>NC_136482.1:178207196-178239696 GCF_053919585.1 Euprymna scolopes
AAAGCACTAGCCAGACCTCCGCTGGATGACTGCAAAATAGATTGGGCTTTGGGGAGGCTTATTGCCATCCGAATTCTAGTGATGACCAATGGTCGCTGCTAACGAGAAATTAATGGTAAGCGACTGTTGTGATTAAGCAAATTCACCTGCAATAGTAATCAAAAGAAGTGAAGAGTACTGGAAATCTGGGGAGACTTTTTGTCACTCAGACTCCAGAGAACACCACAGGTTGTTCTCAAAGAGAAATATTTGATGATGGCTTGTGTGATTACTCCTAGTGAGTAAATAATAACAAATAGTAGGACTCGTGGAAATTCCACGGGATTAGAAATATATTTAATCAACAAATATGTTTTAATAAAGCTGATATTTTTCTGAATAGCGCAAACAAATAGTTCTTTGGACAAGAATCCAATAGCACACAACATGTGCTTATGACCATTTCTATAGAAATAGTGTCGATTGTATTTTAAATATAGAACTGACCCAAATAAGATAAATTAATAAGTAATAATAAAAATACTTAGAAAGTAATATTGTGCTACATAGTTCAATACAAATAATAAATCAAATTATAAGAGACAATCTTTGATTTACTCAGTTCAGCACCTCTTTGCAGACAATGTTCTTCGTTTTTGCTCTGTTTCTTTCGAATGTTCCCTTTTTGTACGAAACGTTTCGCTTACTTTTTTTCTGCGGTGAAGAACCACTGCATGTCGAAATTACTGCAAGTTCCTTTATCGCACAATTCAACAATGCCCATTAGGTACTTTTAAACCGTTGTGTAAAATGTCTCTCATCTATTTCATTCGCGTCGTCTCACTTGAAAAAATCCCAACTATAAGAAAATGACCATTCAAAGAATGAACCTTTTGCAAAATTTTACGGAGAATAATTTGTTACAGTAAAGTTATAGTAAAGTTAGACACTTTGAATTGTCAGATGTTTTTACTCATAAAACCCCCACATGTGTTTTTTTTATACAATTAAACTTTGTATTCAATTTCGTTTGAATTGAATATTTTTGGAATTTTTTTCCGACGCAAAAATAGGATATTATTGTGATATCAAGAAGCAGCTGGTTACTTTTAATGCATCTAAAACCAAGCTTCTATCTTTACATCATCAACCATCTGGTATAAACTGAAATGAATGGCTCTCATTTTGGGCGGGCTTCATGTTTTGACAAGCTTCTGGGCTTAACCTTTGCTTTTGATCTGAAATGGAACACGTACATCAAATTCGTATCCAAGGTTGCTGGAAAAATGGTGGGACCCTTCTATCAATCGAGTAGTTATCTCACTGCTGATGAAATTCTTCGCCTATATAAGAGTAAGGTATGTCCAAGGATGGAGCACTGTTGCAACATCTGGGCAGGCGCTACTAGAAAGATATTATCCTTCCTTGATAGATTTCGTAACCTTTTCTCTTCTCTGCAATCTTATTCTCACAATTCTGCTTTATCGTTATTTTCATGGCACGTGCTCGTCTGAGCTCCAATCTATGACCCCCCATCGCCAAACTTTCACGAGAAACACTCGTCTAGCTGAACTATTAATAATTTCCTTACTCTTTATCTGTGCTTAAACCCGGACGTAGATCCCAAAAACAAAGTTTCTTTCTTAGAACTGCACACCTGTAGAACTCTCTTCTGTTTGCCTGCTTTCCAGCTGACTACAATATCGTCAACTTCAAGTCAAACATAAACAAATTCTTGATGAGACGTTCCCCTTAACTAATCCAATTTACCAAATTTCCACTACTAACGAGTACTACGATATTACCCCATTGACTACCGTACACAATTTAACCCTTATCCTCGAGTGGTATCTAGGCCTTGATAAGGGGTGATGCCTATGTAACAAAGAAGAATAAATGAAGAAACATCTAAATGATTTTTTCTTTTAATTTATTTTTATTTACTGTGCAATAAATTATATCAGTTTGAAATAAGTTAAACTTAAATAAAAAAAAAACATTGGAAAAACATTGGAAGTAAATTATTATTATTATCAAAGTCACACAATAAACAAATAATAATTTTAATTTTTAAAAAGAATCTATTACATTCATTTAAAATTTAAACACAATAGACTTCTCCTATAAATAATTTGTGTTTTTTTTCTATATATTTTATAAGTTTTTATGAATAAACGCTAATACGTAAATAAAAAAATATAACCCAGAAGATACATCTGAAAAGAAAGGTAAAACCACTATGCTTTTTTTTTTAGTTTTCATTGGTTTGCAAGATTCTTTTATCCAATCAGAATGTGGCTAGGTTTTATATTATCAACGGCACCATTTTTTTTTTATTACTCGAATGTTTATTAGCCATTTTACATATTCCAATTTCCTTTTAAGGGACGTCAGGATGATAACGGCTGAAGCAAATTAGCTATTAATATATGGATAATAATAAGAATATGAAAAATATAGAATCTATTAAGATTCAAAACGCTTCACTGGCTGCTTGTAAACACACACACACACACACACACACACACACTATCTCTCTCTTTCTTTCTCTCCCTCTCATATATATATATATATATATATATATATATATATATATATATATATATATATATATATATATATATTATATTTCTGGAAGGGAACACCTTTTCCAGGGAGACAGATACAAACAAAGGATGAACAGAGGCCACAATAGGAAACCAGAAGTTGGTCTTCTTTGTTTTGGATTTGAAACCGACGATTCCGAAGTTTTTTTTTTTAACATATACACATAATATATATATATATTGTTGTGGTTGCAAGGTTGAACAATAATTAGTAAGGAAATACAATGAAGACGCAAACAACAAGATAACGCAATAATAAGTGTATTAAAGAAAAGGTATATTTACAATATGTACAAATGACGGTGTCGAGTCAGAGAGTCTTGGTGGGAGGACATGTACGCTCTTCGGCGTCACTTCCGGTGGCATTTGAGTAACACACCCAAGGCCAACCTAGGCTTGCCATTTATAGTGTTATGTTATTCGCATATGCAAATAAGTGGTTGCCCCCACAACACCCCCCCCCTCCCAAGATTTGAAGTCACACAGATTTCAATATCTTTTTCTTTTTGGGTTTACCATTAATGGTTCATTCACTTTTCTTTTCCTACCTGATCTTCGGGGTTCAGGTGCATTTTGAGGCGGTTCCAAATTAAAAGATTCGTATATGATATCTATGGTGTCCTCCTCTTCGACTGTTGTCGTATCATGATCATCTTGGATATGACGTTTTTTTATCTGATTTAGGTGCCTTTTATGTATATTCTGTGGACCTTTAATCATGTATGTACAATCACCAATGCGTTTATCCACTACTCCACATTCCCAGTAAGATGTGTTATTTCTGTAGCACTTAAAATATACTCGATCTCCCGAGTTATATTTCTTTCTTCTCGTGTGTGTAGTGTTTCGGATAATTGCCTGCCTTGGCAATAGTTTGTCAAACGCTGATTTTACCTTTCTGGCAAACATTAGATCAGCTGGTGATATTTTTGATGGTGTACTAGGATGTGGTGTAATCCTATATACTTGCAAGAATTGTTGCAAAGCTTTTTCTGTTGGTGTTCCAATGGATTTCTTTAACGCTCGTTTTAGCGTGTCCACGAACCTTTCCGCGAGGCCGTTCGACCTTAGATGATACGGCGGAGTCGTGATGTGCTTCACTCGGAACGTGTCGCAAAATTCCTTAAACTCTGCGGATGTGAACTGCGTTCCGTTGTCAGTGACCAGTGTGTCTGGTACACCGAATCTTGCAAACAACTCGTGTAGGAACCCTATTGAGTTGTTCGTTGTTGGATTCCTGCAACGCATTACCTCCGGCCATTTTGTGAAACTATCCACTACAATTAAATAATAGTTTTCACCTACTGGACCAGCGAAGTCCATGTGGATTCTCGACCATGGTTGGTCGGTTTTCGGCCAAGGTTTGTGTACTATAGGTGGAGATTTTGCCGCTAACTGGCATCCTTTACATTTATCAATTGTTGTCGCTATGTCAGTGTCCATGTTACGCCAGTACAGGTAGCTTCTCATTAACGACTTCATTCGATTTATCCCCGGATGTCCTGTGTGGAAATCTCTTAACATCCTATTCTGCAATGTTTTGGGTATTACCACTCTCTCGCTGTACAGTAACACATCGGCACATATGGAGAAAACTTCCTGCACCTTTGTGTCCGTTATAATTTTCTCTTTTATGTCCTTTATATATTCGTCTTTCTCGGCTTCCCTTTTAATGTCCGACAAAGTTACGGGTAGTTCCTTAATGATGTTTGCTACCATATTTTTTACTTCAACATTTGTCCGAATTGCTGCAATGACTGATTCTTCCAGATTGTGTTTCTGTGGTATCAGTCTTGACAGTCCATCCGCATGGCAAATCTTTTTTGATGCTAGATGTTGTAGCTGGAAATCGTAATTAAGTAGTATTGTACCCCAGCGCAGCAATCTATTTGCGGTGTATACCGGCAATCCTTTTTTTGATCCATAGATCGTGACTAACGGTTTATGGTCGGTTTCAAGTATGAATTGTCTACCATATAAATATCGGTGAAATTTAGTCACGGCAAAGATTATGCTCAACGCTTCTTTTTCGATTTGTGAATATGCCCTTTCGGCTGGTATCAGCGTTCTCGAAGCGTACGCTATTGGTTTTCTAGACCCATCCGGCATAATATGTTGAATGCATGCTCCTAAGCCGTAGGAGCTAGCGTCACTAGCGACGACTATTTTTAAGTTTGTGTCAAAGTGCGTTAAGAATAATTCGGATGTTAGTGCGCTCTTTATTTTGTCAAAAGCGGTTTGACATTCTTGCGTCCAGTTTCACGGTGTATCCTTTTTAAGCAGATTATTTAAGGGGGCTCGCAAGTTATGCATTCCTTCAATAAAAGATTGGTAATAATTTGCGAGTCCTAAGAAACTCTGCAAGGTTGTTACATTATCGGGTGCTGGCATATTTTTTATTGCCGCAGATCTGTCTGGGTCTGGACGTCGTCCATGTTTGTTTATTATGTGTCCAAGATACTTAATCTCGCTCATACAAAAGTCACATTTACTTTCTTTTACTTTAAAGCCGAATTCTTGTATTCGAGTAAATACTTGTTTCAAATGTTCCTTATGTTCTTCTAGGGATTTGCTCCTGACAACAATGTCGTCCAGGTATGCACATGCGTACTCAATACCACTTAGCATGGTGTCCATCGCTTGCTGAAAGATGGCAGGCGCTACTTTGATGCCAAAAGGCAATCGGTTGTATTTGTATAATCCCTTATGCGTATTGATGCATAGTATTTTTGAGCTATTCTCCTCGACCGGTATTTGCAAATACGCGTCGCTCAAGTCTATCTTGGAGAAGATATTACCCCCATTCAACTTCGTGAATATTTCCTCTGGGCTTGGTAGGGGGTAATGGTGATCTTTTAATAGGGAGTTGACCCCGGTCGAAAAGTCTGCGCACACTCTAACTTCGTCATTCTTTTTCTTTATGTATACGGTAGGGGCTGCTCACTCGCTGTGTTCTATTTTTGATAGAATTCCTGTCTCTTCCAATCTATTTAATTCTTTATCAATCTTTTCCAACCCAGCGAACGGAACTTTTCGCTTTTTTCTAAAAATTGGGCTGGCGTTTTCTTTAAGTTCAAACGAGGCCTTGAATTTATTGCAGCGACCTAAGTTAGTCGTGAATGCCACAGGAAATAATTCTTTTAAATCGTCTTTTATATTTACTGTTGTTGGAGAAGAACATTCTAATTTTTTACAGAATGTATTGATTGGCTTATCCCATAGTCCGAATTTCTCAATTAAATCTATTCCAAACAGATTTTCACTATTTTTTAGTACGAATATTTTTAATTTCTTCGAAATCCCTTTCAATTTTATCGGGAGGACAACTTCTCCTTCAAATTTTATACCACCACCAGTTACCGTCCGGGCTGCTTTACTAGTTTTCATCATGGCCGGTTTTCCCAACTTTTTTCATGTATTCAGGTTTATTATAGAAACATCGGAGCCGGAGTCGAGTTGTAACTTTATTGATGTTTTAAATATTTCCACTTTTACGTATTTTCGCCGACTTTTGCTAATTTTGTATTTGATTTTGTTTGCTGTACTCTCTTTCTGGTGTAATCTTTATATCTGCAGCAATCGCTTTTGTGTCCCACCTTCTTACAAATGTAGCATTTTTTCTTCTTATAAGGACAATCTGATTCCCAATGCTTTTCTGCACATCTCTTACAGTTATATCTAGGAAGAGGCTTGTTATATTCTGTACTATATTTATGGTTATTATCTTTGGAATATCCCGTTCCATTGCTTTTCTTTGTAAAGTTCTTGGTTGTTGCGTATGATTTTCTAACTTTTCTTACATATGCCACTCCGGATTCTTCTATACTTTTTTAATCCTTTTTTAGTGTAATGGCCCTTTCACAGTCCTCTGCTAGTTTATGGAGAGTTAAATCTTGCTCAGATTCCAGCTTAGACAACACTCGTCTGCGTATTTCTGCATTTTTCGTGGAAACTAACCCTTGAGCGAAGATTAGACATTTAAAATCTTCTACTGTTAGTTCTGCAAGCTTAAAATAATCGCAGTTTTTATTGACAACTGATGCGTATGTCAAATAATCTTGGTTGTCCATCTTTCTTAGATTCATGCACAGCCATCTTTTATGAAAAAGAGATATATTTGGATTAAATAATTCTTTTAGTAATTTTACAGCTTCCATGAACTCTAATTCCGCAGTTTTTTTAAGGTAATATGTAATCTACGAATTTGCTGTGTTCTGATGTACCCAATTTTCTGAGTAAGAGGCTCACTTTCTGACTATTTGGCCAATTTTTACAGTCCAGTTGAAAAACATCCTCGTATCTTGTGTAGTATGCTTCCAAATTCTTCTCTTCCTCAGGCACATAATGAAATGTGTCCATGCTATTAAAAATAGTTGTATGGGAGAAATTAACACTATCGACATTTTCTCGATTACTCTTTAGTAGTTCCAGTATTTTAGAAAAAACGTTCATCTTGTCTTTCTTCATATTCCAATTGTAGTTTCTTATGCCTTTCTTCCTGTTCCAATTGCAGTTTTTTCTGCTTTAATTGTGCCATTTTCTGCTTTTCTTCTTGTTCCTGTTGCCATTTCAATAATCTGCCCTCTCTCTTTTCCTCGCGGTCAGCCTGTCACTGTATTTGTGTTTGCAAAAGCTCGTTTTGTGTAGCTTGTCTGCGTTCATCCCGCTCAGCCTGTGCTTGTAAAAATTGCATGAACATTTTTGATAAGTCTTCCATGTTTTTTTTTTTTAGTGTGTAGTTAAAAAAAATATTGTACCATGTACAATATACACCGGTTTGGGTTACAACAAAAAAGCAAATTGCTGTAAGCTCCTGTTTTCAATAATAATATCGCTGCTTGCAATAATATATTCTTTTTGCGAGTCACGCTGCAAAAAAAAAAAAATAAATAAAACAGGTTTATCTGGAATCATGAAATGGAATTGACTTTCCGTTTTTAGGCACTTACTAATAAGTAACTCTTTCCACAAAATAAAAGTTTTTTTTTTCGAGTCACAATTGAATAAATGTATGCAGTACATTTAGTTCTTTGAGTTTTTTCCTCTAGTATTTTAGTAATTAAAATACCTCTTAAATTGAGATTACCTTTTTTTTTGTGACGTTTTACTGTATTATCCGTTATTCAGTGATAACTTCAAGAAAAAAAATCCTTTCCTTGAATTTTAGTTTTAGCTGTGGTATTTCCTTTTAGTACCGACGTCAACCAAAACATTAATTAAAAAGTCCTTTAGTTGTTTTGTTTGCGGAGAACAGTAATTAGAATCCACTGGTGAACTTTTTCCGTAGGTTACTTCCTTGCTTTTCGTAATACGGGTCTGACCTGTCGTTTTTGCGACAGAACAAAGTTCGCTTTTCGTTTGCAAGTTGGTCCTTTAGTAAGATTTGTAATGTAGCGACAAAACAAAAATTCACTTTTACATTCCTTTGCAAGTCGGATTCCCAGAAAACGGCGTAAATTGTCGCTTTTGCCACGTTAGAGTTTTTTTTTCACTTGAGTTGAAACTTCTTGCGAGACTAACCGTAGCCCTCGGCGCAAGAGGGTCCGTGTGTGCCTGGCGTTTGGGTGGTGGCTTATCCTGTGGTCGGGGCAGCGGAAGAAAGAGTTTCAAGATGGCGCCTGCCTGCTTTTATTAGAGACGGAATCTCGCAGGATCGCGCGAGATCTCGCGGGGATGCAAATTAGCTAGGCCATCTTGAGGAATAAAAATCGGTCCATTGGAGGTGCGAGGCAGTCGGGTTCTGACGTTCGTGGCGATCAGTACAGTGACCGTTGGGTTCCATTTCTATTCGTGCAGTCAGCTGAGCTTTGTTAGTTACCTTCGCGCCGTGGCTGTCATTGGTTGTTGGTTCGCTGTGTGTTGCCGTGGTTCTTCAGTGAAACGCTTCGTCGCCCACGACGAGACTCCCCGTCTCCTACACAAGATACTCTTACACTTCTCGTTAGCGTAAAATCCGTTTGCTCGTCAACACTTTGCATTCCTTAAAAAAAAATGGTCAACCTTTGCGTTGTACTTTTTTTTTTTTTTAAATAGTTCTTCGTCAAACTGTTATATTTGACGCTTCATATCTCGTCGCCAACTGTTGTGATTGCAAGGTTGAATAATAATTAGTAAGGAAATACAATGAAGACGCAAACAACAAGATAACGCAATAATAAGTGTATTAAAGAAAAGGTATATTTACAATATGTACAAATGACGGTGTCGAGTCAGAGAGTCTTGGTGGGAGGACATGTACGCTCTTCGACGTCACTTCCGGTGGCATTTGAGTAAGACACACCAAGGCCAACCTAGGCTTGCCATTTATAGTGTTATGTTATTCGCATATGCAAATAAGTGGTTGCCACCAGAACATATATATATATATATATATATATATATATATATATATATATATATATATATATATATATATGTATGTATTCATATGTACGCATGTATGTGTGTGAATGTGTGCACCTGTCTACACATTCATCGGTAGTAATATTTCTTGTCCACTCAATGGCAAAAAAAACCGTCACAGCACTAAAAACATTTCTTTTTCGTTCCGTTCCCCCACCCCCTGGTCGACATTTTCCCTACCTTTCCACCGTAGACAATTTTTCCCGCTTTACCAATTGCCGACGACAAAAATCCTAAGATTAAAAAATATTTAAAACGGCGGGAGGGGGGGGGAGATTAATTAATTCGAACGACAGAGGAAGAACAGGTTCGAAGCGAGAAAAACAAACCAATTTTCAGGCAATCACATTTTCGGCAGAATCAAACCTTCAGCCGGCAGCAGCTGTCTGAATACAATTAATATAAAACCTTCGCCGATCCCCAGCTGAAACACGTAACTGCATTACGCAGCCGCAGCTACAGATGGTACCGCGTACGCTCGACAAAAGCCAGACTCTAATATAAAAGAAGGTGTCACTCCGGGAATATATATATATATATATATATATATATATATATATATATATATATATATATATATATATAAACATTATATATTTAAACATAATATATATGTAAACAATATATAAACATAATAATATATACATATAAACATAATATATATGTAAACAAATATATGTATATGTATATAAAAATGCATATACATATAAACATAACTTAAATTTAATACGTATTATTATTATATATAAGTATGTACATGTATATATGTATGTACGCATATGCATGTTTATATGCATATATATATATATGTATATGTGTTTATGTATATAGATGTATATATGTATATATATATATAGATTTATATATGTTTATATATATATATGTATATATGTATATATATAGATGTATATATGTATATGTGTGTATATATATGAGCATACATGCATATATATTTATATAATATATATATATATAATATATATATGATATATATATAGATGTATATATATATAGATGTATATATGTGTATATATATAGATGTATATATGTATATGTGTGTATATGTATGAGCATATATGTATAGATATTTATATATATAATATATATAATATATATGATATATATATATATATATATATATATATATATATGCGCAAACAGTTAATAACATATGTTAAAAACACTTTGAAATGAGTTAAAAACATATTTAATCTGAAAAGGAAACACTAGATAAATGGATATGAGAAGGAACGTATTTCTTCGAAACTCCGCGGATTAAGGACTATCCATTTATCTAGATTTTCCTTTTCAGGTTAAATATGTTTTTAACTCATTTCAAAGTGTTTTTTGACATATTTTATTAACTGTTTGCTCATATTATAAGATCTATTTCCTATTTGGTTGTATCGAGCTTTTACATCTGGCTGAGATAAGTTTATAAATATTAATTCTTTAATATTTATAATTTACTTTAATTTTACCATCTTGGATCATTTTAGTAAATTCAATTGTAAGTTTAATTATATATATATATATCTATATATATATATATATATATATATATATATATATAATATAATAATATAAAGCTGAACTACTGTGTGTGTGTCTGGTCACGAATAGGCTCCTATATGGTTGACTATTATAGAAAACTGATCACATAATGATAGAAGATGTATCGAGACAGAGGACTGGGTATGTTTGCCATAATGATGATTCATTAAAATTGTGTGGTCTGCGTACGCGGCTGGTCCACAAAGTATGGAAATAAAAAAATTAAAAAATTAAAAAGAAAACGTTTACAAGTGTTTTTGATATAGATGTACATAATAATACTTTGATAAGTATGTTTTAACTTAAATAGGGATGGTATAATAAATTGTGGGGTGTGCGTTCGCGCCTGGCCTCCATAAAATGGAAATAGGCACAAACTTTAATAAAGACCGTTCATATCTATCTGCATAAGTATACTTTGATAATTATGTTTTAGTTTGAAAAATATGGTATAATAAAATTATGGAGTGTTGTTCGCGCCTGACCTCCATAGAATGGAAATATGTCACAAAGTTTAACAAGGTTTTTTTTTAATATAGATCCACAGAATATTGTGATAAGTGTTTCAGTGTAAACAGTTATAGTATAATAAATTATGGGGTTTATTTATTTTATTTTTACTTTCATCATATTTTGCTTTGGTTTTGATACCCCCGAATTCGGAGCTATCTCTTTACAACCCTTCCTTTTCATAACCTATCATACTTTCATAAATCAGAGTCCATTTTCTGGAGGCCGTTTTTGAACCCAGTCAACGACGGGTACTTTTGCTAGTATATATATATATATATATATATATATATATATATATATATATATATATATATAACTTATATTCAATATGTTTTCTATATATGCGTAAATGTGTCAGTTTGTGTGTCTTATAGAAATAAATAGTTTAATAATGTTGGAGTGAGATACGCAAAGACACAGTAATAAATAAACCAAAATGAAGAGGAACCAGAAAAACAAAAAAAAAAACAACAACTACAACAAAATTCAGAAAATTAATAAACAAACAAAAAACAAAAAAAAATTCATATGTCGATTATGTTTTCGAATTTATTTTTGCATTTTCGTTTATTCGTTACTTAAGACGACCAGGGGTGAAGCAAAGAACAATAGGGTTTGCGTTATTATCGCGCATTTATTTGTTTTTTTGATTAAGTCTCCCCCCCCCCCGAATTGAAATCCTACATTAAACCATCTGGAAAGGCTTTAATTAATGATTCTTTTAATCATTTTCATTGCTTTTGCTATGTTAGAGAAGAGAGAAAAAAAAAGATAAATTCAAGACACAATCATACACGAGTACGCTCGAAAATGTTTATATAAAAGAATGCCAATTACTTAGAAACATAATTACAATTATATATAAATATTTTACATGAAATATTTTACATTAAAATGGCAACTTATTATTCTAAAATGCATGTTTAATTATAAAAATATATCGGTCCTAAATCGACTAAAACTACGAACACACACACACACACACACACACACACACACACACACACACACACACACACACACACACACACACACACACATACACACACACATACACACACATACACAGATATAGTATCCAAAAAGTAAAACACATTAAATTTTACATTTAACGATCTTGTTGAGAGTGCTCTATTAAAAGAGCAATACTTTATTTTATTCAATTTAGTTAAACAATATCACCGTTCATTTAGTTTTTACCTAAATTGAATAACACACACGTTATATATATATATATATATATATATATATATATATATATATATATATATATATATATATATATGAGTTCGGATGTGTCTAACTGATGAGCCCAAATGAGGGCGAAACTCGAGTCTTGGACTTCCGGTTCTTTGACTGTCATTGCTCTTGTAGGCTGCGACGTTGTTTGGCTGTGGAATTTATTATATACAATCTCTCACATTCTGAAAATCCTATCATAAGTTGCTCGCTTGGTTAGCATTACTGGATGGCATCGTTCTTTCGAGTTAAAACTCCTACTTGTGAGACATCGGCTTGGGATTATTAGCTAGTTGTCGAGACGAAGTAGGTTCATTTCACAGTCGGATTTCGGCGCGGTTTGCTTGATCTGTGTTGGTCAATAGAAATTCTTGTGTGCAGGGCTAGCAGTATCAGAATTTTCAGCCGAGTCGCCATAAGAAACATTTGTTTGAATAGACACCTATCCGTCTATCAGATTATAACAATATGAAAACGTAATTTAAACCCGTAAATTTTATTTCAATAAAACGAGCAAAGACCAAATTTTAATATCATAAAAGCTTTGATAGAGAAATAAACAATTTTATTTATTTTTCATTGAATTTCTTCACTTAACATTTCATGGAATGTCGAACAAATAACACTAGTTGAATCTTACGATATTTATTTTAACTGGCAAAATATCACTTACCTGATCCACATGAGTAAGATATGCTTTCTTTTAATCTTCCTGTATGAGAATTTATTCATATTTATGTATTATAATCCATGTATTTTTTAAATGGAAGGATTTTTCCAACACATATAACGACAACTCGTGTCTTTTAAAAAAGTTTAAAGAAACCGGATGTTAAGATTCTCACTTTGTTATCTACGGAAGCCTATAAGTGTAAAAAAACAGTAATTCAGAAACGTTAGTAATCTCGATATGGGATTATATTCCTCCAAATTTTCCACTTTTAAAGGTTTTCGGGGGCGCTGAAAACGGAAATAACCATTTATATATACGGCAAACGAAACTAGTAGTTTCCAAGATAAGAAATTTTACAAATGGTCACAAAGTGGGGGGTCACTTTTCTATAATGATGTGACGTCAAATGGGCACCCACTTTATGGCCACATTGCGGGTGGGCAATGAACAGATTTGGCCGTAATTTTAAAGGAATTTTCGAGAGTGAAGTAATTCTTCATATTGGCCCTTTATGAATAAAGGGTGGAATTCTTCATATTTACCCTATATGATTAAACAAACATTTAATGTAATAATAACAAACCAAAACACGTCTTCTTTATAATATAAGTTTTTTTATTCCGTTTTGTATAAAATAAACGAAGGTTTATGTATATATCAAAAATATAAACAGAACACTTTAGGATTGACATTTCCTATTTTCCAATGTAAGTAAGATTTTAATCAAATAATTTCTTATACATTCTTCAAAGATGTGAGAAATTAAGCAGAAAGACAAAGAATTGACTGGAAAATTCTAAACAAAAATTAAGCTTCCACTTAAAAAAAAACAAAAACAAAAAAAACACGTGGTTATCGAAAAAAGAAGGATTTACATTTTGGAATTTACCGGTAAATTTACAGATAAGTGTTCTTTTTTTTTTTTTTTAATTTGAGTATTTTATTTATTGATGTTTTATCTTCAATTTGTGATATATAAAACGTTTGAACCAAAATAAATTATTAAAATTCTCATAGACATTTCAAAATGGGGGGGTGAATTTATAAAACAACGTTTGTCTAAAATATTATATTCAGTTTATCGGAAAGAGCATAAAATTTTACATTCACCCTGAAAAAACGTAAAAATTGAACGAATAGGAAAATTTTGATAGATTTTTAAAGTTTAAAAATTGAAAAATATTCATCTCGTAAAAATCAATTGATTTCACTACGTAAAAAAATGGCTGCCTGAGCGTACGCACGCACTTTGTAAACACTGTTTTTTAAAAAATGAAAAATAATATTTCTATTATTTTTTAAGCAACTTAAATAGTTTATTTTAGAAGTATATTCTATAAAGAAAATAAATAACCCACTTTAGAAAGAGAAATTACGAGTTTTCTATATTTTATTCGCAGTTTTCTGTTAGGGGTGTCAAAAATTCCCCAAGAATGCTGATACACCTAGTGCAGGGCGTTTACTCAGTTGGTAGAGTACTTGCCTTGCATGCAAGAGGCTCGGGTTTCGAATCCTGAATTCGGATGTATCTAACTGATGATCCCAAATGAGGGCGAAACTCGAGTCTTGGACTTCCGGTTCTTTGACTGTCATTGCTCTTGTGGGCTGCGACGTTGTTTGGCTTTGGAATTTATTTTATATATATATATATATATATATATATATATATATATATATATATATATATATATATATATATATATATATATATATATATTACACACTAACAGGGCGCCCGGCATTTCCCGGTCGTAAAATACGCTTAAATATGATTTTTTGATTAATACCGATATTGTATTTATTATTATACTGACTGTACCCACCCGGCCACGCGTTGTTGTGCCTGAGTTTGGTTGACGTAAGTATTAGATTGATTTGTATGTCAGAGACACACGAACACACACACACACACCCACACACGGAAGCACATAAACGCAAACCTAAAAAAAACACACACATGGTGAAAACACACACATGCACACACAAAGAAACATACACAAACACAAATATACACGGAAGCACACATCAAAGGCACACACACGCACAAAAAGCACACACACACAAACACAAACACGCTTACACACACGGACACACACACTCATACGCAAACAAATACACGCTCAGAAATACGCTCACATACGCACGCACAGAAAACTCACACACACGCTCACACTAAAAACACAAACACGCACACGCAAAAACACCCGGATGCAGAAACTCATACAGAGACGTAAAACACACACACACACACACACACACAATATACACAAACCTGTATACACACGCACATATGCAAAAACACACGGATGCACACACGCACAAACAAAGTCATGCACACACACACCCACACGCGCGAGCGCACACACACACACATCTACATGCACTCACACTCACACGCGCACGCACTTCGAAAATAAGTAAGGTAAGTAAGAAAATAATAGACAGTTTAAAGGATATAAAATCACACATAAGGATATTTTGAAGTCCATAAAATATAAATTACGGTTATGATTAAATGTTAGAGTCAGGCATTATAATTAATTGTGTAAAGATAAAACAATGAAATAACATTGTTGAGTGTCTGGTGAGGAAAATCGAACTAGGAAGCCCGTATATGATATGATGCTAAGTTAAACAGATCTGAGACGGAAAAGATAACAGAATACCAAGCTTTTAGATATAAAATAAAAAGAAACTGGAATCTTAGGAAAATTTCTATAATTCCAGTAATTATAGGGGCAGCTAAACTCATGAAAAATAATTTCGATTGCACTTAGAGAGACGATCAAAATCTTAAAAAGATCTCTCGGTTGAAATATATTAGATAGCGAGACATGCGCACGCAAACGGACACACACACACGCGCGCGCGCACGCGCGAACACGCAAACAAATGCACGCATAGAAACGTTCATGTAACACACACACACACACAGAAAACACACACACACACACAAAAACACAAATACGCACACGCAAAGACAGATGGACGCACACACGAACAAACTTACGCAGATACGAAAAAAATACACACACGTACACACAAAATAAACACACACGCACACACGCACACACGCACGCACACGTGCACACGCCCAACCAAACTTATGCACATACGCACGCACAAAGTCACGCAGACACACACGCACACACTTCGAAAATAGTAAGGAGTAGGCAGTTTAAAGGCTTTAAAATCACACATAAGAAGATTTTGAAGGACATAAAATGTCAATATATGGTTATGATTAAATGTTAGAGTCAAGCATTATAGTTAACTGTGTAAAGAAAAGAAACAAATCTGACCGTAAATGTTTTTTCAGAGATTGTATTTTTTGGGGGGGGATACTGGAAAGAATTAAAAAAAAATATAACTGAAAAGTGAACGACCCGTTACAAAACAAGCGAAAATAAAAATAAAAATCAAACAAAACAAAAAATAGCATCGTTCACTAATTGGTACGGAGAATCGAAGAAAAAAAAACAAAAAAAATTCTAACCATAAATGTAAATTATGTTTGTATCAGGAATGCTTTCTTTTAATGGAATTAGTTCTGCGTTGACAATGTTTGTGTATGTAACGGTAAGAGTATTAATACCTAAAATTACGATTATGAGCGGTTAAAAATTTTTGTAGTTAGTTTAATATTTATAAAACGATTGCTTCGTTTAGAGAGATACGCACTGTTTGTGAAGGTATGACACGTTCGTTTTTGAATAAGTTATTTATTTCCAAATAATGGATCTGTTAGTTCTCAGCCAATGAGAAAAGCTGGAAATTTCGAAGGGAGAAATGATTATTTTTTAATCGGTAACTGGAAAGATAATAGTGTGTATGAGTGTATTAACCACTTACGAAGAGTGCCGGGGAAAAATAGTTATAAGGTGTGTATATAGATGAGGTGATGAGTGAGGGCGGTAAATGGACTGTAGATTTAGAGGGGAAAATAGGAACTCCCACGTCAAAAGAAGTTGCGATTGTGATGGTATTGCTCCTAGTATGTAATGTAGGATTTAATTATAACGACCAAATGTATCTAACTTGTTGTTCTAAAGTTACATGAGATACTGGCTAATAGTCTAGACATAATAAATTTGCATGTGGCATCTGTTGTTACAAATCTACGGTCCAGAGGGGAATTTCTGCAATCATTTTATTACATAGTAGATCATATAGGACCCACTATATAGTAATGATTTAAACAGTTTAAAAAAATGACTCATGCGCCACTACCGAGAATCGAAACCAAAATGTTTAACTTGTGATTTATTTTTGCCCCTGCTGTTAATGACTGAGCTATGAAGAAACATTTACTGCAAAGCTAAAAATTAATACATGAACCAATAGCTACTACGTTATGTATGCACATTCTTAATGCCGGCGTTCGACCTTCATCCGGCAAATTTCTTCTTTTTTTTTTTTTAATTTTCACATGATGTACCGATTTTCCCGGGCTAAAACCCAAATATAAAGTTTCACGTGGATTAAGATACTGTATGAAGTTTCATATCTCTAGACAAAAAACTGACACAGAAGTTTGGTAGGCAAAATTTTTAAAACAAAATTATGTGTAGAAAGAATTTTGTGTTTAGTATAAACTTTTTACAAAAATATAACGCAAGTATAACTCATGTAGAATATTTGCATGAATATAATTACACGTAATGGTAAACTAAAGATGATCATCCTATAAGAAAACCAAAAAACTAAGAGGAAATTATTTAAAATGAATCTTTAAAAGAATATGCAAATTAGCTAGGTCTTTTGCTAGTTAATGCAATTCTAAGATCTATATATAAGAATGTTGTAGTTTCTTTTTAAATAAATAGAAAAAGAGTTTTTAATATGAATATCAATACACACAAAAACCCAAATTTATATATATATATATATATATATATATATATATATATATATATATGTGTGTGTGTGTGTGTGTGTGTGTATATATTAATTTTTTTCTATATCAATTTGCATATTTATAATTTAGACCAAATTATTCATTATATTTGGTCCTATATGCGGTCCGTTAGACAGCAGAATATATTTTCCTAATAGCACTAAATAACTTATAAAACCGCTGCAAAGTTGAAGACATGGAATGCAAAAAAGAAAAAGGAAAAAAATAATTTTGAAAAAAAAAAAAGGAAAAATATAATTTAAAAAAAAAGGAAAAATAATTTTGAAAAAAAAAGGAAAAAAATAATTTGGAAAAAAAGAAAAGAAAAAATAATTTGGAAAAAAAAGGAAAAAAATAATTTGGAAAAGAAAAAGGAAAAAATAATTTTGAAAAAAAAAAATGGAGATCTGTGAAATCTGTAAAAAACAGAAACTTAAAACATTACTTTAGATAATATTTATAAAAACCCGCTCCTAAAAATTAGAATTTCCTAAACAACATTAGTAATTTCTTATGTCGCCATATTAGATATCAGAAAAATGTCAGAAATATGTTTTCCAGATTTCATATAAAATGCAAAATAAAAATAAAAAATAAACAATCGCAGTAAAATCTTCAAAATATATTCTCTACAACATTTCTTAAAAATTCAATAGATCCAGTCATAAGTCGCTAAAAATATTAAGCATAAATTGTGAAACTATATATTAATTTACAAATAAACAAAAACATTGCAAAACCATTATACTCGACACCAATTAATTTAAATTTAAGAGTAATAGCCTATAATAATATTGAAATAAATAGGAGCATAAATATCAAATATCCATTCTAATCTTTAATTCATACTCTAATGGAATTGTAAAAGGAGCTCCTTCAGTCTTTAACATACTATGGATACCCCCGAAGGGATGCTTGCGCGTGGAATTATTGTGACAGGAGGTGCACAATCTCCAACCATACCTCTCCTGAGTCGATATTGTTAAATACTAGTGGCAAGTGAAGTGTATGTACAAGACGGCCGGAAACAAATGCTGAGATAAGCGGAGAGCACATACAGCGCCTAGAATTCCCAAATGGTCACTCATCTGGTACTAGCCAGGCTCAATGTTGCTTAACTGCTGATCTGACGAGAACCGGTGTATCAATACGATTATGCCGTATATAATATAATTGTAGATAATAAAGAAATAATAAGAGATTTTAAAAGTGAGATAGAACCAGGATATGCATTGGAGCTACGGTTAGGATTTTAAAACTAGATATAAAAATCACGTACGTTGAGTAAAAATAATAATAAAAAAAAACGAATAAAAGCTCAAAGTATAATCCAACATTAATATAAATTACAGAACTAAAATATAACATACTCCACAACTTAAAAAGGTCTGTTATATGGAGAGAAAATAAACAGTTCCCAGATAATCTGAAAAATGTAACCTTTATTCCTTTTTAGTAACACCAAATATAAAGTAATAAAATTATCAAGTTCTTCAAAATGTATGAAAGATCCAAAATTCACTGTTTCGTTATTTATAACCAGGGCTATGACAACAGCATATTCTTTTCCTTGTTTTTGATTCTCAGGTATATATCTATTGATATCTGATAAGTTTTTATGTAGAGTGATGTGGTTCTCGGTTGATTAATTATGTCTAACTGTGTCGGATATATACTCGAGAGTCAAAACAATGAAAAGAATATGCTGTTGTCATAACTCTATTTATTACACAATAATATCAAGTATATTCTATGCATTTGAATTAAAATTTACAATTTTTAAAAAATTATAGTAAAGAATAATATTAAAGAATAGAAACATATTACAACGAATTATAACACTAATATAGTAAAAGTAGATAAAATACATACTTGTTATTTTAAAACTCAAAACAAGTACTTCCGCCTTTAGTCTGCAATCAATATATGACGTAGAGACAGAGATTATCTATTCTATGATTATAATGTGTATTTGTTTGTTATATGTTTGTTGTGGGGAGACGTTCGGAGTATTTATTAAACAAAACTATTATGATCTTTAGTTCGTTTATCAAATAAATTTTACATTAAAAAAAAAAGAAAATAAGATACAGTACAATTAGTTTTCATAGAGTGAGCAAAAAGTAAGATATAAGGGGAAGTAAGTCTAGATCAAATAATATGATTTTTTTAATTGAATTGAATTGATTTTAAACTGAATTGTTTTACGAATCCAAAATATTGATCTTTGTTCGTTTTTGTGCTATTTTTCGCTACATTTTCCTTTTAATTTAGAAATTTGTAAATTTTATTGTTATTATTTTGGTGGGATCACAATGAAATATTTTTGTTTTTGGTTCTATATATAGGGAAAATGGGGAGTAGTTTACATTAGCCTTTCTCATTTTAAAAAAGCCTGCCTATAAATATGGTATTTGTTTTGAAAATAGTATACATACAAAATATGTAAGTATCATAAAAAATCATTTTAGGAGGAAATTCCGAATTTTCAACTCTGTATAAATTAATAAAGAAACGGCCATAAAGTATAACTCCCTTTATTAATAAACCAATATATGGCCGGTAGAATCTGTTTTCCATTATTTGTCTGTACATGCTCTGGCATCGCATACTAATATATATTTAGTTTGATCCTGGAATGTTTGGCCACACACACACACACACACACACACACACACACACACACACACACACACACACACACACACACACACACACACACACGCGCACGCACACACACTGTGTGTGTGTGTTTATTTTCTGACTTATTGTTATTCTAAAGTAAAGTTTATACCGTGTATACAGCTGCCTGCTATTTTACTTCTATAGTTTAATAGGTCTTGGGGGTCTTTAAAGTCAAGAGTTTCAAATTTCCATATATATATACTAGCTGAACGCCTGGCGTTGCCCCGTCGTACAATCCGCTTAAACATAATATTTTAATTCATGCATGGTGCGTACGTATTATTATAGAATCAATGATGTTATATATTACAAGGAATAATTTGCCATGGGACTAATTCTCAAAAATCTTTAAAATAGTCTTTTTTCTCTTATAGATAAAAAGAATTTTTATAGAGGAATATATATATATATATATATATATATATATATATATATATATATATATATATATATATATACCTACTTCATTTACTCACATAAAATTAATATACGAAAGTATAAATTTATGCGTAAATTTTAAGTATTTACTTCAAAAGTGCTCAATACGTAGGTAGAGCTAGTTAGTAAGTTATAAAATATATATGGCGATTATATGATTGCTTCATCTTTACAGATGATCGCCGTCCCGCTCAACGAAAAATCCACCATTAGCCGCCCCCCTCTAGTCACATGATCACACAGGTGGCTCTTCAAACCAACAGGTGACTTACTTGGCCTGAAGCAAAGATGACACAAAAAGTCAAGTATCTGCCTCGGGTTAACTGGACCACTCTGTGGTATTGTGTCCCTGTGCACAACCACATGCCTCTTCACACCTGCAATCGACTTGCACTTCCTGCCACACACCACACAGTTTGTCTCATCAGATCGCGAAGGTAAGGGTACATAAGGGCGTCTTTCGTGCGACTTCGTGCGGTTCACCTATCCAGCCTTTGACAGTAGAAAGCTTCGGTGTGTTTCACACCACTAACCAGCTCCACGAGCATTCAATTCCTTCAAAGACCCTTTATGCTCTGCCCGTTCCAAACCTCTGAAACAACTCCTCGCCATTACCTCCTATTCACAGCTATCAATTCTCATCTCTCAACATTTATTTCTTTTAAACAACCCCTGAATCTCTTCCTTAGTTTGTGCTGTAAGTGCTTGCCACCCACCAGCTCGCTGTAAAACAGCTGCTTTGGTAATCTGCAGTCATCCATACGAACAACGTGCCCACCCCAGCGCATCTGATTGCTGGTTATACCATGCTTCCATTACTTCGACAACCTGCTCTCTGAAGGACACCAATGTTTTTAATGTATTTTTTATGTCTTTTAAACCTTTCCAATTCGTTTTAAAATGACATTTACTTTTTGAACCAAGGAAAAAAATATACATGTTCTTTTTTAATAAACTAATGTAAAGTCTCGGATGATTTGTTTGGTTTTTGCCATTCAATGAAACACGTGTAAGACACAGTGATTTAAACAATATGAATGTGAATTTAGTGTATATTCTTGTGATTTTGAAATGCTTAATAAAGATAATTATGCTCTGAAAGTATGAATCCATTTTCATTGGGCTTAAGATAGCCTTATTATATATATGCATTATAAACGTATATTTGTTTTAAGGAAAACGCATATATATATATATATATATATATATATATATATATATATATATATATATATCATCAACATGCAGCACTGTTTCGCTGTGTCACAGCTCATCAGTGCGGTTAGACTAGCACTCATCCTTAGCCAAGGATTAAACCTACAACCATTTAGTTGATAATCGACAGTTCTAACCTCCGGCTCATGTGATCGGTGCCCGTAAACGTCCTCAGCAAGTGTCCATTTATATACAGAGTGTCACGATAAAATTGTCGCTCTAGAAAAGATTTCATTTACGTTTAATTCCATTTACGTTTGATTCCATTTACGTTTAATTCCATTTACGTTTAATTCCATTTACGTTTGATTCCATTTACATTTGATGAAAAAACGATTTTCTTTTTTGAAAAGTTGGTCAGTTGTGTATCAATCCCAAGAGCGATAAGAGCCTTCTATCATGTCTAAAGTGGAACAGTGTTCAACGAGCAACACCGGAGATGCGCCGTTGTACAACGCATGCTCTCTACCGATCCAAGTTATAACATCAGGACCATTACCAGCTCTCTCAAAATGCAAATCCGGACGGTTCAACGCTTGAAGGCACAGCTCAACGAAGTTTCCGATCAAAGTTATGGTCTTTGGTGTAGTTTCGAGGGCCACATCATGCATTCTCACATTTTCGAAGTCGACTTTAAAGTGAACACCAAAGTGTATCTGGATGTGCTGAAGACTGTGGTGATCCCCTGTCGCAATCAGGTGGCCACTGGCAGACTCTGCGTGTGGCAGCAAGAATCGGCTTCGGCCTACAAGTCCAAAGAGACTCAGGTTTGGCTTCAGAAGGAGTACTACAAATTTGCACCCTTCTCTCACTGGCCCTTCCTCCCCCAACCTGAACCCGTTGGACTACTTCGTTTGTTCATACGTCGAGAACATCATCAACATAACCCCCCCACAAAACCAGCTTGATCACCGCCATCCGCCGAGTATTCGCCGAACTCCCGCAAACGCTTGTGGAAAAGCTATGCTCCCAGTTCCGGACCCTATCGAGGAAGTGATTGAGGCTGGAGGTAGCTACATAAAATAGATGTCAGCTCTACTACATAATCAAGTTACTTGAATTGATTTTTTCAATAAAAGTTGTAAAATAAAGCTGTAGTGTTGTTTTCTTTAGGGAGACACTTTTATCGTTCTACCCTGGAGGCACTCGCCCACCGCTTTTACAATGCTGAACCTGCTTGTTTATTTATAAACAGATAACTTATATATATATATATATGGGCCGAATGTGTTAGGTGTTTGAAATGAACGAAATAAATACCTTTTTCCATTACCAAATAAAAGGTTGTGTTGAAGGTCTAATTTCCTTTCCGACTGTCTCTACGTACAACGTCTGGTCCCGTTAGAGAGCACATTACAACTGTACCTACTTTCTCCTCCCATTTATATCTTATAAAAACGCTTATCTCTTCCTTCTTCGACCCGTTCTTTATTTATTTTTATTTTCTGTTTACTATTTATACACGTAATCATTTTCACCAATAATACTGTTATTGCATGCTTTAGATGTTTTTATTACGTACTAATAACTTCAGGATTGGTAACCCTGGTTGAAACTGGCCAGAAATGAGATTATTAAAAAAACGTCTTAACAAGAATTTGTTAAGATTAGACTTGAAGACGACCATGCCATAGTCAGATGTGAAGCAACTCCTTGGTATTGTGTTCCTCAGACAGATAGCTTTGAAAACAAAATAGTTTCGCTCATGAGAATTTTGTTTACTTTTTGGTACACAGAAAGAAAATAAACTTTTATATAGTGGTTATAGTTAGACGAGTTCTTGTTGTAAATGTTAACGGGAGACCATAGTGTGGAGTCTAGTAGAGCACCTACTATGAAAATAACGATAGAGTAGAGAAATACTAACAATGTTTCTTTTGTGAAAGAGGGTGTGGGGAAGAGAAGAACTGCATTCCTACTAGATTACGATGTTAGTTTTGTACTTTGTAATAGCAGGCTTGCTGACTGCTGGAAAACTGCTTCTGTGGTACCAGTTTTCAAGAATTCTGCCGAAAGAACTGACCCATTAAATTATCGCCCAATTAGCCTCCTCCCGCTTTTCGCCAAAATATTTGAGTCCATAATCAAGCTCTAGTTCATCACCGTACAGCTGCTAAACTTCTGACTGACGAACAATACGGATTTAGACAAGCTCGTTCTATAGCAGATATCCTTCTTGTAATCTTTGAATGTATATACAATTCACTGGACAAAACAGAGGAGGGTAGCGCGGTAGCCCTAGATATATCTAATGCCTTTGACAGGGTTTGGCACGATGGTCTTCTCAGGAAAATCAGATCTTACGGTATCACTGGATGAATACTTAACATAATCAGATCTTTCTTAAATAAGAGAAGAATCCGGGTTATCCTCGACGGTCGTACATCTAAACAATATGATATAAATGCGGGTGTACCTCAGGGGTCGATCCTTGGACCTTTATTATTCCTAATATTCATAAATGACCTTCCTGATAAAACTGTTTCTGAGATGGGTATATTTGCTGATGACACCACGCCCTATAACAGGTATGAGGGAAAACCAAATGAACACATATCTAAGGAAATGCCAAAAACAATAGAAGAAGACCTCAAATCTGTGGTTGAATGGGGACAAAAATGGATGGTCACATTCAATGCTACCAAGACTAAGTTTGTTTCCTTCAATAATTACAAAAATTTTCTCAACCACTAATAGCTATAATTAAAGGCACATTACCTGAATGTACTTCTTTCAAACTTCTTGGACTGGGAACATAAGCTGGAAAGATACACTGAGAGCATTGCCAAGGCTGTTGCAAAGAAGGTTGGCTCCCTCTACCGTGCTAGAAAGCTACTTACGCCTGAAAGTGTTCTGTATCTCCGCAAGGCCACTATTCGCCCATGTATGAAGTACATTTGGGCTGGTGCCTCTGCGACTAGTCTCTCGCTCTTAGACTGGGTTCAAAAGAGAGTCGCCAACCTGATAGGTCCTGAACTGTCATCTAAGCTTTAACCTCTGTCTCATCGACATAATGTTGCATACTTCAGCCTGTTCTATATATATTTTAATGGCGAATGCTCTGACGAGCCCTTGTACCCCCTCGACGTAAATACTCCCGACAAACCCGACAAGCAGCAAAATCCCACCCCCACACAGTGGAAATCCGTAGATGTAAGAAAGCCTTCTGCCCTCATAGTTTCTTTCCCAGAACTGCTAGACTTTGGAACTCACTTCCAAGTTCCTGCTTTCTCAACTGTACTGACATTCAGAAGTTCAAGTTCTGCTCAACTCCCTACATAGAATCCCTGCAACTTATGTCCCCGATAATAGTCTCCTGCATCAAAGTGGCACTGCGCCTTGTTTGGGGTGAAAATGAAATTTAAATAAAGGGAACGAGTGTTCTGATTGGAACGTCCATAGATGTGGCAACAATACTCCATCTTAAGACGTATTTGACTCTTACGCAATAAGAGTACTGCATCAGGAGTGAGATATTTTCTTTGAGCTGTAGAAAGATTTAAGCTTAAATTCAGTGACCATGGCAAAAGATTTGGTGTAAGTTTTCCCAATCATATCTTCTTTTTATCAAGTTTTCTTAACTAATCCACCGTTTATCTTTGTCTTTTTTTAAGAATTTTTTTCTTTTCTTTCCTTTCCCTTAAATTAATACAGTTTGTCACCAAGTGCCAATTGTTCTAGTTTATTTCTCTCTTTCCTTCTTCTCTGCCCCCCTCTCTCGCTCTTCTTGTCTCTTTCTGTTATTTCAGACTGTATTCTCTAACATTAGCTATGTTCTTCTTCTTCTTCTTCTTCTTCTTCTTCTTCTTCTTCTTCTTCTTCTTCTTCTTCTTCTTCTAAAATGTCCACTTTTATTCTTCTAGACTTATTCAACTACTAGCAGCTCAGCCCGGCTTTGCTCGGGCCCTATTCACTGTTCATAACTGTATGTCTATATGTATATATATATTAAAAATTTTGACTCATGTCTAGGTAACCTACATCTAAAATTTCAAGTGTTTAGACACAAAATTGGCGAGGAGTTTGGTGGAGTATGCAAAGGTCAACTCTTGCAACTTTGATCTCTTGGCAGCCAAATTCTCACCCAAAAACTGATTAAAAAGCTTGCTGCGTGTCTGAATACCCTTTATGTAAAAATTTCAAATGTTTAGACCCAAAATTGGTTGAATAGTTAGCTAGAAACCGCAAATGCCAAATGTTTTGAACTTTGACACCTTGGCAGCCAAATTCTCGGTCAAAAACTGATTAAAAACTTGTCGTTTGTCTGAATACACTTTATGTAAAATTTAAAATGTTTAGAACAAAATTGGCTGAGTAATTTGGTAGAGACCGCAGAGTTCAAAATTATTTTAAACTTTGAACCCATTTTTGAACCCCTTAATATTTATTCTTTTGGGCTCAAATTAAATTGAAAAGTTTGATCCATGTCAAATTAACCTACATCTAAAATTTCAAGTTGGCGGCGGAGTTTGATAGAGTTATCAAGTTGTTGTTTTTTTGTTTTACGGCATATCAACCCTTTTCAGGTTATTTAATGCCGAATCCAAAGATTTTGAAGAAAGATTTTAATAGAATATATTTGTTTTCAAGTCGGTTTCTATTTAACTTATAGTTGGGACCCTAAAAGGTACTACCACCCCGGGTCAGAGTGGACCTGGGAGCAATGGTAATTAAAGGGATGCTCCACACTCCCCAAAGCTCGCAAGCTGGGGCCTCACCACTGGATATAATTTAAGGTCATATCCAGGACCAGAGTTATCAAAGGTCAAATCGTAAAAAATACGTTAACGTATAAACGTATACTTGCACATGCGTACGCGAGCACTTTAAGTCGACTTACGCCTTCCAAATTTCAATTTTTTTTTTCAATTTTGACCCCTTAGCAGCTAAAAAACCTAACGACACACAAAATATGAAATCATTTGACCCACCTTATGCCGTTCTGCGAGCTTACGTCTCGGAGGAGATGCACTTTGAAAGAAATGGAGACAGACATACAGACAGACATAGTGTGTTTTATAAATTAGATTCTTCTTTTTCTTCTTTTTCTTCTTCTAAAATGCATACTTTGTTTCGTCTAGCATTATTGAACTACTAGCGATGCTCGCTCGGTTTCCTCACATATTCTTTAACAATTTGCACTTTTCCTTCTCTAAGAAACCAAACAAGCCCTCTCCTCATGTTCCTCCATTTCTCCTCATCTCTGATCTATTTTCTGCAACTTCCAAACAGCTCCGTTCGATTCGAAGATGTAACCGCTCCCAATTCACACTAGCTTGGCCGACCAAAGTATTCCTGTTGGAACTACAACAAATCACGTTTCCCTTCCTTCGTGGTCATATTTTCGATTCATTCTATATTTACGATATCAACATCGCCACCCGCGAACCCGGCACGTCTCCACCACTAATACAAAGTGCCATTCTATTACAATAACCGCATCTTCCATCCGCCATCACCCTTGCAGCAACCCCTCCCATCACCCATCCTCTCACATGCGCACATATTTCCCGACCGACACTTTACCAAAACTACTTCGACGGAGTTTCTGCCAACGCCCCCCCCCCTCGTCCCCTTCCCTCCCATTAGCAGTGATCTTTCTGACAAATTGAATTTCTTGACATCTTTTCAAATAACTTTTACCCCATCCCCTTGATTGAGGTCAGCTTTCCGTTTTTTGTGGGGTGACGACCGCAATCGTTCCCTGGTCGTAGCCGGCCGCCGCAACCGCTGACCGTCGATTCTCGTTTGGATAACTAAATGGTTGTCCAATCTTTTTTCCGCGATCTTTGCCGCTTATTAAGTCGCCGACTCTTGTGGTTTTCATCTACCATCTCCGGCTCCCCTTCGCCATCCACCCACTCCACACATACGCAACAGAAATACAGCAGGAACAACGCGAAAGTGAAGTTCCCACATGAACCATACAGGTCAGAATAAAGGGAACGAGAAACAAGAAGAAAACAAACGCATGTCTTCTTGTAAATTACAGGGGAATGGGGTAGAAGGGAGAGGAGAGATGGGGAGGGGGGCTTTAAATGACGGCAACTGGGGAGTGCGCCAAAAATTGCACAGATGATAGGAAATTGGAGAAATCAAGGACAAACTAGACACATCAATGAAAGGAAAAGAGGAAACGACGAAAGGTATAAATAAAAGAGAAAAAAAAAAAAAACCCAGCGAGTAATAACGGAAAATAATGAATAGAAATATACGAATCTAAAAAAAGTAATGTTGTTGATGACAAAATATCGAGGTATTAACACAGATCTCCTTACTTACTTACCTAGGCTAACCTGTAATCTGCGACGAATAAAAAAAAAGAAGATCGACTCGGAAATTGTGGGAATCGAGGAAAAACTACAACCACTGCATTTTTCATGCTGACATTTTAACACGAATCTATATATTTTGTTAATTATAAGAATGACATATTTTTTAATGTTTTTTTTTTTTTTAAATTCCATTTTATTCCAGAAATTAAGTAAGCGCTTTGGGAACTATTGAATGAAATATTCAACAGTATTTCAGTTGTACATTGATTAACCCTGCAAATGTTTTGGTCGTGTTTTCGTTTTATTTAAACTTGAAGCTGAATTTAGAAGATAGTCAGATGTCTAATGAGACGTAACAAAATAACAGTGAATAATAATAACATTAATAATAATAACAATAATAATAATAATAATAATAATAATAATAATAATAATAATAATAACAATAATAATAATAATAATAATAATCATTATGATTTCCTTTAATAACGTCTCCCTGAACGAGATGGAATTCATTCTCAGAGGATACTTCCTCAATCCCGGCTCCAAATCAGGAGCTTAAAAGATCAAAGGGTGTCCTAAGGAGGAGGAGTAGGAGTAGGAGGAGGAGAAGGAGGAGGAATAATAATAATAATAATAATAATAATAATAATAATGATGATGATGATAATAATAATGATAATGATAATGATAATAATAATAATAATAATAATAATAATAATGATGATGATGATGATAATAATAATAATAATAATAATAATAATAATTACTAGTAGAACCCGTGGAAATTCCACGATAGTTGAAAATTTTTTAACACACTTTATAAATAAATGAACAAAAAAAAATATAATAAAACAAATAAAGAATTTAAAACAATTTGTTAGCAAATTCGTTTTTAACTTTTAAAGCCAAACAGAATTGATTGAAAAAGTTTAGAATTTTTTCAATGAAAATTTAACACACAGAACATTGTAACTTTTTTTATTTTAAGATTAAAACAAAAATATTGAAACTTTTTTTTATGGCTTTTATCGTCCGGGATCAGTTTTCTATTATAACGTTCTACTAAAATTAAACACCTACTTTGTGGCAATCTCTCTCACGTGACCAGTGAATATTTCCGTCTAAAAAAAGGGGTTAGGCTAAATTTTTGCTTCCTTTCCAACTCGATGACGACTGTTCCAGGTGTTCGAGTATGAAAAGTTTAATTTGTATAATTGTATAAAATAAAAGCACGTTTTCTTTTGTTATGAGTAAAACATCCGACAATTCAATGAGTCTAACATATCATGTGATGCAAATAATATTTAGTCATACATTTTTTCCGACGCTAAAATAGAACATTACTTATATGCCATTTTTGAAAGCTGAATATATATATGCCATGTCCACAAGAAGTTTTGTCTGTGCATCACGTAACGCATTATTTTCCGTAAAATTTTGTAAATATCCATTCTTGGACTGATTATTTCAATTTGTTACCAAATTCTTAAAAACAAAAATGTTTTTTTTTCACAATTTCTTATAGTTGGGATTTTTTTTTCAAATAAGTAAGAGAGAGAGAGAGAGAGAGAGAGAGAGAGAGAGAGAGAGAGAGAGAGAGAGAGAGGAGGAGGTTAAGAAAGTTCTCTTCCGAAGACTTTTTTAAACGGTAATATTCACCGGTCACAAAGTAGGTGCTCAATTTAGTAGAATGTTAGGTACCCATGCATGCACTTATTAATCCGGGCTGAAATAATAACGTTATTATTTAAAAAGCCATTCTTAATATGGGGAGAGGAGGGTGTTTTGTACCTATTCTGTATTTTAACCTTACAATTGAATAAAAAAAAAACATATCATAACACTTTAATTAAACTTGGAAATACGATTTTAAAAAATAGCGCGGATCAGTAAGTGCATTAGCACCGAATGTTATAATTGAAAATTGATGGCGAACGATAAAAGTCATAAAAAAAGTTTCAATTTTTTGTTTTAATCTGAAAATTAAGTTCGTAATCGATGAGATTAATGTGAAAAAAAAAAAAAAAAGTAAATTGTGGAATTTAGAGGTGGGGCAATTTCCTAAACATCCACCAAATTAACGTATTAATTACAGCATCGTAACTGAACTAAATGGTTATAAAAACCAAATGCCGCGAATGTAATGTTTCCCGAAAAATTTTTTGTCAACTATTTACAAAATATTAAAATGGCTGACTTGTTTACGAAGGAATAAATGCTGTGAATGTAATGATGTTTCTCAATAAAATTAATAAAAGTAAATATTTTATTTAACTATTAAAATATATTAAAATATATTAAAATATATTAAAATAGCCGACTTGTCCCTATTTACTTGCCTCTCCTCGAAAGCAAAATTAGACACAAGTTGATATTTAATGTGGGGAAAATCCAGCTCCCCAAAACGGGGCACTCTGGATAGGAAAAAAAATAAAAAAAATTGTATCAGTCTACAAAGATTTATCCTCCACTGACCGAGGACAGAAAAATGAAGTGTAGTATCAGAACAGATACTACACTTTGCTTCCAGCCAAAAGGTCATCTGACTTGTTCACGAAGAAACTGAAATGCATTCTGATGAAATAAATTTTGGATTTTTTTTTAGATAGGATTTTTAAAAAGTTCGTTATAGTGGTATTGCATTCTTTTTGTATTTTCAATAATATTAAATAACTAGCAGGACCCGTGTACCGGGGTTACCTGGTGAAAGTATATCTCCACCCCACCAGTACAAAAACAAAAACAAAAACAAAACACAAAAAGCAATTAAGTACAGTTGTTAGTTGGACCCATTGACCACCCATTATAATTGCAGGCACTAGCGCCTGTTGCCAAAATGAATGTACCGTGGCGAGGTACGAAAGCATTTCATATATATTAATTGAAGTGTATATCTTCCAAATATTAGCGTTTTTTTTTATAACAGGATTTGTCCCGAAAAAAATAATGTAATTTAAGTAAAAAATATGTTGCGTAGACCGAGATCAAAATGAAGTATCTGTTCTAATACTGTACTTCACCTTTTCTGACCTCAATCAGTGTAGGAGAAATCCTTCTAGAGTGAGATGCTTTTTATTTTTGTTCCTATCCAGAGTTTTTAGTTTAGTCACGTGTTAAACTAAGTTTTATTATGTTTTATCGTAATCGTCGCGGTAGGCACCGTCGTGATGTAATAATAAAAAATACACTTTCATATTTTGTTAATTGTTTCTTATTTTAAGTATATTTTCGTTTTTCGGCACACTAATTAAAGCAAAACGTAACTATTCTGGAGCTAACCTTTTCAATTTATTCACGTGTTAAATTGTAACTTGCTGTTAAAATAACCTCCCAAAAATAATGCAGAAAAATATTATGTAACAAAGAAAATTAGTGCATTCAAAATAATTAAAAGTAATAATTTACCGTTTTGGGGAGTTCTGATAAGAGAAGCAAACAAACCAAAAAAATTGTCTAAGCCAACATAAGTTACTCTTCTACCTACCTGGCTAAGTTTTGCGTTGTAATATATTGTAATGCTTTTATTCGGTTCGAAAAACAAGTAGTGCCCAGTCACAATAATCGATTTTGTTTTTAGTTTTGAACGACAACGGAAATGAAACGAATTAAAAAAAAAAAATTAAATCACTGCTTGTTGGATAATAATTGCTGCTAAATATTTGAATTTTTTGGTTTGTTTGATTTGCGTTTTTTGTTTTTGTTATTTTTAAAAGGTATTTCATTCTATGCATTTCCGCCAGTTTTGGGTGTGCTTGAAACAACCGTTTGTTGTACGCGTAGGTTGGTTTTGTGTTAGCCTACCAGGTCACAATTAAAAATAAACACCTCCCTTTTGAAAAAAATAAACGGAAAAGTCGCGTTTTTTTTGTTATTCTTTAAGAATTGGTTTAGTCTATACATTTTTGTCAGTGTTAGTCTACCAGGTCACAATTACCAAATTAATACCACCCTTATAACAATACACCGAAAATTCCTTTTTTTTGTTATTTGAAAAAGAATTATTTTAGTATATGCATTTTCT
>NC_136482.1:178247196-178277196 GCF_053919585.1 Euprymna scolopes
AGGAGGTCTCAAGTTTTGACAAGCTTCTGGGCTTGACCATTACTCCTGATCTTAAATGGAACACTTACATCAAATCTGTTGCCAAGGCCGCTGGAAAAATGGAGGGATCTTTCTATCGATCCAGTAGATATCTCACTGCTGATGCAATTCTCTATCTATATAAGAGCCAGGTACATCCAAGGATGGAATACTGTTGCCACATCTGGGAAGGAGCTGCTAGAAAGGACTTGTCCTGCCTTGATAGAGTTCAAAATAGACTTCGCAGCCTCGTAGGAGATGTCCTTTTCTCTTCCTTGCAACCTCTATCTCACAGAAGAGATGTTGCGAGTCTGTCTCTGATGTATCGTTATTTTCATGGAAAGTGTTCGACTGAGCTTCAATCTCTGGTCCCCCCTCGCAAAACTTTCACAAGAAACACTCGTCTAGCTGTAAACACTATCAATAATTCCCCACACTCTTTATCTGTGCCTAAACCTAAACGTAGATTCCATGAACAAAGCTTCTTTCTTAGAATTGCACGCCTGTGGAATTATCTTCTGTTTTCCTGCTTTCCGGCTGACTACAATATGGTTGTCTTCAAGTCTAACGTAAATAACTTCTTGATGAGCCGTTCCATATAAGTTATCAAATTTACCAAATTTTCATTACTAATGATTACTATATTGTCCAATTTCTACTGTACACGCTCTAACCCTTATCCTTGAGTGGCCTCTTAGCCTTGATAATGTGGTGACACCCATGTAAAAAAAAAAAAAGATTCTTGCCACCAAAATCCAAGTGAAGACCAAATGTCATTGCCAGCGAGAAATTAATAGTAACGACTGTTGCTGAAACACAGTCATTTGCAACAGTTATCGAAAGTATTGAAACGTTGGAACACCTGAGGAGATTTATCACCCAGACTCCAATGTACAAGTTCAGCTATTATCACTGATTACTCAGCGATGATTACCTGTGTGAGAACTCCAAGTAAACAACAACGGCAGCAGCAGCAGCAGCAGCAGCAACAACAACAACAATAATAATTGGAATCCGAGGAATGGCTGCAAAGATACAACGATTAACGATAATGAAAACAGCTGAAATATTAAGGAAAACCCTTGAATGCGGAGATTAATACACATGAATTACATGCGTGAGTCAGAGACGAAACATGAAAAGGTGTTACATGGAACCAAGAACAATGAAGCTGCATATCTATAAGGTCTGCATCACCCATTCTCTCCCATTGCCCAGTAACCGTCTCCCCCCCCCAAAAAAAAAGTGTAATACCAAATAGCAGAGAAGAGTCAAGGAGGATGGAATGACCGAGGAGGGAGCGCTGACCAGACTTCCGCTGGATAAGCGCAAAGAGAACTGGGATCTTGGGGAGGCTTATTGCCACTCAAATTTTATTGGAGATAAATGGCCGCTGCCAACGAGAAATCAATGGCGAGAAGCTGTTGCGATAACGCAAATTTATTTGCAAATATTATCGAAGGTGGTGGAGAGTGCTGGAATCTGTGGAGACTTGTTGTCACTTAGCTTCCAGAGAACACCACAGGTTTTTAATGGGAGATCTTTGATGACCCGTGTGAAACCTTCTTGTGAGCCAATAATAATAATAATAATAATAATAATAATAATAATAATAATAATAATAATAATAATAATAATAATTCTGATTTCGTTTATCAACGTCTGGAAAGGGATGATATTCATTTCCAGTGGATTTCCCTCAATCCAGGCTCCAAACCAGGAGCTTCAAAGATCAAGGGCTTTTCTAAGGATGTTGGTGGTACCAATAATAATAATAATAATAATAATAATAATAATAATAATAGAAAATCAAAACGACAGAAAATCGAAACAAATATGCGGAACTTGCAAGAAAACTAAAAGAGATGGAATCTGAAAAAAAAACCCAACAAAAACAACAAAAAAAAACAAAAAACAACAAAACCAAAAACCAAAAAACAATATAATACAAATAACTGTGGAAGCACCAGGAACAGACCCCTAAAACTTGTGAAAAAGACTAAGAGAAATTGAAACCAACAAAACACTGAGATTATGCAACGAATGGCAATGATGAAAACAGCTGAAATCTTAAGGAAAACCCTTGAGTGCGGAAACTAGTCTAAATGAGCGACAAATACTAAACAGGCATATAGAAATTGCTACAGAATTGAAACAAAAAGATGCAACTAATAGAAATGGAACACCAAAATTGTAAAAACAACAAAACTGGCGTCAGCACGACTGGCACTACACCAAATAGTTGAAGGATCAAGGATGATGGAAAACTAAGGGAAAGCACTAAGCAGACCTCCACTGGATAAGTTCGTTAGGGACTGGGGCTTTGAAGAGGCTTAGCGGCACCAAAATTCCAGTGAAGACCAATGGTCGCTACCAACGAGAAATCAATTATAAGCGGCGGTTGCGATAGTACAAATTAAGGTTTTGAGAAGGAATGAGAACCAGCTTGGTACCTTAATGAATACAATCAAATTGTTTAGTAATGACATAAAAATGGAATTTAGCATTACGAAATGTGTTATTCTTGTGATGAAAAAAGGCAAGCTCTTCCACTCAGATGGCCTTGAACTGCCAACAAGAAAGAATGTTGGCAACAAGAGAGACTATAAATATTTGGAGATACTGGAATCAGATAAGATGAAGAGCACGGGAATGAAAAAGCAGTTCACATCCAATGACAGCAAAAGTATTGCTGTCACATTTGGGCTGGTGCATCTGATGCTGTTCTCTCGCTCCTTGGCAGCGTTTGAGAGAGAGAGTCGCAAACCTGATAGGCCCTGAACTGGCATCTAAGCTTCAGCCTCTGTCCCATCGACGAAATATTGCATCCCTCTGCCTGTTCTACAAGTATTTTAGTGGTGAATGCTCTGATGAGCTGCAAGCACTTGTGCCCCACCGACGTGAGCACCCTCGACAAACCCGACAGGCTGCTAAATCCCACCCCCACACTGTAGAGATCCCTAGATGTAAAAAATCTTTCTACTCCAATAGTTTCTTCCCCTGAACCGCCAGACTTTGGAATTCTATTCCGGGTCCCTGCTTCCCAACAGTACTGACGTGCAGAGGTTCAAGTGCAACGTGAACCGACATCTTGCTGCCCAAATCCCTACATAGTACCCCGGTAGTTGTTGCCCCTGATAGTAGCCCCCTACACCAAAGTGGCAATTTGCCTTGTTTGGGGTGAAAATGTAAAAAAAAAAAAAAGAAGACTAACGGTTATTCTTGAATCGCACTTCCACAGTCGAAATGCAGTATATGCTATCAGCACAAGAGCCGTAACTATCATTCGATATACTTCTGGATTGTAGATGAATTGAAATGTTTGAACACAAAAACACGTAAAACAGGGCTTTTGTTATGAAATATTTTCACTTGTTGATAAAGATATGAATTAATACCTTCATCTTAAAAGTTGTTAGCTTTAGGAAGTGAGGAGGAAAGCGAATTCCAAGAAAGCGGGGAAGAAAAGAGTGTAAGCAAAGATAGCCATGTGCAATTTAGCGGCCGTATGACTCATTTCGCGGTTCAATCACCACCATACCTTTTGCCCCCCGCCCAACAAAAGGAGGGTGAACCTGTAAATTCATCCTTGTCTGTTCGTCCATTTGTCTGTCCGTACTTTTCTCAATAACCATGCCTTGGAATTTTTAAAAGATTTGCAGAAACATTAAACATGATATAAGTAAAAAAGTAACAGAACGGGGTTTCCGGGAAAACTCCGGTTGCCCCCATAGGGGTGCCTTTTGGGTTAACATGGCTAAAATTGAAACTTTTGTGTTTATTAAAAAAAAAAAACTGACGCCTTGAATTTTTATAAAACTTTCTGAAAAATTGTAACTAACTGATTTCTATATAATTTTGTTTGTCTATACTTAGCGATAACTCTTTTAGGCTAATTAAAACACTCCATTTTTGGGACTATTTTACCATATTTGTCCAAAATTTTCTGTGTATTTAGCAGTTTTGCATGGTGCTTAACTCAAATTTAAATATGGTAAGGCCTTGGGGGCTTTTGGGGCTAAATGGGGAAGGGAGCAAATGATTGACTTAATCATTTCTTTTTTTTTTGCATTGTGCAGAACTCAAATTTACATATGTTAAGGCCTAACCAGGATTTAACGTCCCATGGGGACTTCTGAGGCTAAATGAAGGGGAAAAATGCTGAACTTAGTCATTTATTTATGCCTCGTTCACTGTGCACTCACGGGGGACTATGCATGCTTCACTTGTTTCTTATAACTTCCGGTTCATCTACTTTCAGCCAAAAGAGTTTTCCCGTCCGAAATTATTTTAATTTCTGGAGAAAAAAACAAAAAAACAACAAAAAAAAACAACAAAAAACAAAACAAAACAACCCAAGTTCTCTTCATTATTTCAGTTTTTTTTAAGAGAGGAAGACAGAAATTCGATAACACGATGGTAGAGGCCTTGGATAAAAACACTACCTTATCCTAGTTCATCCTCTTTGTCGACAGGAATCACTTTACAATATCCGGAGCAGAAAAAATATGGTTTCCAAATTCTAGGTCTATCGTCATGCAGCAAAATGTTGCCGATTATTCCATCATTTAATAAACATAGACGGTTTCATTGTTTTCGTGGAAATGTCTCTGGTCCGATTTCTCGAGAGAAAATCGCGAATTGGCTGGTAGAAGCAGGTCAACAGTCATTATCAAAACGCTTGATACGTTCAAACAGAATACCGGCAGCCATTATAAATACTTTCTATTTTCGCTTTGCAGACAACAACCAAGTTGACAAAAGTGAAAACATTCTTTTCCCCATTATCACTTTGTTTATTTTTATCTACTTTAAAAAGATTTTCGTTCGCAAAGATATTTTATTTCTTTCGTCTTTATTTTGAATGTTTGGTTTTGTGTGTACGCTTAGATACTGTTGGAAAATAACCTAATGCCCTCGTTTCATTTACCGATGACTTCCGTAAAGTCATTACTTGGTTTATAAAAGATGTCCCAAAACTAGAGAAACATTTTTTAATGCAAAATGCAATATGTTTGTGAAATATGTGTAAAATGCAATATGTCTGTGAAATATGTGTAAAATGCAATATGTTTGTGAAATATGTGTAAAATGCAATATGTTTGTGAAATATGTGTAAAATGCAATATGTTTGTGAAATATGTGTAAAATGCAATGTGTTTGTGAAATATGTGTAAAATGCAATATGTTTGTGAAATATGTGTAAAATGCAATGTGTTTGTGAAATATGTGTAAAATGCAATATGTTTGTGAAATATGTGTAAAATGCAATGTGTTTGTGAAATATGTGTAAAATGCAATATGTTTGTGAAATATGTGTAAAATGCAATGTGTTTGTGAAATATGTGTAAAATGCAATGTGTTTGTGAAATATGTGTAAAATGCAATGTGTTTGTGAAATATGTGTAAAATGCAATGTGTTTGTGAAATATGTGTAAAATGCAATGTGTTTGTGAAATATGTGTAAAATGCAATATGTTTGTGAAATATGTGTAAAATGCAATATGTTTGTGAAATATGTGTAAAATGCAATATGTTTGTGAAATATGTGTAAAATGCAATATGTTTGTGAAATATGTGTAAAATGCAATGTGTTTGTGAAATATGTGTAAAATGCAATATGTTTGTGAAATATGTGTAAAATGCAATATGTTTGTGAAATATGTGTAAAATGCAATGTGTTTGTGAAATATGTGTAAAATGCAATGTGTTTGTGAAATATGTGTAAAATGCAATGTGTTTGTGAAATATGTGTAAAATGCAATATGTTTGTGAAATATGTGTAAAATGCAATATGTTTGTGAAATATGTGTAAAATGCAATATGTTTGTGAAATATGTGTAAAATGCAATATGTTTGTGAAATATGTGTAAAATGCAATGTGTTTGTGAAATATGTGTAAAATGCAATATGTTTGTGAAATATGTGTAAAATGCAATGTGTTTGTGAAATATGTGTAAAATGCAATATGTTTGTGAAATATGTGTAAAATGCAATGTGTTTGTGAAATATGTGTAAAATGCAATATGTTTGTGAAATATGTGTAAAATGCAATGTGTTTGTGAAATATGTGTAAAATGCAATGTGTTTGTGAAATATGTGTAAAATGCAATGTGTTTGTGAAATATGTGTAAAATGCAATGTGTTTGTGAAATATGTGTAAAATGCAATGTGTTTGTGAAATATGTGTAAAATGCAATATGTTTGTGAAATATGTGTAAAATGCAATATGTTTGTGAAATATGTGTAAAATGCAATATGTTTGTGAAATATGTGTAAAATGCAATATGTTTGTGAAATATGTGTAAAATGCAATGTGTTTGTGAAATATGTGTAAAATGCAATATGTTTGTGAAATATGTGTAAAATGCAATATGTTTGTGAAATATGTGTAAAATGCAATGTGTTTGTGAAATATGTGTAAAATGCAATGTGTTTGTGAAATATGTGTAAAATGCAATGTGTTTGTGAAATATGTGTAAAATGCAATATGTTTGTGAAATATGTGTAAAATGCAATATGTTTGTGAAATATGTGTAAAATGCAATATGTTTGTGAAATATGTGTAAAATGCAATATGTTTGTGAAATATGTGTAAAATGCAATGTGTTTGTGAAATATGTGTAAAATGCAATATGTTTGTGAAATATGTGTAAAATGCAATGTGTTTGTGAAATATGTGTAAAATGCAATATGTTTGTGAAATATGTGTAAAATGCAATGTGTTTGTGAAATATGTGTAAAATGCAATGTGTTTGTGAAATATGTGTAAAATGCAATGTGTTTGTGAAATATGTGTAAAATGCAATGTGTTTGTGAAATATGTGTAAAATGCAATGTGTTTGTGAAATATGTGTAAAATGCAATATGTTTGTGAAATATGTGTAAAATGCAATATGTTTGTGAAATATGTGTAAAATGCAATATGTTTGTGAAATATGTGTAAAATGCAATATGTTTGTGAAATATGTGTAAAATGCAATGTGTTTGTGAAATATGTGTAAAATGCAATATGTTTGTGAAATATGTGTAAAATGCAATATGTTTGTGAAATATGTGTAAAATGCAATATGTTTGTGAAATATGTGTAAAATGCAATATGTTTGTGAAATATGTGTAAAATGCAATGTGTTTGTGAAATATGTGTAAAATGCAATGTGTTTGTGAAATATGTGTAAAATGCAATATGTTTGTGAAATATGTGTAAAATGCAATATGTTTGTGACATATGTATAAAATTGAAGAAAAATATGTGCTTCATAAAAGTCAAGGTATAATGTTTCGACTTATGTATGTATTAAATAAAAGCCAAGTATTATGTTTTGCATCACGTATATCTATCTATTCATATATAAATAAACATTAGAATGTGTGTGTGTGTGTGTGTATGAGGATACTTCTCAACCTATATACTCAACGGATATTTTATCTACAGACATGAAATTTTGTATATAGCGTATTCAGATACGTGGAAATTTTTTAATCCGTTTGTATCCGGACAAAAGGGCTGCCAAGAGGTCAAAGAAAAAAAAAAATTGCCACGGAAGGGTCATCGGATTCTATTTGTTTGCTAACTGTTTCACGAATGCGCATGCGTAAATCGTACACATGGCAGATTCTTTGTGTTAAGAATAAGTAGATTTGGCAAACACTTTTAAAAGCTCGTGTCAAGCTGGCCTAATGTTTATCGTACTTGACTCACTGTCTTTAGGTTTTGGTTTCGACCTTAGTACGAATTAGCAATAAGCGAATTGTTTAGAAAAAAACATAATACTCGCATGAACATGTCTCAGTTTTTGTATGAAGTAAAATATAATATTTATGCATAGTTTACGCTCGAGAAGTACCGGACTGTTTAATAGTATTAAATAAGAGTCAATTTATTATTATTATTATTTTTTTGTTTATGTATTAAATAAAAGTTAATGTATGTATATCTTGTATTATGTATGTAGTAAAACAATTCATGGTATTATATTGTATTATGTATATATTAAATAAAAATCGAGATATTATGTTTCGTATTATGAATATATTAAATTAATGTCAGAGTATTCAGTTTCGTATCATGTATGAATTTAATGAATGTAAAGGAATTATGTTTCGTATAATATATATGTATATATATATATATACTAGCAGGGGTGCCCGGCGTTGCTCGGGTGTTTGGAGGTGTATGCTGTGCAAAAAAAAGCAAAAAAACAAAAAAATGGTTAATTTTTGAAAACTTTGACCCCTATTATGACCCCTTAAAATTTATAGTTTCGGGCTCTAATCACTTTATTAAGTTAGATCCAGGTTCAAGGAACCTATATCTAAAATTTCAAGTGTCTAGACCCAAAATTGTCGGAGGAGTTTGGTAGAGTTCTTAAAGGTCAAATCGTTGAAATTTGACCCCTTAACAGCCAAATTTCTGGCTGACACCCGTCACATCGATTTTCCCAAATCTCAGTACCCGGTATTTTAAATTTCGAGTCTATAGACTAAAAATTGACAGAGTTATTGCGTAGGGAAATGTACACAGACAGACAGACACACAGACACACATACAGACAGACAGACAGACACGTTCACTTTTATATATATATATATATATATATATAGTTTTTTTTAAAATATAATTATCTACTGACATGTGTTTCGTCGTCTACGACTTATCAGAGTAGCTGAATCTAGCTAGATTCAGCCACTCTGATGAGTCAAAGACGAAACACGTGTCAGTGGATAATTACATTAAAAAAACAATGTGTATGCCACTCCCCATGTGGGGGTACCAAGTTGGTTCAAGGAAAAATTATTCCCAACTCGCATTTAGGTAAAAATGCACTTTCGTAAATTTTTTAGTTCTTTCAAAACGTATCACAAAAACAAAAACAAAAACAAATAACACATTTCTCTCTCTCTCTCTCTTTATATATATATATATATATATATATATATATATATATATATATATATATATATATTTATATATATATATATATATATATACTTCAGAATAATGTAATGCACTAAATCTACTGGTATGCAAATCCAGTGATTATCGGTCTTACAAAATATTATTGGCTGTAATATTTAATGAAGACAATCCCAGCTTAATGAACATTACTCAGTCTACCAGATAGAGCAAATAAATCAAAAGAAAAAGAAGAGAATCATGCAATCCCATAAAGAAACTTCACAAGGAAAGAAAGGAAAGATTAAGTCCTAACGATGTATTTTTTCCCGCTTAAATGTTAGTTAATCTAAAATTTATATGTTTAATATATAAGGTAAAACTACCAACTTTTATAAGTATTAATAATAGCATTTTAATGATAGTATTTAATCGAAAATTTGGAGTTAGATTAATTTGTGGGAATATTGTATGTACTAACAAGGCGTATAATTTTTATTTTTCTTCCTCTGTCTCGGAACTTTGACACATTTTGAGTCCCGTCAAAGTCTGTAGTAGCCTTTATGAGTGTCGTTGCTATATCTTTCTTTTTCTTTTTCTTCCCCCGCTTTGTTTCTATCTCGCCCTCTTCCTTTTTGTTTCTTCTTTTTCTTCATCCATTCAAATTTGATTCTCCTACTACCCCCTTTTCAAATTTTAGAATTAGAATTCAATTGGATACCTTTTTCACTTGTGCTGATTTATAAATATGATTCATAAACACAATTTTAATCACTAAAGCTACACCTAACTTTTTTAATGTCTATTTTTCTTGACTTTCTTAAGCAATTCTTTTCTTTTATTTTATTTATTTCATTTTGTTTTATCTGTCTCCGGAAATCGTGTTTTTATTCACAAATTGAAATTACACTTGGAGAGGATTATGAAACTTATATATTAAAAGCTATAAAAAAAATTATATGTTTATTTAAAAATAAGATTTTTTTCACCGGACTGATATAATAAAAATATTTACCGGATATCTCATCTAACAAAATTAGAAACCAAGGAATCATGCCACCTTCGGATTGTTACCTTGTGCCTTGGAAGAATTACGATACGCATTGGATTCTTTTACCTCCCTGCCACCAAAAACTCTCACTTCAGGATTTACCATACAATTTGGATATGAAGTTCAATATACTTTTCATTCTGAACCAATATCTAATTTCTCTTACTCTATGATTTAAAAACTTTAAAAACTTTTAATTATGATTTTTTTATGTTTATTACATTTAGCAAATTAGGTATGAACCATTTATAATATTTGTTAATATTTTTTCTTCTGAGGAGATAAGTAAACACCGAAAACCTATAGGTTAAGGAGATATACTTATTGGAGTGTGTTCTTTGTTTTGCATATAATAAAAATTCTAGATTTGAAATTTAACCATTTCACATGATAAAATTTAAATTACTAAATTATGATATACTAGCATTTCAGCCCGGCGTTGCCCGGGTGCTTGGAGGTGTATGTTGAGCAAAAAAAAAAAAAAAGCGGTCAATTTTTTTAACTTTGACTCGTATTATGACCCCTTAATATTTATTGTTTTGGGCCCACATCAAGTCATTTAGATCCATGGCCAAGGAACCTATATCTAAAGTTTCAAGTGTTTAAACCTAAAATTGTCGGAGGAGTTTTTTAGAGTTCTCAAAGGTCAAATCATTGACGTTTGACCCCTTAATAGCAAATTTTCTGGCCAAAAAATCGATTACAAAGATTTTCCCAAATCTCAGTACCCTGTATATCAAATTTCGAGTCTGTAGACTAAAAAGAGTTATTGCCTAAAACTTTCGACAGAGGCGACGGATTTTCACAAGATCAGTATCGTTTTGAAGTTGACCCTTCAGACGACAAATTGGCTAAAAACATTAATTTCTTCACCTCAACTGGGCACTTTTCTACAGGGAGGTGTCGCTTTTTTCGCCGATATTATCGAAAGTCATCCTCTCTTTCGGATTATGCAGCCTTAATTTAAACCTAAGTCACTTCTCGTTTGGTGGTGGTCGTAACAGCAAAGACATCACGTTTTTCCTGTTCTTTTTCTCCTTCGCGGTACGGGCTCGAGCCTGCCTTCCTACTACCACTTTTTTTTCTTTTTGCTCAACACACACCTCCAAACACCCAGGCAACGCCGGGCACCCATGCTAGTATATATATATATATATATATATATATATATATATATATATATATATATATATATATATATATATATAAAGCTGAATGTGTGTGTGTGTGTGTGTCTGGTCACGAATAGGCTCCCATATGGTCTACTATTATAGAAAATGATCACATATAATGATAGAAGATATATCGAGACACAGGAATGGGTATGTTTGATCCTGCAGAACGGTGGTTCATTAAAATTGTGGGGGAGGGTCTGCGTTCGCGCCTGGTCCACAAAGTATGGAAATAAAAAAATATAACAATAAAAAAAAAAGGTTTACAAGTGTTTTTGATATAGATATACATAATAATACTTCGATAAGTATGTTTTAACTTACATAGGGATGGTATAATAAAATTGTGGGGTCTGCATTCGCGCCTGGCCTCCATAGAATGGAAATAGGCGCAAACTTTAATAAAGACTTTTCATATCTATCTGCATAAGTATACTTTGATAATTATGTTTCAGTTTACCTTGTTGCAATTTGATTGGCTCACATACTGAGTTTATTAGTGGATCGCTATTATCTATATTGCCATCTAATATGAATTCCATGATTACAAACATTTGGCTATCGGTCTTTTACATTTGTTTTTCTGCACACGAAAACACACAACCGTTCAGATTAGTGTCATCGTTATTCGCTGCCCTGCCTGACGTAAATAAACACTTCATGTTGTACTTGTCACAGACATTTCATGCTTCAGGCACAATTAGTGTGACATAAATTTCCGCGAAAAATAAATACTTAAATCAGTTTAGTTTTTATTTGTAAACAGTCGTTGAACAGGTATTCATACCTCAGTAATTAATTTATCTCGCCCTCGGCTATACTATTTGCTTATATGTGTTAAAGGCGCTATTGTTTTCTTTGTTTTTTTGCAACGCTAATATCATTAACGTTACTCCCATTTTTCTAACTATTGCAGATTTTTTTCTCCTGGTTTTCAATACTAAACTTTTTTATTCATGATTACAGAAAGTGTTCTCCCGCGGGGGATAACGCAAACGTGTTGAAAATAGGCAATATACATTGATTAATTCAACACTAATACATTTCCTTCGAGATATTCATTCGTTTTGCACTACATTGGAATCATTAATACGGATTTTGGGAGCATGTCATGTTCCTGCCTAAATTATTACTTTTTATTTTTAATATCTACGATGATTTATTTTCATCAACATACGAGGGGCGTGCAATAAGTAATGCCCCTGGCCCACTTCCCATAGTAGTAGAGCAACGAAACTTGGCACAGTTATTAGTCTTTCTCTACATAGGAACCACCCAGAGTTATGCATTTCGCCCATCGTTTGATGCAGCTCTGGAGACCGTTTTTGTGGAATACCCGAGGTTGGTCCTCCAACCACGACGTGACTTCAGAAATCAAGGCCTGCATCTTCTGGGAAACGCTTTCCTTTCGAAAACAACTTCATGGTCGGGGAGAGGTGAAAGTCAGAGGGTGCAAAGTCAGGAGAGTAGGGAGGGTGGGTGAGGATTTCATAACCACACGTCCGTGCTTCTGATCTGGCGAGTTGTGGACCGGAACGTTGTCCTGCAGGAGGAAGGTACTTTTGCTGATCTTGCCCCGCCTCTTGATTTTATAGCTTCCCTTAATTTCCTCAAAAGTGAAGTAGAATATGCTCCTGTAATTGCGGTACCCTTTGCCAGGAAATCTGTCATCACTACTCCGTCCTGGTCCCAGAAATCTGTCATCACTACTCCGTCCTGGTCCCAGAAAACAATGAGCTTGACCTTGCCAGCGGAGGGATGCACCCTTGCCTTCTTTGGAGGTGGTGAGTCCACTGCATTGACTGGGCTTTGGTCTCTGGATCATAGTGATGGACCCAGGTTTCATCCTGTGTAATCAGTCTTTTGAAAAACCTTTACTCATCTTCTTGGCACATCTCAAAATTCATCCTCGAGCACTTGACGCGTTCTCGCTTCTGGAATGGTGTGAGCAACCTGGGAATCCATCTGGCTGACACCTTATGCATATGCAAATGGTCATGAATGATAGTTTCCACAGACCCTGTACTAATCTTGACATCATGGGCTATTTGGCGAATAGTAATGGGCCAATCTTCCAAAATGGCAATCTCAACTTGACGGACAGATGTCTCATCAATGGTAGAAGGGGAGCGACCAGGTCTGGGAGCTGTTTTCACAGAGTTCCGGCCATGTTTGAATTCACGATGCCAGCATTTTACAAGGTCATATGATGGGGCATTATCACCATAAGTTTCTTTCGTTTCATCAAAAGTCTCCTGTGGTGTGCGTCCTTTCAAATGCAAAAACCGGATCACTGCTCGACATTCAACAGGCTCCATTTCACACCTGACTCCGTTCAAACACCTGTAAAACAGAAACCACAATTAGTTCAGAGCTATAATAACCCGTAGAGATATAAATCATTGCACATGCAAAATTTCAGCTAGATCAGAATAACTACAAGAAACCTTCTTTACCACCAATAGCAATGGCCAAGAACACATTACCTGAAAGTACTTCTTTTAAACTCCTCGGCCTAACGTTTACAGGGAATATGCACTGGAATAGATACATTGAGAGCATTGCCAAAGCTGCTGCAAGGAAGGTTGGCTCCCTCTACCGTGCTAGAAAACTACTTACGCCTGACAGTATCCTATACCTCTATAAGGCAACCATTCGCCCATGTATGGAGTACTGTTGTCACATCTGGGCTGGTGCATCTGCTTCTTGTCTCTCGCTCCTGGACAGGGTTCAAAAGAGAGTCGCCAACCTGATAGGTCCTGAACTGTCATCTAGGCTTCAGCCTCTGTCCCATCGACGAGATGTTGCATCCCTCTGCCTGTTCTACAAATACTTTAATGGTGAATGCTCTGACGAACTGCAAACACTTGTACATCCCCGACGTAACTACCCCCGACAAACCCGACAAGCTACTAAGTCTCATCCCTTTACAGTAGAGATCCCTAGGTGCAAGAAAGCCTTTTACTCCAATAGTTTCTTCCCCAGAACTGCTGGTCTTTGGAACTCCCTTCCGGGATTCTGCTTTCCCAACTGCAACGATATGCAGAAGTTCAAGTGTAATGTCAACAAACATCTTTCTACTCATCTCCCTTCATAATGACCCCGCTAATTAAGTCCCTGATAGTAGCCCCCTGCTTCAAAGTTGCACTGTGCCTTGTTTGGGGTGAAAATTGAATAATAAAAAAACAAAACAAAAAAAACTGAAAGTGGGTCAGGGGCATTACTTATTGCACGCCCTTCGTACGTGTACGATGCTCTCGCGTACGCTATCAACAACGTCTACATATATTAGCACCCGAAGCTAAAATATCAACTGTTGTGCATATAAGAGTTTTATACAAATAACAAAGTCAATGCATTATTCTTTATACACATTTGTTTAAAAAACATCAATTAACTGACATCATTTCATATTAATATGTACTTTGACTCTAACGAACATCAAACAACTAGCAATATGATATTTATTAACATTTTTCTCACTTAATATTTCTTAGGTCGACCCGCGGGTCTTGCCAGTATTAAATAAAATTCAGATTATTATGTTTCGTATTATGTATGTGTTAAATAAAAGTCATAGTATTATATTTTATATTATGTATGTACTAAAAATTTCAAAGTATTATTTCTCGTATTATGTATGTAAAGAAGCTTCTCTCCTTTCATCATAATCGCTCAAACCCCCCATCATTGAAATGAATGGCGCTCGTCTTGAGGAAGCTCCATCTCTTGACAAGCTTCTGGATCTGACCTTCACTACTGATCTGAGATGGAACATATACATCAAATCTGTTGCCAAGATTGCTGGAAAAAGGGTTAGATCACTCTACAGCCCCAGTAGGTATATCACTGCCGATGCTATCCTCTATCTCTATCTGTATAAGCGCTTGATACGCCCTAAAATGGAGCACTTTTGCCATTTGGGCAGGACCTGCTCGACGCGCCCTATCCAACTTTAGTTCAAAACCGGCTTCGAAATCCAGTGGGTGATGCCTTTTTCTCTTTCCTCCAACCGCTATCCCACAAAAAGACATTGCGAGCCTGTCTCTGTTCTATCGTTATTTTCATAACAAGTGCTCGACTGAATTCTAAACTTTCACAAAAATACTCGACAAGCTACAACCACTATATACGATTTCTCCCACTCTCTATCTGTGCCTGAATCTAAATGCAAATCCCATGAAAAAAGCTTCATGTTCTGCTTCTCGGTTGATATAACATAGTAGCTTTCAAATCCAATGTAAACAAATTTTTGTTGAGCCGTCCCCATAAAAAAATCAAATTCTACTCAATTTACATAATTAACGATTACGACACTACAACCTTACATTAACCCTTATCCTCGAATGGCATTCGGGCTTTGATAAGTGGTGATTTCCAAGTAAAAAAGGTATTAAATAAAGGACAATGTTTACGATAAACATGAGTCTTATAATTTGTATCATTTGGATTATTCAAATTTGTGTATTTAAATGGGATCTTTTTGCCACAATATGTTGTTATTACTTTTAAGCTTCAAACGTTGTATGTAAAGACAGTCACAGTCGCAAAGGAAATCAAACTTTGACACAAACTTTTTAGGTGAAATTTTTTTATTTTCTCTGATTCGCATACAAGTCGCTAACTCGTATTTACAACACGACACAATATGTTCTTTCTATCTTTCTCTTTCTCGTCAGATAGTAGTCCTTTGTTTTTAGCCACAATTAGCTGTGGCGTTATCGTAATTCACTCTAGAACTTCGAAGAGGTAGTAGTAGTAGTAGGAGTAGGAGGAGGACGACGAGGCTCTCATGTTTGTTCAGATTAACTTCCAAATCGTCACGCGGCTCTTCCTTGAAATTTTAAATGTAGGTTACTTGGACATGGATCAAACTTTTTAATTTCATTTTAGCCCCAAACAATACATGTTAAGGGGTCAAAATTGGGGTCAATGTTTAAAATAAAATTTGACCTCTGGAGTTCTTACCAAATTACTCGGCAATTTTTGGTCTAAACATTTGAAATTTTACATAAAGTGTATTAAGACATAGGACAACATTTTTAATCGTTTTTTGACCGAATATTTGGCTGCCAAGAAGTCAAAGTTCGAAAGATTTGATGGTAACTAGCAAACTATTCAGAAAATATTTGGTCTAAACATTTGAATTTTTACATAAATAGTATTCAGACATGCAACAAGGTTTTTAATCAGTTTGGGGGCGAATGTTTGGCTGCCAAGAGGTCAAAGTTGAGAGAGTTGACATTTGCAGACTCTACCAAGCTCCTTCGGCAATTTTGGGTTTAAACACTTGAAATTTTATATGTAGGTTACCTTTAATATATCTACATATGCACATAAAGTTATGAACAGTACATAAGACCCGGGCAAAGCTGGGCTGAACTGTTTGTGTATAGAATAAAATAAAATGTGAAATAATCTAGGAAAAGAGGTGAGACAAAAGGAGAGAACTCACAAGCAATAGGGATACATACAAATAGATGCATGTACAGATGTATATATATAAGCACATATGTACACGTATATATGCATACATATACATGCATATACACACATACATGCACTCACACATTACGTATAATAGCAGACACACATATACGCAGATATAACGCCAGGGTTAGCTCCTTTAGTCTCACAATATATATGTGAATAAAAAGGAAAAACCTAAAAGAGTAAAAACAAAAATAAAATCAACGTTTCGTCCCTATTTCAGGGGACATCATCAGGATTTCTAGGCGAGGATGTACAGGAAGACGGTCATATATCACATGCGAAAGAGGAGAAGTTCAGTTCTCTTTCTGTTCTGGAGAATATATATATATGTATACTCTTCAGAATGGTTTTTATTTAACAATCAGTTGTTATGGAAACGTGAGATTGTAGGTTTACAAAATATTACTGGCAGTAATATTCTATAAGTTATCCCATCTAAACAAGAATTGCTCGATATGCAAGATAGAGCAAATAAATTAAATTGTAATTCAAAAACTCTCATTGAAATGAAATGAAGTGGTTGAGTTTCATATCAAAGACTTTTTATTATTAGATTAATTTTCTAAAGCATTCTTTGTCTTGCTTAGAATAATAAAAATTCTTTGATATGAAACTCAACCACTTCATTTCATTTCATTGAGAGTTTTTTGAAATTCATTGAATTACAATTTAAATAAATATATATATATTGTTTTTAAAATATAATATATATATATAAAATAATAATAATTATCATTATTTACTATAGTAATTAAAATGCCTAACATATATATATGTATGTATATATATATATATATATATATATATATATATATATATATATATATATATATATATATATATATACTGATGGTTGGTAGGATGGTTCAGAGTTTTGAATTCGAACATGTATACAGACAGAACCTTATAGTGCTTAAAAGGATAATTGAAATTTTCATATGGCATAAAAATGATTTCACGCTCTATCACAATCATTAAATGACGCGATGCACGAACTATGATGTAGAACACCCATCTCAATATGATAATACTAATTCCAACTGTTTTCTTTCGCGGTCCAAATAGAAAGAGAAAAATCCAATTAGCTTATTCGCCACGTATTACAAGCGAATTCTTCGTTCTAATTGTAAACTTTAATTTTTAATAGAAAATTTTCACTTTATTACTTAATCCATCATTATGGAAAATACCGTTGTTAACATTATTTTTACACAAAGTCCTATATCGCTACAGTAGCACCCTGTACTCCCCAAATTGAAGTCAAATTTTCACCGTTAAAAATAAGAGAAACATTCTGTAGTCAAGTATAGAAAAAAAAAAAGAAATTGCAATTTTTTTCGTGTGTCAGTATTGTTATTACAGTTATATGGCCAGTTAAGGAGTTAATAATATTTACGAAAAAAAAAAAGAAATTGCAATTTTTTTCGTGTGTCAGTATTGTTATTACAGTTATATGGCCAGTTAAGGAGTCAATAATATTTACGAAAAAAAAAAAGAAATTGCAATTTTTTTCGTGTGTCAGTATTGTTATTACAGTTATATGGCCAGTTAAGGAGTCAATAATATTTACGAAAAAAAAAAAGAAATTGCAATTTTTTTCGTGTGTCAGTATTGTTATTACAGTTATATGGCCAGTTAAGGAGTCAATAATATTTACGAAAAAAAAAAAGAAATTGCAATTTTTTTCGTGTGTCAGTATTGTTATTACAGTTATATGGCCAGTTAAGGAGTCAATAATATTTACGAAAAAAAAAAAAGAAATTGCAATTTTTTTCGTGTGTCAGTATTGTTATTACAGTTATATGGCCAGTTAAGGAGTCAATAATATTTACGAAAAAAAAAAAGAAATTGCAATTTTTTCGTGTGTCAGTATTGTTATTACAGTTATATGGCCAGTTAAGGAGTCAATAATATTTACGAAAAAAAAAAAGAAATTGCAATTTTTTTCGTGTGTCAGTATTGTTATTACAGTTATATGGCCAGTTAAGGAGTCAATAATATTTACGAAAAAAAAAAAGAAATTGCAATTTTTTTCGTGTGTCAGTATTGTTATTACAGTTATATGGCCAGTTAAGGAGTCAATAATATTTACGAAAAAAAAAAAGAAATTGCAATTTTTTTCGTGTGTCAGTATTGTTATTACAGTTATATGGCCAGTTAAGGAGTCAATAATATTTACGAAAAAAAAAAAAGAAATTGCAATTTTTTTCGTGTGTCAGTATTGTTATTACAGTTATATGGCCAGTTAAGGAGTCAATAATATTTACGAAAAAAAAAAAGAAATTGCAATTTTTTTCGTGTGTCAGTATTGTTATTACAGTTATATGGCCAGTTAAGGAGTCAATAATATTTACGAAAAAAAAAAAAGAAATTGCAATTTTTTTCGTGTGTCAGTATTGTTATTACAGTTATATGGCCAGTTAAGGAGTCAATAATATTTACGAAAAAAAAAAAGAAATTGCAATTTTTTTCGTGTGTCAGTATTGTTATTACAGTTATATGGCCAGTTAAGGAGTCAATAATATTTACGAAAAAAAAAAAGAAATTGCAATTTTTTTCGTGTGTCAGTATTGTTATTACAGTTATATGGCCAGTTAAGGAGTCAATAATATTTACGAAAAAAAAAAAAGAAATTGCAATTTTTTTCGTGTGTCAGTATTGTTATTACAGTTATATGGCCAGTTAAGGAGTCAATAATATTTACGAAAAAAAAAAAGAAATTGCAATTTTTTTCGTGTGTCAGTATTGTTATTACAGTTATATGGCCAGTTAAGGAGTCAATAATATTTACGAAAAAAAAAAAGAAATTGCAATTTTTTTCGTGTGTCAGTATTGTTATTACAGTTATATGGCCAGTTAAGGAGTCAATAATATTTACGAAAAAAAAAAAGAAATTGCAATTTTTTTCGTGTGTCAGTATTGTTATTACAGTTATATGGCCAGTTAAGGAGTCAATAATATTTACGAAAAAAAAAAAGAAATTGCAATTTTTTTCGTGTGTCAGTATTGTTATTACAGTTATATGGCCAGTTAAGGAGTCAATAATATTTACGAAAAAAAAAAAGAAATTGCAATTTTTTTCGTGTGTCAGTATTGTTATTACAGTTATATGGCCAGTTAAGGAGTCAATAATATTTACGAAAAAAAAAAAGAAATTGCAATTTTTTTCGTGTGTCAGTATTGTTATTACAGTTATATGGCCAGTTAAGGAGTCAATAATATTTACGAAAAAAAAAAGCACTAACGTGGAAAGCAAGTGCAACTAAAGTCATTATTATAGCGATCCTCTCGGCCAAAGATTCTGATGTTACCGATTTGTACATGACTTTATTGAACCTTATAAATCCATTACTTGATAAACGCATTATTAGTTTATCGAAGTTGATAACGTCGATATTTTATTCGAATGTACAGAGCAGAACTTTTTAATGTAACAGAAATTCGTTCTTTTTTTTCTGATCAATATTCTGACATTATTACAGGTGCGTGTCGATGATGGCTCTCTGTAACAGGTTAGAGATGCGTCCGCCATCTTTACAAGATGTTTGTCCACCTGTTAGTCGGTGCTGAATCCGTTTAGTTTTGTATTTGCGATTTTATTTCTACAGATTGTTGAATGGCCGCATTTTATTCCGTTGAGGAGGCCCCTGCTGACCGATGATCTGCCACACTGAAGTTTGAAATAACAGTTCCATCGGTCACGCTTCTTTTGTTGTCGATTCTTATTTACAGAAACAAAGCGTATTGCCACTTACCTCGTTCTTTTGTTTCCTCTACATTTCCTGCCACCTCATCCACATCTTCCACATTCTCTGTATTTTCCTTCTCAATCTGCACATCTTCATTTGCCGTGTCCTCCCTCATAACCTCTGCGTTCACCTGTCGCTTTATGGCATCCAATTCCAGTTCTGATAACTATTCATTCTTCTGTATTGCTGTTGACTGATCACACACACGCACTGTTCTATTAATTCAAACATTCCTCCATTCCCTAAACATACGTTTTCTATAGACCCTAATAGGCTTTCCATTTTCATCATAATGATTGCTTCTGAAGAAGCACCCCATAATTACCGTGTTAAACCATTTTACTTCAGTTCATTCTAACCCGACGGCTGGGTTCTCACTGCTGTTCCAAGATACGCCTGTCGGGTGTAGGCCCTTCACTTTGAGTTCCACTCCCATTAACGCCGTCATTTTTAAAACTTTGGTTTGCCATTTCATTCATAGAAAGTTTAGTGAATCTTAGGTCACACAACCACCGAGTCTTGTTTTCCCGAGACATAATCTCTAGTGATTTGAAATCAGAGTTTTCCTTGTTCGAACAAATGAGCTACTATTTGGGATCGTGGCTAACTGGAAACTTTGGAGAGTTGAGCAGCGACTGTTCACATTACATTTAAACTTCAACAGGTTAGTATAGCCAGGGAAGCAGGAAACAGGGAAGGAATTCCAAAGTCTTGCAATCTGGAGGAAAAACTATTAGATCAGAAACCCTTCATATATCTAGGGAGATCAATAGTAAAGGGGTGGGCTTTCGCTTGCTTGCGGGTTAGTTAGGAGCATGTACGTCAAGAGGCAATAGTTTCCCGGAGCACATTCCATTAAAGCACTTGTAAAACAGGCACAGGGATGAGACAGAGATTGAAGCTCGGCCGATAGTGCGGGACTTATTAGATTCGGGACTCTTTTTTTGACTTTGTATAAGCGAGAGAGAGTGAGAGTGAGAGAGAGAGAGAGAGAGTACATGTACATGCCCAGATGTTACAAATGTTTGTATCTGAAATGTCACTTTCGTTGGTCTGTCATGCTTGAACTTTGAATAGCATTTTTATCGCTAAGCGAACCGTTTGAATTGACGTATTTTTAAAACGTTTTTTCTTGTTGCTTTGTTGGATCAACTTGGTCTATGTGCAACAGAGCGAGGACGCGAGTATACAAATGCATACGAAATGCGATATGACGTCACTGTATGGCAAAAGATTATAAAAAAGAAGAGAGTTCGCGTTAGAGAAGACGATCACGTGGTAAAAGACGTCATAGCCGTAACGAGAAGTCACGCGTTTTGGGAGAATGAGGAAATAGATGTCGTTGTTGCACGAAAAAGTCACTTCGAGTTATTCTTTGTATTGGTCTTCTTTGTGACGTACACTGCATACAACGTGTGGGTCCGGTGTGTAAACGTGTGCACTATGTTACTTATGCTCGACTGAACTCGAATCTATTGTTCTTCCCTTGCCAAACTTTCACAAAACACTCGACTAGCAACAACCATTATAAGCGATTTCCTCCACCCTCTATCTGTACGTAAATCTAGGCGCAGATTCCATGAACAACGCTTTCCCAGAACTGCCGGTCTGTGGAACACTGTTCTACTGCCTTGCTTCCAGGTTGAATCTAACATGGTAGCCTTCAAGTCCAATTTAAACAAGTTCTTATTGAGCGGTTCCCATAAATACTCAAATTCTATCCAATTTACACCATTAGAGATTACTACACTACCATCTTACATCCATTAACCCTTATCCTCGAGTGGCCTTAGGTCCTGGATAAGTGGTGACACCCATGTAAAAAAGATTGTCGTTCTGATCTTTTAGATTTTGAAATAATAAAAGTGAGCGTACGTGTGTCCGTCTCGTTTTTATTTTACGAACAATAACAAGGGAGGCTTGACAATAATCTTAAGATTAACTGATGCTGCTACTGATGCTGCTGCTGATGGTGATGATAATAACGAAGAAAGAAAGATAATCGTACGAATACTGTGGACAACTCCGAAAAACTTCAAATAGAATGAGCGAAATTGGAATCAGGAGGAAGACTAAGAAGATATAACAGATAGCAATAACGAAGACGGTCGAGACCCTAAGAAAATCCTAGAGTGTGGAAACCATCCAACATAAATTGCAAGCACTAACCAGTGACTTGAATGCTGCAATAAAAATAAAATAAAAACAAAATACAACCACAAAACACAAATATAACAGCATAATGTTAAGTTAAATACGCCCTTAAAAAATGGTGGCATCTTTATAGTATATTGGCACATCAAAGAGTCGTTATTGATGATAATACATTATTTATTAATAATTTTAAATAATTATTGATGATAACAAATTATTTATTGATAATTATAAATATTTATTGATAACTAGCAGGGCTACCCAGCGTTGCTCGGAACCGTATAAACAATGAGAAAATTGAAGTTTATTTTGAATATAATTGTTATTCTTTGGAGAGAGGAATTTTTAATGTGTATGTATCATTTGCTATTTCGAGCAAAAGAATATTTTATCTACCCTAGTATGTATGAAATAATTGTACCTTTCCTAGGAAGGTAATTTACAGAATGTATATGAAATAATTTTACCTTTTTGGGACGGGTAATTACAACACATATTTAAAATATGTTTACCAATCTTCGGACAAGAAATTTATATCCATATATGAAACAATTTAGTATACTCTTGACAGGTATTGTACAACATATATGAAATAATTTCTCTTCCCACCAAGGCCACCATAATTTTAAGAAAATTGAAATCATTTTTAGAAGATGGATCATTAGAATTTCCAAATTAATACATAAATACATTATTTTCGTTAGTGATTAGGCAACCCTTGCTTCACCATAAATTTCAACATTACTCCGTTTCTTTACTTCCGCAGTATCGACACTATTATTGTAAGAAAAATTATGTCATTTTTGGAAGATGTCTCAGCACGATAATAAAATTAATGCATAAATACATTGACACAGTTAAGTGATTAGGTAACCCTTGCTTCATTATCAAATTCCACATTACTCTGTTTCATTTTTAACCACTAGCGACCACAACATTTTTTGGAAAAAAGACGTAATTTTCGGAAGATTACTCAGCAGGCTTTACAAACAAATAAACAAATATGTTGAAAAGCTTAGTGATTAGGCAACCCTTGCTTCACTACAAAATTCCACATTACTGTGTTCTTTTCCTCCCTACTACTAAGACTATCATTTTAAGTGAAATGATATCATTTCTTGACCATAATTCAGCAGGTTTTCCAAATAATGTCATAAATGCATTGACGCGAATGATGATTAGGTAATTTATATTTTACCACAATTTTCAACATTAATGTAGTTTTCCCCGCTTCCTACCATAGCCACGAAGAACACATTAGTAAGAGAAACGATGTAATTTCCGGAATATGATTCCATAGTTATTCCATATTTTTGGAATATGACATTGTGGAAGATTGCATAGTGACCTCAAAATGGACATTACTCCCTCCAGCCCCACCTCAAAAGTGAAGGTTTGTTAATTGCTAGAGAACTCCAGATCACGTTAAAAAGCAACACAATAATATGTCTTTCTACTCACCATAACAACTGTGATGCCATTCCCCGTAGTAAACACTGAAAATTCAGAAAAATATTGTTAACCATCTACAGAAACTGATGAATTGTCTGGGCTGATTATTTCATTACAAACACACCAATCAATTAACTCACATTTCATCATTTCACATAATTCTTGGATATGTTACTAATTCCAACAATCATTTTTCATAATTTGAACCCACATTATCGTCCCCCCCTTACGAAAATAATAACTTTGATATATTGTCTGGGCCGATTATTTAAATACAAACGCACCAATCAAATAACTTACATTTTATCATTTTTCTTTAATTCTTGGATATGTTACTAATTTCGACAATCATTTGTCATAATTTTAACCCACATTATCGCCCCCTCTTACGGAAAAAATAACTTTGATATATTATCTGGGTTAATTATTTCATTACAAACACACCAATTGATTAATTCATATTACATCATTTTGATAATTCTTGGATATGTTACTAATTTCGACAATCATTTTTGATATTTGTTACCTGCATTATCGTCTAACGCCTTACGTTAATAACTTTGATATATTGTCTGGGCCGATTAATTTATTACAAACAGACCAATCAATTAACTTACATTTCATCATGTCACATAATTCTTGGATATGTTACTTTCGACAATCATTTTTTATAATTTTAACCCACATCCTCGCTCCCTGTCTTACGAAAATAATAACTATGTTATACTGTCTGGTTTGATTATTTCATTACAAACACACCAATCAATTAACATACATTTCATCATTTTTTATAATTCTTGAATATATTACTAATTTCGTCAGTTATTTTTCATTAACCCACATTATCGGCCCCCCTTACGAAAATAATAACTTTAATATATTGTTTGAGCTGATTATTTTTCTACAAACACACCAATCGATTAATTCACATTTCATCATTTTTCATAATTCTTGAATATGTTACCAATTACGACAATCATTAAAAAAAAAATAAACCCACATTATTACGAAAATAATAACTTTGTAATATTGTCTGGCTTTATTATTTCATTACACACACAAATCAATTCACTCATCTTTCATCATTATTCATTATTCTTTGATATGTTACTCATTTCGACAATCATTTTTCATAATTTTAACTCACATTATAGCTTCCCCCTTACGAAAATAATCACTTCGATAAATTGTCTGGTTTGATTATTTCATTAAAAAACACCAATCAATTAACTCACATTTCATCATTTTTCATAATTCCTGGATATGTTTCTAATTTCGACAATCATTTTTCATAATTTTAACCCACATCATCGCCATATTAAAATGTTTTTTCTAAATAATAACTTTATTATTTCAGCACAGTCCGTATTCTATTTGTCAGTTTCTTATTTAATAAATTGTTAGGTGAAAGTACAAAATAGTTTTTAAAATTTCTCCGCATATTAAGATTGGCTTTCTAAATAACGTTAATATTTCAGCACGGTCTTTATTCTGTATATCAGTTTTTTATTTACAAAATTGTAAAGTGAAAGATACCTTCCTTTCTCCATATAAAGAATGGCTTTCTAAATAATAACAGCACGGTTCGTATCCTGTGTGCCATTTTTCAATTTTTTAATTGTTAGATGAAAATATAGAATAGTGAAAAACATACGCTCCCCATATTAATAATGGATTTCGGAATAATAACGCTATTATTTCACCACGGTCCATATTCCGAATGTCAGTTTCCCTCCCTCCTCTTTTAAAAATATATATGAAATAAAGCAAGTATGAAATCGTAAATTGCTTCAACCATTTCCAGTACTATATCACCCTATCACTTAAAAATAGATATGAAACAAAGAAAAATTGAGATCGTAAACTGCTTCAGCCATTTCCAGGACTGACTCTATATCACCCCCCTCTCTTAAAAATAAATATGGAATAAAGACATGTTGAGATCCTAAACAGCCTCAACCATTTATGGGACTGACTTCATATCCTCCCAGTCTCTTATGGATATATGTAAAATAAAGTAATTTTGAGATCATAAACTGCTTCAGTCGTTTCCGGGCCTGACTCCGTATCCCCCACTCCCCCTTCCTTTAAAATATATATAAAATAAACTTTTAAAATCGTAAACTACTTCAGCCATTCCAGGATTAACTCCATATACCCCCATTCTTAAAATATATTCTGTGTTGATTATTTTGTATCTTTGCTTTGTTTTGTTTTTTAAGGAAGAGATAATGCCTGGTAGAAAACTATATCACGCTTACTTGACCTTTTTGCTAAGATCAAATGTAGTATCTGTTCTGGTGCAGCATTTCAGAGACCTCATCTCCCCCTCATTTGTTTTTAAGGAGGAGATAATGCCTGGTGAACACAACTTGGTTGCTTGGTTTTCATGACTTAGGCAATCATTTTAAATTCTTAGGAGAAAGTAAAGAATAGTTAAAAACATACCCTACCCATATTAAGAATAACGCTATTATTTCAGCACAGTCCGTATTTCAGTTCTTATTTAATAAATTGTGAGGTGAAAGTGCAGAAAAGTTTAAAAATACCTTTCCCTCCCCATATTAAGAATGACTTTCTAAATGTTATTATTTTCAGCATGGTTCGTATTTCGTATATTATTTTCCGCCCCCTCCATCTTAAAAATAAGTATGAGGTCGTAAAATAAAAGATATATAGGCTTACAAATTCAAAACCACGAGTAAAATTTACGTATTATTTCATTCTTTTTTATTAATACAAAACAAAAGTTGGTGTTATCAGCTAGAATTTAAATCAAAACATCTAGCGTTCCAGCCTAATATTGTCTTCTCTATTAAGTGTGCGTATGCGTATGACCGCAAACAATGTCTGTTCGGTGTTAATGTACATTTTATATGTAAATATGCCGATGTCTGTACGCATTATTCATGCATGTAAACAAAAATATTATTCGCTATAGAGCATCCTTGGTTAATGAATATTATTTCCTGAAAATTTTAGTGCTATGTGACCAGTAGCTTAAGAGTTTACCTGTTAGATATTTACACGCATACATGTACTGTTTTATTTATATAGATAGAAGATAAGAAACCACTTATTGATAATAATAAACCAATTATCGAAAATACGAAATTAGCTATTGATGATAAGAAATCATTTATTGATTATAATAAATCACTTATTGGTAATAATAAATCAATTGTTGATAAGAAATTAATTATCGATAATAATAAATTACTTATTGATAGTAATGAATCACGTTTTGATAATAATAAATTAGTTATTCATAATAATAAATTAGTTATTCATAATAATAAATTACTTATAGATAATAATAAATTATTGATAATGAATTCCTCATTGAGAACAAAAAATTCCTAACTGCTCACCCGTGAAACGCTGAATAGCCCTGCTAGTTCGAAATAAATTGAAATCGAGAAAAGTTGGAAAATAACAACGAACAGACAAAATAAAAAAAGAAGAAAAAAAATTTTTTTCCGAAGGATTGTATTTTCCAAGGTGTGAGAGTGAGTGAGGGGCCAATCTTTTCCTCGTTGGTGTTCAGGTAATTGTCTGACCTTCCCTCGGCCGGGCCGAGTGATTTGCGAACTAAAATTGATTATCAAGAGAGGAGGAGACCTGAACTCACTTCTGTTGGTAATTTGCTTTCTTCGCTTCGTGTTTTAAGCTCCTCACCAACCCCCAAACTGACTACGTAGGTGGGTGACTGAACGGCGGTTAAATTATATAGATAAAAAAAAAAAATGATATTTAGGATATAAAAAAAGAGGCAAATCAAGATTCTCCTTTGTCGCCTCTTTTTGCAATGCAATAAGAAAAGTCGATAATAAACGTCGCCATTTTGGCCTTGCTGCGAGAAACTAAAAATGAAGGATACTTCCGGCGAATAACATTTAAAGATACGTAATCAAAGATCGAAAAATAAAAAGATACTGATTCTTTACTATTCACGCCCCCCCCCTTCGATTTGATGTTGCCGGTGCTTATACCTATTCTCCCCGAAATTAGCATGAATTAGATATTCTTGTAATTATTGTTACTTGGTGATACTTTAAACTTACATGCCATGGCAAAAATAGTACAAATTTAAAAAATTATGGAAAATGATCCAATAGAAGGTGTACTAGATGTTTTTTTATCAAAAATCAGCTACAATTACGTTTTGAAATGCGTTGTTTTCAAAATGGTGGATTCTTAATGATCAATTAAAGTCAGGGGTTATCTCTCTTGTTTGTCACCTAACTGTTCCACATTAAAACATGCGATAAAACTCGATAATTTAATAAATTCTATTTTTACTTACAGATATTTTTCTTCTAGGTCATTTTTTGTAATCTTTAGAATTTATACTAATTTCGTCATGGCCCACGAGTACGAAATAATGTTTCCACTTGAAATGTGTTTTATTAAAAGATCGCCAATATAAATAAGCACCTAACTGTTTGGTTCTTTTAAATTCCGTTTCGATAGAATTTTGGTTCTCTGTAGTGATGTGGATGACAAAGCGCATTGATGATCTGGGCACATGAAGTTCGAATACTCCCGGTTCCATAGCGTCACTTTCACTTCACGAATTTCTTCTGTAAGCACGTAATTATAAAAAGAATCTAGGAAAACAATGCCCACAACAGAATCAAGTCTGTCTCAATAGTCGTACAATGGTCATTGCTTCGGTTCAGTGGATAACCCCTGTGACGGTGGCTGCGCATGTAATCGTGAAGCAAAGGTTGCGCAATCCCGAACCACACGTTTCCTGAACTGACAACTGCTGGATTCCAATGTGAAGGAGAAATCTAGGAAGAGTAAAAACAATGTCAAAATAACTGGAAAGCACATGGTATTCAGAAATGGTTACCCATTTTAGTACTGGCCAGATTGAACATCGCTTAACTTCGTTGATATAATGAGAACTGTTGTGTTACGAGATTACGTCGTATATTATGTATACAGTAGTGGTTCATATCATTTTACATTTTTAAATGGATTTTTTTATAATTATGTAAGTGTATAAGAAGGCTGTTAGAAATGTAGGATACCAGGATAGTGAGGTGACGTGACGTGACGTGACGTGACGTATGAATAAAAACTGAGAAACGAACGCAGATCTCATTTAGATTATAAATCTACTTATATCTATTTAGTTTTCAAAACATTTCACATAGAAATCAGTAAACATAAATGTACTGTTTAATATAACCGGGATGTTAAAATGTCTTTGATTATTTCGAGAGATACCTCTCTTTTTCAAAAAGAGAACAAATCTAAAAATTTTTGTTTGTATTTTTATAATTTGAGAATTTAATAGAAAGTCACGGTTTTGCTGCCATTGGTTTTCACAAGATGTTTGTAGCTTAATTTTAGTTTTATACTAATAAGTCAGTACTTATCAAGGTTTAATAGCTACTCAAGGACAAGAATTAATAATATTATTAGTTGGTGATGAACAACATCTTCGGAAGTTTTGCAACAACGAGTTAAATAGTAAAAAAATTTGATTATTTAAGTGGTCGGTACTTAGAATTTGTTAAGTGGTTTTATGGATAGTCAAATTTTGGTCCGGAAAAATGAACTCATCCCATGTTTTTAAGTTCAACAATTATTTGATGCAGTTCATTTCGAAGTTGAATAATTTAAATTCTCTTTCTTTGTTAAATTATTTCAGAATTTTGTTTTAGCTGGGATGGAATACCCTACCTGATGGCAGACATTTACCCGCTCAGACATTTCAATTAGAAAATCTTTTTTATATTCTAAGCGCCCCTTTAGATGCAATTGTTTGCATCTCTCTTGCACCTGGTTCATCAGGTATATTTTTCAGGTAATTTTTGAAATTCTTCGTTTTATAAATCCAGTTTATCCTATGATTACTGGAATGCTGGAAACCTCCATAAGATTCCAATTTCGTTTCATATCATACATAATACCCTGGTATTTCGTTATCTTTTAAAATTCCCGCTTAAAAAAAAATTCTTATCAGTTCGTTCAAGCTGGGGACGGAGCATCCTACCGGAT
>NC_136482.1:178282196-178352196 GCF_053919585.1 Euprymna scolopes
TCAAAGACGAATTTAGTGTGCTATTGAATAATTGTCAGTTAATCGTGATGAAACCATTAATATGACAGAATCCGATATGTATATATACATAATATATTTATTGCCTTGTTATATAAAAACGATTTATTATATTTTTTTCTTTTTCTTCTTAGAAAATAAATAAAAAAAAAAACTCGTGTTAATCCCTATGAAGATCCATATCTATTAGAAGCCAGACATTTACACCTGCTACGCATGCGTAGAATTATTTAATTATTTTCTTATAAATTGAAAGTGATAGTGTTTTTGGAGCAAAATATATTGGCAACGTTTATCTAGCAATAATTGTGAATGCCAAACAGAAACTTTTTTTTTAAATATCTTACAAACATCTATATAAATAAAACAGTAGGTGTATGTATGTGTGTATCTATGTGAAAATATTTATCCGATCAACTGTTAAACTACTGGTCACATAACACTGAAATTAACAGGAAATGGTTATCATACACCAAGTATGATTTATAATGAGTAAAATTTTTATTGAATTTTTTTTTTTACAAGGTGGTCACCACTTATCAAGGGCTGGAAGCCACTCGAGGATAGGGTTATTGCGTGTACAGTACGTTAGTGTTGAGATTTGATAAAGTGTCTTACTTAAGGAGGCGGTTCATCGGGAATTTGTTTATGTTGGACTTGAAGACATCCAGGTTGTAGTCAGGTGGGAAACAGGCAAACAGAGAACAGAGTTCCACAGGCGTGCACTTCTAAGAAAGAAGCTTTGTCATGGAATCTACGTTTTGGTTTTGGCACAGATAAAGAGTGGGGAACATTTTTGACAGTGGTTTCAGCTAAACGGGTGTTTTTCGTGAAAGATTGGTGAGGGGGAACCATGGCTCAGACGAGCAACAATAAAGACAGGCTCACAACGTCTCTCCTGTGGGAGAGAGATTGCAGGGAAGAGAAAAGGGCATTCTCCACTAAGCCACGAAGTCTATTTTGTACGCTGTCAAGGCAGAATAGGCTGTTTTTAGCAGCTCCTTCCCAGATGTGGCAGCAGTACTCCATCCTTGGACGTACTTGGCTTTTATATAGATATAGAATTGCATCAGCAGTGAGATATCTTCTGGAGCGGTAGAAGGATCCTACCATTTTTCCAGCGATCTTGGCAACAGACTTGATGTACGTGTTCCATTTCAGATCAGGAGTAAAGGTCAAGCCCAGAAAGCTTGTCAGAACATGAGGCTTCCCCTAGATGAGAGCCATCCATTTCAATTGATGCCAGGTGGGGATCAGAGCGTTGATGATGTGAAGATAGGAGCTTGGTTTTAGATGCATTAAAAGTAACCAGCCACGTCTTCCCCCACTGAACCACGCGTTCGAGATCAGAGGAGAGAGAATCAGAGAGAACTTATTTTGGAATTATTTTGAGACGAGTAATTTTTTGTATAATTTTATTTTATTTAATTATTTAGACCATTATCCCTAGTGGTTGTTTTCACGAGATTTCGGTCAAGTATTCCTCTGGCCTTCATCAGGTGGTTAACCGCGACGGGACAGGAATGTCGAATCCTCCAACTACATCCAAAGCAATTACTGCGTTCAATAGTTGTCATCTCACAATGGTTTGGCCAACTAATCCTCTGACCGGCTTTGGGTGGGATTGAAACCGCTACCTCCAGACAATGCTCACTTGAAATCGTAGATATTCCGCATCTCTACACACTGCGCCACGGGCCCCGAAGCCGGTCAGAGGATTAGTTGGCCAAACACTGGTGCGATGACATCTATTGAGGATTCGACATTCCTATCCCGTCGTGGTTAACCTGACGAAGGCCAGAGGAATAATTAGCCCAAACGTTGTGAAAACATGGAATGAGGATAATAGTCCAAATTATAAAATAAAATAAAATTATAGTAAAGTTTTTGTTCGGATGGACGAATAACATACACAGAAATATGTCGGCAAGCTTAAATGCAAAATGTTCCTGTTACTTTTGCACATGCGCTAATTCATTCAATGTTCGAATTGGTTTAATTTTAAGTCTTTCTTATTTATCTGCTATTAACACAAACGGTAAGGAACGCGCCTGGGGACGCTAAATATTTATTTTTTTTTTTTAACTTTTGATATCAATCTATATATATAATATTTAATAGAGAATTGGCTCTGTACTAATAAATACTAAATCTGTATGCATTAAAATATATTTAAACATATTTTGGCACTCTTGCATAATTAGACTCGGATTCTCGGGAATTCCCGTCCAGCATGAATCGGACGAGACCGGCAATCATCGATTTCAGCCGAGCGTTATTCAAATGTTGAAACCTAAATCGACATTTTATTTTATTTATTTATTTTTTATGCACTGTTTTTAGTATTTTATACGGAGATATTAAGTAGGGGAGTTTTTATTTTCTGATTATTTATTTATTTTTATTTTTTTTTTGTAATTCATTGGCTGGGCGTTTGATTAGCACATGAAAAAAATAACGCTATTGAAATGGAAGCAGACGACTTTCGAATTGTAAAAATTGTAAACACAAATGATTACTTAAAAAAAATGTGTTCAGGATGGTTTCTTCTGGAGATGCACAAATGGACAGAGCAAACAGTGGATATCCTTGCGCGCAGGATCGTTTTTTGCGCGAACTAAGTTGGAGATTCCAATAATAGTAAAAATCATTTATTTATGGGCATTCGGAATGGCTACCCTTAAAAATATACGAAGGTATTGCAGTATTATATCAGAGCACGCTTACACATTTCCTCTACCCCATCTCCTCCCTATTTGCCGTCGATGGTCGTTCAACAGTCGACCGAAGTAAAAGATTCCTAAGGAAATATCCTTATGTCGAAAACGTTCTTTCGCTGGCAATGAATAGCCGTTAAAAAAAAAAGAATAATAAAAATATTAAATTTTCTAGAAAAAAAACCTACATTTTTTCCTGTACTTCCATCTAACAATTTAAGCTTTTCGTAAACATATTTTTACGTATCTTCTAAAAAACACACACACACACACACGTATATATATATATATATATATATATATATATATATATATATATATATATATATATATATAAGTGAACGTGTCTGTCTGTGTGTCTGTGTGTGTTTGTGTACATTTCCCTACGTAATAACGCTGTCAATTTTTAGTCTACAGACTCGAAATTTGATATACAGGGTACTGAGATTTGGAAAAATCTTCGTGATCTGTTTATGGCCAGAAATTTGGATGTTAAGGGGTCAAAGTTCAACGATTCAACCTTTGAGAACTCTATCAAACTCCTCCGACAATTTGGGGCCAAAACACTTGAAATTGTAGATATATGTTCCTTGTACATAGATCTAATTTAATAACTTGATTTGATCCCAAAACAATAAATTTTAAGGGGTCATAATAGGGGTCAAAGTTAAAAAAATTGACAGTTTTTTTTTGCTCAGCATACACCTCCAAAAACCCGGGCAACGCCGGGCCGTACTGCTAGTATATATATATATATATATATATATATATATATATATATATATATATATATATATATATATATATGTGGAAAATTCACTTGACGAAAACAAAAAGTCTTGAAAAAAATTGTATTTACACCCAACAATTTACAGCTAAAAAAAGTAAAACTGTCATTTTTTTCTTGAAGAAAAAAGATTTTTTCGTTGAATAATATTTTGGAAAAATACATAAATAAATAAATAAATAAATAAATAAAAATAAATAAAAAATAAAAAAATAAAAATATTTTCAATCGTTTAAAGCTAAGTTTTTGTTATTTTTGATTATTTACCTTCGTATTTTTTTTTTTCAGTTTGTTTGTTTTTAAATTAGTCTGCGTCTCTTACAATGCTCGGCTTAAACCGATATCTTCTCTTCTCTTCTCTATCTCTATCTTCTCTTCTCTTCTCTTCTTCTCTTCTCTTCTCTATCTCTTCTTCTCTTCTCTTCTTCTCTATATAAATAAAATGAACTCATTTTTTCCCCCGTCTGATTTTGACATTAATAGGATTAAAAATCAAGATATTTCATGCAAATATAATATGCACAAACGGCAGAACAATATCTGAGGTCTGTTATAGGCTTATTATTTCTCAAATTCCTCGATAATCTTAGATTTCTATACTTTTTCTGCTGAGAAGTCACGGCCAAAATCGGTTAAGATCAATGGAAGTGGTAAACTATTTTCTCTCTAATAAATTCCTCCTCCCCCTGCCACCACTTAACACCGTTTGGGGATCGTTCACAAGGAACAGTTGAGAAGAGAACACCGGTTTGGCTTCGTAGTTATTTCATGTGAAGTTATTTAAAATCACTAAACTAAGCTGCAGTGCTCTGTGGCGTAGTGGTTAGCGTGCTGGACAATTCACATTATATTTTCACGTTCGCGCCGACCTACCGTAGTCGTTTTTTTTTTTTTTTCCTAAACAACTGGAATGGACTTTTCTTGGTGGCCGAACTGTTAACGTTGCAGATGTTTGTTTTTTTTTTTTTCACACTTTATTTTCCTACTTTTACTCATGACTCCGGGTTTGATCCTTCCTACTTACCTACCATAACATTTTTTAAAACTCCCCCCTGTCCCGGAAACAAACACTCGGGCAACGCCGGGTACCCCCGCTAGTATATAAATAATGCTGGAATGAATGTGTAAACGTCCGTTTTCAGCATGAAAATTAATTTATGAAACTTACCTTTTATACATTTTAACCAAATTGTGACAGGAATACTTTATTATAATAAATAATTATTTAGCTTTTTCTCTTTTCGCTGTCAAATCCACGGAGAGAAAAACAGAGAGTAACAGAAGTGGAGTTGAAAGATACGAGGGACGTTCGAAAAGTAATGCCTCCTATTTTTATTCCACCCGAATCGATCAGATGGGAATCGCAAATTACATTGCTACGATGACTGAATTTATGCATTCATGACCTGAAAGTTTCATTTCTCTGTTACAGATGTTGACGGTGTGGGAATTTAAGAAAGCAATCCCTGTCATGGATGTGCTTTAGAAGCAGAGATACGGCGTTGAATTTATCTGTGATGAAAATATTGAAACGATCAACATTCATCGGCGCCCGTTGGACGTTTACGAAGCCGATGCAGTTGATATCAGCACAGTTAGGAGATGGGTCGTTTATTTCAGAGATTGAGTGGCAAAGCGCGCCCCGGACCTTTACGGCTGAGGTATCAAAATAGCCCGATAAAAGTGCATTTAGAATGCTGGTGACTATGTGGAAATATAAATTCTGGAGCACAAAAGTTCACTTGTTTTATTAATAACACCACCCTCTTCCTAGCTCTTGAATAGTTTTGAGTTAAAAAAAATAGGAAGCCTTACTTTTGGAACGACCTTCGTATATTAAATAAAAGGAAGGGGGAGTAAGCAATATAGATTAAGAGAAGGTGAGGGTGAGGGGTGTAAACAGAAATGTAGTAAGAAATTGATGACTGTGATTTTATCTTTTCTTATATATAAAACGCACCTTGCGTGTGTGCGCGCGCGCGTGTGTTAGTTCCTTCCCTATGCACTCCGAAATGGGTAGGCCGATTAAAAACAAAATCATACTTTGTACTTTGTGTGTTTGGGGGTGTTTATTAGATATAGTTGGCATCGGAATGCATTTGATAAATATCAAATATCAATAATCAAAACAAATCCAATTAAAGAAGGAACAGTCCAATTATAACACTCACAACTTAACATCACAAATGCATTTGAACAGTTTTATCACCGCACAAGCAGAAGGGTTCGGTGTATAAAATCAACAGTAGGTTCTTTGATAAGATAGGGGCGCGTTCGAAACGAATGTCTTTGATAAGATAGGGGCGCGTTCGAAACGAATGTCTTTGATAAGATAGGGGCGCGTTCGAAACGAATGTTTCTGTTTAGAGCACAACTGAACTATGATACTTGACTTTTGCGTTTTAAACTTTCATTCAAACCATTATATATAAAATAATTTTATAGAATCAACCGTAGGTTCGTTACAGTGCAATATAGACTACAATGTATTGTGGACTCGATGCTTCCGTTCAGTCTCGAAAGACAAAGGATATCCCCTGTAGGGCCAGCTGCACGTGAAATTGTGAGGCAAGAGTTGCGCAATCCCTAATCACACCTCTCCTGAATCGGTACTGTTTGTAGTCCAGTGACAAGAAGTTCAGGACGACCGGAAAAAAAAATGCCGAGATAAGCGGAGAGCACATACAGCACTTGTAAGTTCCAAATGATCACCCACTTAGTAATAACCATGTTCAACGTTGCTTAACTTCGGTGATCCAGCGGAAACGTGTGTGTCAACGTGATTATGCCGTACTGCCACTGCGAATAGGCATATGCATTGTGATGGGTCTCCTAACTAGAGTTGGAAATCAATCGATTTGATTGAAAAAATGAGCGATTTCATCGATTTCAATGACAAAGAAAGTATTGAAAATTTGGAACATTTATACTAATTCAAACGCGGGCAATGTTGACTCTTCCTGCTAGTATACATATAATGTCTGCACGTAGTGCAACCGTTACCAGCACGATCTGTCAACATCTACGATGGCTATAAAGTCATATTCTAGAGTCTCTATGGACAGGTATGAAACTATTTCCACATTTTCTCCTTCTGCTTGCATTGCGTATAATAGTAAAATAAACTATACTATTAACAGATTTTTCACACGAACAGTGCTCAACATCATATTAGATAGAGAGTTATAATAATAATAATAATAAATAATGTGGTTCAAGTTTACACTTATATAAACATGAATAGATTTAGTAACAGGTCAGCGACGTTAGTCGAAAAAGAGATTCACGTGATATATTTTTCTCAACTACTAGATAGCGGTTCAATCCCATCCAAAGCAAGCCAGACGTTTAGTTAGCTAAAACGTGTCCAGACAACAACAACTATGGAGGCAGTAATTACTTAAGATACAGTTATGAGACTCAGCATTCCTATCCCCGTCACGGTTAATCATTTGAGGAAGGCCAGAGGATGAGTTGGCCAAAAACGTAGTGAAACAGCAACTATGAAAATGCGGATAACAGTTCGCAAATAAATAAATAAATAAACAAATAAATAAATAAATAAACTAACAAATAAACAAATAAATAAATAAACAAACAAATAACAAATAAATAAACACATAAATAAACAAATAAATAAACAAATAAATAAACAAATAAACAAACAAATAAACAAATAAACAAACAAATAAACAAATACATAAACATATAAACACATGATTAAATAAATAAATAAACAAATAAACAAATAAATAAACAAATAAATAAATACCACATTTCAGCTATGTAAAGAAATCATATGAAGATGTCATAGAAGAAAGATCAGTAAAACGGCCACAAAATAGATTGACCGACTAAACAAAAATGCTGCAGCTGAAAGCCTGGCCCAAGATTGTAATACGGTGTAAAATGTTGTTCTAAAACATGTGGCGAAGCTCTCTACAGTTAGAGTAATATAAATCAACTAAACTATACAAACTTATTTTAACATTAAAATTATAGGGATAAATCATTTTTCAAGAAAACGGATGGTTGCCCATCGCCGATTTAAAATCCGGCGTCTATCGGCATTGATTTATTTTTATTAATATATTTTACATATTTTGCTGTGTATTTATGAGTAGAGAATAAATATTGATCATTAATTTCATAATCAAACTTATTCAAATGTATGTCTGTCATAACCAAGAACGATACGAAAGTACATATCTAAGTGTGAATACACAATTAATTTTGTATTCAATTTTGCTTATCTTCAATTATTAAGGAGCTAGTAAGACCCGTGGAAATTCCACAGAATGAGAAATATATTTAATCAACAAATATGTTTTGATAAAGCTGATATTTTCTACATAACTCACAAAATTATGTTTTGGACAGAAAAATCAATAACACGCATCAAATACAGTGAAAATAGTTCTATTGCATTTTAAATATAGAACCGGCCCAAACGAAATAAATCAATAAGTACTAATAAATGCTCAGAAAGTAATATTGTGCTACATAGTTCATTACAAATAATAAAATCCTATTGTAAGAGACAATCTTTAAGTCACCCCTTCAATAAAGCACCTCTTGACTGACGATGTTTTTTTCCCTGTTTCTTTCGAATATTCCCATTTTTTATGTAACGTTTCACTGACATTTTTCTTCGGCGAAAAACTACTATACGTCGAAATTACTACGAGGTCTTTTCTTATAGCATTACAACAATGATTATATATTATTATAATGATATTCGAAAGCGAGTCTACATCAAAGAAAAGTCACTCTACTCTCGTAGTCTTGCCAAAGATTGCCAGATTGATCTTTTTATAAGCAAATTTCGCAGATTTGTCCTTTTTTGTAATCAATTTGGTCTTCAGAAATTATATTTGGCCTTTTATAAAGCGTAACGTACGGACTAACTATAGAAGGAACAAATAGAATAATATATAGATAAATGGACAACTACTACGTTTTGATTGGCTGATTTTCTCACGTGTTAACTAGAATAAATCGATTGAAATACTTCTTGAAAGAAATTAGAGAGACCCGAAAATAGGTTACAGGTAACCATTTCACATGTCCTTTCCCAGTAAATGCCTTTCTAGTGACTTGAATAAATTAATGATATTAAAATAAAGCATTCACTGTGGTTATTTTTTCCAAATGCAGAAACTGGCCACGAAACTAAAATCCAAGATGGCGACACTTGGGGAGTAAAACTAAAACCACTAAGGCGTATCACAGAAAAGAAAATCCAACGTAATATCGAGTTCATCTCTCACACCGCAGCCACTGTTATCAAATTGATTAGGACAAATGAAATAGAAAACGATGGCTTAAAACTCAGAGGAATGGAAATTATTTACGCAATGCTAGTAAAAAAATTTCGTCTTAATTCAACATGACAGAAATGAAGAAGAAAATGTTGATATCTTAAATTTGGATATTTGCCGACATTTGCTTTTTTCGTTTTTTTTTTTCCCACACAAATGTTTGAAAGTCTCCTTCTTTTTCTACCGTCATAGGAAATGAGGGAAGACATTTAAGCAGAATATAGAAAGCAAGGTGATAAAAAATGATATTAGACCAGTTATCCTTTGTTTCGAACTGGTAGAATACTTCTCATTATTTGGATTCTTCGGACTATTGTTCTCATGTTGAGTGTCATTTTCGCAACGCTCCCGTTCTTGTAATCACCGATTTTATTCAGTGTATATTGTTGAACTCTGGAATGTCTCTGTCAAACTCAGTAATTTGAACGGAATTTCAAGCAAAACCATTTATTTACTTCACAGGAGTAGCATGCTCTCGTTCCGTCAGCCATGACTGGATAGAAGTCCTAAGTAATTCGCAATTGTATTATTGTTCACAAAGACCCATGGCGCAATGGTTAGAGTACTTGGAAAATGAATTGTAAAAGTGACATTTTCCTGAAGGTTAAAGGTTCAAGTCTTAGTGTGGGCGACCGAAAAATACAATTGCCAATTACTTAGAACCTCTATTCAGTAACGACTGACGAAAAGCCAGAATATTACCCCACGTGAAGTAAATAAAGGTTTCCGTTCAAAATTCCATCCAAATTACTGAGTTTCACAGAAACATTCCTGAGTTTAACAAGATACACCTGAAGAAGGTTGGAGGTTACATCTACCGAAACGTTGTGAAAATCACACTCAAGATAAAAACAGTAGTCGAAAGAATCCAAATAATACGGATAGTCAATCTTCATCTCAAAAATTCAAAAACGTAAAATAATTGTGCGTTTTTTAGGTTTATACTATAGTGTTTTGCTGTATTTACTGTATTTTTTAAGTTTTTTACAATGAGTCACCACTTATCAAGGTCTGGAGGTCACTCGAGGGTAAGCGTTATTAAGTGTACAGTAATCAATAGGACAATATAATAACAATAATCGTTAGTAGAGGTAAATTGGATTACTTAAGGGGACGGCTCACCAAAGAACTTGTTTATGTTGGAATTGAACCATATTGTAGTCAGTTGGAAAGCAGGGAAAGGGAATAGAGTTTCACAGCCATACAGTTCTAAGAAAGAAACTTTGTTCATGGAATCTACGCTTAGGTTAAGACAGAGATAAAGAGTGGGGGACATTATTGATAGTGGTTTCAGCTAGAGAAAGTTTGCCGATGGGGAGACCATAGATTGGAGCTCAGACGAGCACTTGCTATGAAAATAACGATAAAGCGGAGACAGACTCGCAACGTCCTTTCTGTGGGAAAGAGTTTGCAGGGAAGAGAAAAGGGTATCTCCCATTAGACTACGAAGTCTATTTTGAACTCTGTCAAGGCAGGATAAGCTACTTTTAGCAGTTCCCGACCAGATGTGGCAACTGTACTTAATTCTAATACATGTAGAGAATTGCATCAGCAGTGAGATATCTACTGGAGCGGTAGAATGATTCCACCATTTTTCCAGCGACTTTGGCAACAGATTTGATGTACGTGTTCCATTTCAGATCAGGAATAAAGGTCAGACCCAAAAGCTTGTCAGAAGATGAAGCCTCCTCAGGATGAGAGTCATTCATTTCAATTGATGCCAGACTGGGATCAGAGCGTTGATGATGGAAAGATAGAAGCTTGATTTTAGATATGCGCACGCGTGTGTGTTTGAGAAAAGCACGTTGGCCGAAGAAAACTAGATTTCTTTATTGCGCTGCCTCTTTATATGTAAGAAATTACTTGTCTCCACAAAACCTAATCGAGATTTTCGTAGTCAGCTTACTCGAAACATATAAAATTAGTCAATTTAAAGAAATTTTAGGAGGTGGACCTAATGTAACCCCCTCCCCCCCCAAAAAAAAACATTAAAAAACAGTAGAAAAATAAAAGTAAGTAATCAAAAATAGCAAAAGGTAAGAAATTTATTACGTAGGTAGTTTTTTTTTTGTCGTTTTTGTAATGAGATCCGTTCTGTCGGTATAGGCCGACGATTTTTGGCGAAAAAAAAGTTATGAATTGATTAGGGTAGGTTGTTTTCATATTCGTTTTGGTGAATGACTTCCATACTTTTGGTATAATACAACGACTTTCGTTGTTCGCCGGGCGTCGCCGAGCGCGAGTCGCAGAGAAACGGGAAATAAAGTGCAGAATATATATATATATATATATATATATATATATATATATATATATATATATATATATATATATATATATATATATATAAGTAGATTGTAGTTTGCTTGAAGCATTGTTGAAGAAAATTATAAGGTAAAATTAAAAGCCAAGAACAATGCGAGATTTTTTTTATATAGAGTAAAATTAAATGAAAACAAAAGAAATAAATTTCTTTTTTTTGTTGTTTGTTTTTTCTTTTTCACACAAATTTTAACTCTAAACAACAGTAAATTTTTTTTTCTGTTGTATTTTATTTCTTTTTTTTTCTGTTGTATGTATGTTGAGATTTATAACACCACTGAATACAACAGAAAAAAATTACTGTTGTTTAGAGTTAAAATTTGTGTGAAAAAGAAAAAACAAACAACAAAAAAAAAGAAATTTATTTCTTTTGTTTTCATTTAATTTTACTCTATATATAAAAAAAAAATCTCGCATTGTTCTTGGCTTTTAATTTTACCTTATATATATATACTAGCGGGGGTACCCGGCGTTGCCCGAGTGTTTGTTTCTGGGACGGGGGTGGGGAGTTTTAAAAAATGTTATGGTAGGTAAGTAGGAAGTATCAAACCCAGAGTCATGAGTAAAAGTAGGAAAATAAAGTGTGAAAAAAAAAAAACAAAAAAAAAACATCTGCAACGTTAACAGTTCGGCCACCAAGAAAAGTCCATTCCAGTTGTTTAGGAAAAAAAAAAAAAAAAACGACTACGGTAGGTCGGCGCGAACGTGAAAATATAATGTGAATTGTCCAGCACGCTAACCACTACGCCACAGAGCACTGCAGCTTAGTTTAGTGATTTTAAATAACTTCACATGAAAGAACTACGAAGCCAAACCGGTGTTCTCTTCTCAACTGTTCCTTGTGAACGATCCCCAAACGGTGTTAAGTGGTGGCAGGGGGAGGAGGAATTTATTAGAGAGAAAATATTTTACCACTTCCATTGATCTTAACCGATTTTGGCCGTGACTTCTCAGCAGAAAAAGTATAGAAATCTAAGATTATCGAGGAATTTGAGAAATAATAAGCCTATAACACACCTCAGATATTGTTCTGCCGTTTGTGCATATTATATTTGCATGAAATATCTTGATTTTTAATCCTATTAATGTCAAAATCAGACGGGAAAAAATGAGATCATTTTATTTATATATATATAATAATATATATATATATATATATATATATATATATGAGCAAACAGTTAATAAAATATGTTAAAAACACTTTGAAATGAGTTAAAAACATATTTAATCTTAAATAATATATATATATATATATATATATATATATATATATATATATAAGAGAAAGACAGTTGGAAAGATAATATATTAAAAACATTTAAAAACAATAAATAAAAAAATAATATTAAAATTTATATATATATATATATATATATATTCTTCCAATCTCTCTATCTCCCTTCCCTCTCTCTCTCTCTCTCTCTCTCTCTCTCTCTCTCTCTCTCTCTCTCTTCAATGATATTTTTATGAATTGACGAACGGACAAAGGCGAATTTACAGGTCCACCCCCCTTTTTTCGGGTGACCAATAAAAACATTTATATATATATATATATATATATATATATATATATATATATATATATATTAATTATAGCAAAAGTTTCTCTATACCTAAAATATTATCGGTTAAATCATCCCAGTTCTTCAAAATACTTTCCAATAAATTTTACCACAATGAATATTGGGGATTCCGTCATATGCATGACTTTAAACTTCAAAGTTTTTAACTTTCAGCCTGGAACATACATTAAAAAACACCATTCAGTCTTGAATATACCAGCATTCCTTGATGTTGTTGTTGGTTGTTTTTGTTTTGCGGCATATCAACCCTTTTTCGGATTATTTAATGCCGAATCCAAAGATTTTGAAGAAAATTTTTTTAATAGAATATATTTGTTGTTTTCAAGTCGATTTCAATTTAACCCATAGTTGAGACCCTAACACGTACTACCACTCCGGGTCAGAGTTGACCTGGGAGCAATGATAATTAAAGGGTGGCTCCACACTCCCCAAAGCCCGCAAGCTCGGGCCTCACCACTGGATATAGTTTAAGGACCTCGTTCCGACATTCATATTAAAATCTTACTTTTTCTAAGTAAAATCATTAAAAACGAATTTTTCATATACTTAGTAATGGAATTTGCGAGTGACTATGTAAAAGTTAACTATTTTGAATATTTCTTTGAAAAAAGATCGTTAACTAATTACTTATTCATTTTTCATGGTTTCTTAAATAATTAGTTTCATTTGATAAAATTCCATTTATGCATAGTTTCTACATTCTGCATGATTATGTAGAATTTAAGATGAAAACGTTCTAGCACTCGAATATATATATATATATATATATATATATATATATATATATATATATATATATATATATATATATAAGGTCCATTGTCAATGTGCGTGCTAAAAGTCTCTACCAAATACCTCTCTGATTACTTCGTCTATAAAGTTAAATTTGATATATAGGGTACTTGAACCTTTAACTCACTTTCTATTTGATTTTTTAGCCGGCAATATAGCTGCTAATGAATAAAAATTGAAAAACAAACATTAACTATGACCTGTTGTAAGTCGACTATACCCATTTTTATATGCGCATGCGATTATTAAAAGTTACGGATTAAACAACGTTATATCTTACAGTTTTTGTATACGTATGGATTTAGGTCATATGCTAACGTATAAGGCTGGAGAGTTAGATATTTTGGTTTTGATTCTATCTGATGGCAAACAAGTCAATTTTTATTGTTGAAATCACTACTATATATTAGGTGCAATATAATAATCGATGGATAATTGGCTCTATAATATTAAATACGACTGGGCAACGCCAGGTGCCTGCTAGTACACACACATATACACATATAAATACGTGCACCACCACCCACCCGCACACACACACACACACACACACACACACACACACACACACACACACACACACACACACACACACACACTTTTCGTCGCAATCAGTACAGATATCCGTTTTTGATCGCGCCAACTGAACAAACCAATTCTTATATGACATGGCAATCTTTCGGGAGGATAAACTCTGTCCGCGTTGGACTAAATGCTACACACAAAGGAAAATAAAGTTTCACCACGTGATGATCTTTTTTTTTTACCCTCATATAATTTGCTAATATTTTTCAGAAATATTCGTCCTCGTCGCAAAGTGTGTAAAACATTTTAAGCATTTCGGAAATTACGATTTAAATTTTCATTTCCGTCCGAGATATTTTCGTATTCTATCAAAATGTTTCAGATTTGTTTGTTTGATTGCTTTATCGTTATTTAATGTAAAAAAAACAAAAAAAAACGAGAACATTTTCATAAATAATTCAGTGTGTTCCCTTGACTGAATACAAGTTGCATTTTACGCACACAGCTTGCCTATACTATAATGCATAAGTGACTTAACTTAAAACGATCGGAAGCAAATGACAAATTGGAAAGCACTAGACGATGACAAAATAGAAAGAAATTCATTATCTACCATAAGAGACTCGCATAAACCGCATAGAAGTGGATGTACGAAACGAAGATACTGAACCTGATAACACTGGCCATTACATTTTGGTGCCCAAGGTTTCTAAGCTGATTTAGACTAATTTCGATTCATTTTGTTTTCATCATGTAAAGTTATTGTAATATTTGCTATTTTATACTTTTTAACCTTAAAATTACGTGTTCTGCCTCCCTGTGTTGAACCGATAATCTCCCTTTAAGTTACTCTTAACTAAAAAGTGACTTTCTTCCTAATTTCCTCTTCCGGTTGGTCTTTAATTCCTTTTTGCAACCACTGGCGACACAGTACGCGTCTTCTTTCTTAATCCTCTCCCACCCCCGGCATCAACAGTATGTTTTACTCATTTCTTCTGATGGACAACTTTACGAACTTGTTCAGTCTTTCAATTTCTTTAACTCCTTCATTTTCCTACCCTCGTTTGTCGTTATTGTTTTTACTTTTTTATACTCATTATTTTTTCTCCTGTTGTTTTTACTTTCTTTCTTAAAATAAATATATCTGCAGTTTATGCACTAGTCTTTAGAGTCGTTATTTTTTTAGAATAGTTTATCTGACTGTGAAGCGGAGGTGTGTGGTACCTTAGGCGTGTGTCTATATACAGTCTAGTTTCATAATTACAATGGTAGGTTGATATTGTGATGTATGTTAAGTGATTATAACACCACCAAACCTTAAAGTAACAGTCAAATTTGCTATACAATATGTAGTTAGTAAGAAGTGGAAACTGAGTAGTAAATAGGCCTACCGATTGTGGCATGTTTTTGTTGATTTCTGGGTCAAACTAAGGTTAATTCTCTTAATGTTAAGAATTCATTTATAAGTCAGACAAGAAACAATTAAGCTGCATTATTTTACTTTCTTTGCAGATTTTTGGAGTAAAAATTTAGCATGGCTATATCATCTCCTAAGCGACGTTGTATAAACAATCTAAATGTGTTTTGCTATAGACAGTTGGATGATAAAATTGTCGCCCTAGAAAAGACGAAATTATTTTCATTTCTGCTTAACGAAAACCTTTTTTTTTTTGCAGGCTATTTATTAGTTGGTCAGTGGAGCGATAGAAGCCTTCTATCATGTCTGGAAGTGACACAATGTTTAATCAGCAAGATCGGAGATGCGCCGCCGTACAACTCATGTTTTCTATCGATCCAAGATATAACGACAGGACCATTGCCAGCACGCTCAAAATGAAAATTCGGCCAGTTGAACGCTTAAAAGCACAGTTAAACGAAGTTTCCGGCCACGGTAATTGTTTTTGGTGTTTTTTCAAGTGAGGGCTACACCATACCACCGCACATCTCAAAGTCAGCTTGAAAGTCAACACAAAAGGGTACCTCAATGTGCTGAAGAGTGTGGTGATCCCCTGGTGCAATCAAATAGCCACTAACAGACCTTGAATTTGGCAACACGAAGCCGAACCACAGGAGTGCTACGAATTTGTACCCTTCTATCTCTGCCCCTCTCCTCCCCCAACCTGAACCCGCTGGACTACTTCGTTTGATCATACGTCGAGAACATCACGAACATGACCTCCAACAACACCAAAGCCAGCCTGATCGCTGCCATCCGCCGGGTATTCGTCCAGTTTCAGTCAGCATTTGTGGAAAAGACATGCTCTCACTTCTGGACCCGTATCGAGGCAGTAAATGAGGTTGAAGGTGGCTACATGGAATAGATATCAGTTCTACTACATAATCAAGTTATCTGAATTGATCTTTTCACTAAGAGTTTTAAAGTAAAAACTGTAGTGATGTTTTTTTAGGGGCTAAAGTTATCGATCCACCCTGAATTTGCGGGGAATGTACCTTGCAACCCAACAGGAAAGAGATCAGTTAATTTCTGAAGTTTACTTATCTTGCTTCAAAGTAATGCTGGATGATTAAGATAAGGCATATGGACGCCCCATATTGTACGCAAACAATGTGTTGAGCATCTTCGACAGTGGCTCAAAAAGGATAGAAAGTCACTGTTTTGGTATTCCAATTGTCTTGCATGAACCGAAAAACCATTTCGATGACTTCCATTTCTTTGCAGTCAAAACAAATAGAATCAACATGAAGAACAAATTCATTGGTTTATCCAGAAACACTAGAGGATGATCTCCAATCAGTAGTGGGATGGGGACAAAAATGGATGATCACGTTCAATGCCGCCAAGACTAAACTGGTTTCATTCAATAATTACAAGAAACCTTCTCTACCACCTATAGCAATCGCCAACGACTCTTTATCTGAGAGTACGTCTTTCAAGCTCCTTCGCCTAACGTTCACAGGAAATATGAGTTGGAAAAATTACATCGAGGGAATTGCCAGGGCCGCTGCAAGGAAGGTGGGCTCTCTCTACCGTGCTAGAAAACTACTAACACCCGAAAGTATCCTGTACCTCTATAAGGCAACCATTCGCCCATGTATGGAGTATTGCTGTCATATCTGGGCTGGTGCATCGGCTACTAGTCTCTCGCTCCTTGACAGGGTTCAAAAGAGAGTCGCAAATCTGATAGGCCCTGAACTGGCATCTAAGCTTCAGCCTCTGTCCCATCGACGAAACGTTGCATCCCTCTGCCTTTTCTACAAGTATTTTAATGGTGAATGCTCTGATGAACTGCAAGCACTTGTGCCCCCCACGACGTGAACACCCTCGACAGACCCGACAAGCTGCAAAATCCCACCCCCACACTGTAGAGATCCCTAGATGTAAAAAATCTTTCTACTCCGGTAGTTTCTTCCCCAGAAACGCTAGACTTTGAAATTCCATTCCAGGTTACTGCTTCCCCAACTGTACTGACATGCAGAAGTTCAAGTGCAACGTGAACCGACATCTTGCTACCCAAATCCCTACATAGTACCCCAGTAGTTGTTTCCCCTGATAGTAGCCCCCTACACCAAAGTGGCAATGTGCCTTGTTTGGGGTGAAAATGTAATAAAAAAAGAAAATTAAAAAAAAAACCCTGAAGTCTGCAATTAGACCAGTTCTGCACTGCAATGAAATTCCTGTTCGAGTGTTTAAAGACTTGCCCGAATTGGAATTGCCTGGTTCTAAGGTAGAGCAAATCTCTTCTTTGTGCACTGACAGTAGTTTTACTCGTTCTTTACTACCACAGATTTTTTTCCTCAAGGAGAACTTAATGATCTAACTAGAGATTTCAATATTTCCAAAGCAATTCTGAACTTTTTAACTTCAAGCCTCAAAGAAAAAAATTCTACTTCAGCTTGGAACTCTCATAACCTTCTATAAAAACGCCATATTGAATTCTTACCACATTTCACCCAGGAAAATTACATACTATATTGCAACGATGTTGCCGGGCCTTCTGCGGTAGCTTAGTGTCTTAGTCTCAAGAGTTACGGGTTTTTATTGACAGTTCCAAAAGAAGGTAAAAATTTCCTCACTTCTTATGTATGACGCCATTGCAAAAATTGCGAAAGTAAAGATTCTCCAGAAACAACGGGTAGATTACCTAGTATATATATATATATATATATATATATATATATATATATATATATATATATATATATATATACTAGCAGTTCAGCCTGGCTTTGCTCGGGCCCTATGTACTGTTCATAACTTTATGTGCATATGTATATATATATTAAAAAGTTTGACTCATGTCCAGGAAACCTACATCAAAAATTTCAAGTGTTTAGACCCAAAATTGGTGAAGGAGTTTGGTAGAGTTGCAAAGGCCAACTCGTCTAACCTTGACCTCTTGGCAGCCAAAATTTCACCCAAAACTGGTTAAAAAGCTTGCAGCATGTCTGAATGCCCGTTATGTAATATTTCCAATGTTTAAACCCAAAATTTGCTGAACAGTTTGCTAGAGACTGCAAAGGTAAAATCTTTTGAACTTTGACCCCTTGGTAGCTAAATTCTCGACCAGAAACCAAATAAAAAGCCTGCCATATGTCTAAATACACTTTATGTAAAATTTCAAATGTTCAGACCAAAAATTGGGATCAAAACAAGTTAAAAAGTTTGATCCACATTCAAGGAACCTACATCTAAAATTACAAGTGTCCAGACCCAAAATTGGGGGAAGAATTTGGCAGAGTTTTCAAAGGTCAAATCGTTGAACTTTGCCTTCTTGACTGCAAAATTTCTGACCGAAAGAAGATTAAAAATATTTTCCCAAATCTCAATAGCCATTGTGTCAAATCTCGAGTCTGTAGACTGAAAATTGAGAGAGTAATTTGGTAGGGAGATGTACACAGGCAGACAGACACACACGCAGACAATTTTACTTATATATGTATATATATATGTATATATATATGCATATATATATATATATATATATATATATATATATATATATATATATATAAAATAAAAATTACAATTAAATTTACCAAAATGATCCAAGCTGGTAAAATTAAAATATATTATAAATATTAAAGAATTAATGTTTATAAAATTATCTCAGCCAGATGTAAAAGCTCGATAAAACCAAATAGGAATTAGAGCTTATAATATGAACAAACAGTTAATAAAATATGTTAAAAAAAACACTTTGAAATGAGTTAAAAACATATTTAATCTGAAAAGGAAACACTAGATAAATGGATAGTCCTTAATCCGCGGAGTTTCGAAGAAATACTTTCCTTCTCATCAGAGGGTAAGAATTATATATATATATATATATATATATATATATATATATATATATATATATATCGAGAGTAAAAAAGGGAGAGAAAGTTTTATAGGTATGACACTACTCCCGAACATGTTACAAAAAAAAAAAATTGACGGATACAAAGAAACAAATAAATCACCTTATGTTTGCGATAAGTAACAAAATATAACTATTAACATAGTTATTCTGAAGCAACTAGCAAAGAGCAAAAAGGAGCTAGAAATACTGGTAAGCAAAATAGAAGTAAAAATTTAAAAAAAATGTAACAAACGTACAATACAAGAAATAAAGAAAACGTTACAACAAAATGCATTGAACTACACAATCGAGCGTTACTGATGACACTTGGTGAACACGAAACTATAAGTACGTGCGATTTCTGGAAACAGTCGTAACTTATTAAAATATAAAAGTAATAAAGACGACCTAAGAAGAACAAGAAAACTCTTTGAGACTTAATTGTGTTATAATATAGCGTCCCAGTAAGATAATAAGGACCTTTAATAAAAGAAAAACTCAGGTAAATGGGTCAGAGAACCAACATACTAATGACTATGAATAATACAACGCACTTGGAAGCTGATAATTATTGACTATGCGAACAGGGAAGAAGAGGGGGAGATGTATCCATCAGTAAAAGGAGGCAATTTACAATCAGTGCCATGTTGCCGGCGTGACGTTTTTACTCGTCTGATGACGCCTGCGTTAATGACGGATCTAGTAATGTGAATCGGAAAAGTTTGAGTCCCACGACGATGTTCATTCTACACAGGTCTGAAAGCGTCTTTCTTAGACCTGTCCGCCTATGGAACATTGTTCTGCTGGCTTGCTTCTTGGCCAACTACAATATCGTTGCTATCAAGTCCAACGTAAACAAGTTCGGAAAAGTCTATGTTCATTCTACACAGGTCTGAACACTTCCGCACACTCCCTCCAGCAACTTGCTTTTATGGTGACCGGGCGCACCTGTGTGAGACGCGATTTTTCGAGAACTGTTCGAGACCGTGGACATTAAAAGACCACGGTCGCCATCTTGGATCTTTTCGTTTTTCTTTCTCAGCTCGCACGACAAACAGGCACGAGCACGTTTTTGCGGTAAGCCTTCTCTATTTTTCCCACATAATGGTTGAAGTAGTAATCTCTTTCTTACACTCTGCCATCTTGAATTTTAAGCACGCTGGTCGAACTGTTAACAACTGCTCTCAAATAATCAGCAGCACCTGTTCCTATGGCCACATCGTTTATTATTGTTTTTTCGAAAAACAGAATCAGAATTATAAAGAAGAATAAAGAAGACGAGAGATTTTCTTCCCCTAAAGTGGTTCGACTTTTGCGAAATTCTGGAGAAAGTGAGTGGGTAAGCCATAACCGGACGTCACTTTACTCGTATCCGGTTCGGAAAACATGGCAGACAATCCATCATCATACCAGCCCACGTCTGGATAAGAGCAACAGTCGCTCATCTCTCCCTCATTAGACAGGGTCTATAAAATAATCTCCAATCTAATAGATTCCGCATTGTCAACTAAGTTCCACCCTCTAACCGATTGTCGCAATATCGCTTCACTCTACTTGCTTTACAAGTACTTCAACGGAATGTGCTCCGGTGGACTTGCAGCACTAGTGCCCCCTCGACCTAAATCGCCCCGACTAACCCTTTATGCAGTAAAATACCACCTGTTTACTCTAGAGGTCCTCAGACGCCAGAAAATTTTCAACTCAAATAATTTCTTCCTTCGAACTGGTAACTTTTGAAATTCCTTCCAGGTTCTTTGTTTTCTTGACTCTACTAACATGCAACTCTCTACTTAGGGTGTCTCTGTAGGTATGATCCTTAATTCACAGAACCCCCTTACGTCCTAGTGGCAATTGGTGTTGTTTTGGTGAAAAAAACCCCGAACAAACAAACTTCTTGATAATATTCAACAAGTATTTGACGACTGAAACACGCAAACAAATGACACGGGTACAAAACGATGCTAGTGTTTGAAAACCAAAGTCATCGGATCCTTTGAATTAGGGACATACAAACGGAAAACCTTATCGAAGCAAGAATAACAGACACTATAAAAGTAAACAAAAAGATAACTAATATTGAGAGATTGAACAGACTACGAGATATAGTTCACTGAGGCAAAAAGGTTAAGCAAATACATAGATTGCGCCAGAGAACTGGAGAGAATAGGAAACATGATGAAGATTACTGTGATATCAAATATTGTAGGAACACAAACAACAGCTTAGAAATATTCAGAGAAAAAAGATAGGATTGAAACCACGTAAACCACAACACTGATAAAACACGACAAAATATCAAGAAATAAAATGCGAGAGTTCGAAAACCAAGTAATGTAGGCAGCTAAGTTTAAATAAAAGTGCACTTCAGGGTAAAATAGAGATATGATATATACGAAAACGAAATTTAATAAAACTGAAACTGCCGGAGTAGATATGTTTTAAGAAATATTCTTTAATCCCCTGTCACAAAAAAATAAAATAAAATAAATAAATAAATAAAAAACGGTAGCATCGACATCGCTTCGTATTACACAGTTTAGTCGTGGATGATCCGAGAAGATGAGAAGATTAAGGTTTCTGTTGAGGGTTTGAACGCATGATAATCTCTTACCAGACGTTGGAGGTCGCAACAAGACAACCTGTTGCAACGTCACTCGACTTCTTGCTTCAAAGGCTTAACTTACTGAGAATTCGCAATAGTTACAATGTTTTCACATACTCTTCTATGTAGCTGTTACAGTTTCATTAAAAAAAAAAGGAGAAAAAAAACTGTTATAATTCTTGCTCACGTGATTACATGATCTTTATTATTTAAATACACCCTTTTTTATTCTTGTGTGTATTCTTTTGACCTGTTGCTTCGGTTAATTATGTACACTTCAGTTGAATAAAGCTTTGAAACTTTTAAAGTCTTTCTTTTTGTTTAAATTACACTACAGTACACCGCAGTATCATAATAAAGAAGACGTTTCTCTGCAAAGTTACAAAATTCAACCTGATGTTTCATCATTTGATTTATTCTTTATTTTTCTATCCATTCAATAATTTATGGTATTTTCTAGAATTTTTGCTACCTAATTTTTCTTCTACTGGATTCGCATTATTTACCACGCAAAATAGATTTATATTGCTATAGAATTTCCTTTTCTGGTGGAAATTACATGTACATATGTGGCTTCCTTCAGTCTTGACAGACTATGGATACCCACTGTAAGGGTGCCTGCACGTGAAATTTGTGTGGCAAGAGTTGCGCAGTATCCGACCGCGCCTCTCCTGAGTCGACATTGTTACGTACCAGTGGCAAGTTGAGGTACAGGACGACTGGCAACAATGCCGAGATGAGCTGTATGTGCTCTCCGCTCATCACACACACACACACACACACACACACACACACACACACACACACACACACACATATATATAAGTTTGGTCTAGGTTTCTAATTGTTAGTTTAATTCGTGTATTTACTAAAAAATTGGGAAATTAGTTATTATTCAGGACCTGTTTAATATTCTTTAATTCGCTGTAGATTTTTGTTTGTTTGAGGAGATCAATTTGCCTCGATTAATAATCGTTTACGTTTATGCTATAAACAGACTAATCCAAAAATTACTTTTGTCTTTTCTTGAAATTTCATAATATCATATTTGCCTTCCACCAACAGATTCAAAAACTTGACAAAGCACACTTGTCGTCACAATTAATATCAACACTACTTATCCCACCCCCAGGGGAAATCTTATTATACGAGCAAATCAAATGAGTTGTAATGGCGTGGAAATTACCAGAACTTCAACAAGATTCGCCCTCATTAAAATCCCAAAACAAATCATATGATTGTTAACGCGAGATTACTGATAAAAATCAAGTGTAACTCCTCGCGAGTAAGAAATGAAAATACTAAGAACCTATGTTCAATAAACGATATACAATAAATCTTTTATGATAGGCATTAAGTTTCGGCATAAAATAATACTAACAGGGACATCCGGCGTAGCAAGGTCGTAAAATACGCTTAAATATGATTTTTTAATTCATGCAGATTTCGTATTAATTATTATAGAGTTAATGTTCTATCGATTTTTATATATTATAAAGTTGCGATTTCAATATATATATATATATATATATATATATATATATATATATATATATATATATATATATATATCAATATGACTTGGGTTCGTCAGCTTGAATCGAAACCGAATCCCAAACTTATAAATATATATAAGCTTAAGTTCCTTCAATTATAATCAAAAGCGAAACCAAGACTTACGAATAATTCTTGATAAAATTATTTATTAAAAAAAAAAAAGATTCCTAAGGTGCCATCAGCTAAACTCGAAACCGAAACCAAGACTTATGAAGATTTCTTGATAAAATTATTTAAAAAAAATAGATTATTGGAGTGCCATTAGCTATAATCGAAATCGAAACAAAAACTCATGAGGAATTCTTGGTAAAATTATTTATAAAATAAAATAGATGATTTAAGTGTCATCAGATATAATCGGAACCGAAACCAAAATTCTGAATTCTTAGTAAAATTATTTATTAAAAAATTAAATGACTTGAGTGCCATCAGCTATAATCGGAACCGAAGCCAAAACTTATAAAGAATTCTTGGTAAAATTATTCATGACAAGAAATGGAAGTACATAACAATTAAACGACCCGGATGTAAGCCTGACACAGAAAATAACACACACGCTATCTTATTAATATATAGATAAGAAGGATTTTTGTGCCGTAAAACAGTTGCGATAAACCATACAACCAACATTTGAATACTAACAACACTACTATTACTACTACAACTGCTAACGCCAATAAAACGAAACTGTTACAATGCGATTTGGGAAGCGGAAAATCCCAAACTAAAAAAGCAATATTGCGCAACCTGTAATTGCTTGGAGAAGAAAAAAAATAAAATGATTTTTTTTTTTTTTCAGGTGAATCGCGGAAAATGCGTGAAAGAGGAGAATTAAAAAAAAAAAAAAGGTGCAATAAATTTATTGTGTGGAGATACGGACACAGGAAGGCGTCGTTCATCGCCGAAACACCGAAGCAAATAATAAAACGCAATAGAAATTCAATCGTTGACAGGCGATGAGTGAAGACGAATAAAAACAATAACAATGGGAAGAAAACAAATGGGAATGAGGCAACCATTTTGAGTTGACACTCCCTAAAGGTTGCAGTGGATGATGAGTCTTTTAAGTGATTCGCCGGAAGAGATGCGGTGCGCATGCCCACTAACCGACTCTTAAAAGGACGCAAATATTGACTTATTTCTTTTCTTGGCAAATCATTGTCTTTGTACGATGCAGTATCTTTGAGTATTTTTTTCACCCCCCCCACATACCTAATATTATATCGTTTTTGCCAATTATTACACAATATAGAAAAAAAAAAAATGATAAGTAAGTAATAACAATATGGAGAAAAATAAAAGATAATTAAAATGCACGAATCTTAAGAGAACCCAGAGTATACAAACCTTCGATAAGAATATATATATATATATATATATATATATATATATATATATATATATATATATATCCTGCTTGCATTAACTTATGAATTAAATATTAGCAATCGTATTCCATTTCTTGACGTTCTCAAAGACTCCAGCAAAGATGAATCCATTCCTTCTCCGTATAAAAGTGAATGTCCCTACCGATGCAAGACCGCAATTATAAAAAAAATCCCTTATTAATCGAGCCAAATTGATCTCCTCAAATAAAAAATATTCTACAGCGAATTAAAGAATATCAAACAGGTATCGATTAATAACCAATTCCCCAATTTCATAGTAGACACACGCACATTATATATATATATATATATATATATATATATATATATATATATATATATATATATAAAGCTGAACGTTTTTGTGTGTGTGTGTGTGTGTGTGTGTGTGTGGTCACAAATAGGCTCCTATATGGTTGACTATTTTAAAAAACTGTTACATATAATGAAAATGTATCGAGACACAGGAATGGGTATGTTTGATCTTGCAGAACGGTGGTTCATAAAAATTGTGGGGTCTGCGTTCGCGCCTGGTCCCCAACGTATGGAAAAAAAAATTAAAAAAAAAACGTTTACAAGGGTTTTTGATATAGATGTACATAAGAATACTTTGATAAGTATGCTTCAACTTAAATAGGGATGGTATAATAAAATTGTGGGGTCTGCGTTCGCGCCTGTACTCCATGGAAATATGGCACAAACTTTAACAAAAACTTTTCATATCTTTTTGCGTGAGTATACTTTGATAATTATGTTTCAGTTTGAAGAAATATGGTATAATAAAATTATTGGGTGTTCGTTCGCGCCTGGCTTCCATAGAATGTAAATATGTCACTATGTTTAACAAGTTTTTATTTTAAAATGGGGGAGGGTCCACCTTAACTTTAATCTTAATTCACGTTAGCTTTTATTTATTTTTTTGAGTTGAATCATATTGTGTCGAATAAAGTCACCTCATAAATTTACGTTCTTATTAAAGTAAAAGCCCCCCCCCCCAAAAAAAGTTGGAACTTAAGACAATTCTCGACAAATTTTACATAACTCCTTCTCCACTTGCACGTGGCACTCTTTCGAAAATAGATTAATAGATAAATAATAAAAAATAAGAACGTTACTTGTTATCGTGTCAAAAGAAGGAAAAACTCCTGTTCGTGTGATTATGTGTCTTTTTAAAAACATTTGCATAACCTTTTTATTTTTATTTATATATCTGTTTAAGCTTTTTCTTGTCAGTGTACTAGAAGGAATTCAGTTGATTACAACCCTTTTTGCGTGTTCTTTACATTACAATAGTACAACCCTGAATCCGCCGGCGCAATACTACACCGTTACATACTGTAAAACTGAAACGAAGCTGTTCTGCTTGAAAAGGGCGCCATTTTATTCTTATTCATATTTATATCGATTCTTTGCTTTAAAAAAACTAAAGTAATTACGTGTTTACTTTTTTAATATCCCAGTTTGCTGTTTCGGATTATTTTACTAAAGTAAGTAAAGCTTCATTATTTTTCAAAACGGTTGTTGTTTCTTTGTTTTTCGATATTTCGTAAGAGAGTTTAGAAGAAAAGCCAACAAACGACTACCCGAAAAAATAAATATACAAGAAATAAATGTTACCATAGTCAATAACAGTTCAGTTTATGTTTTTTTTTAATAATTTTTAATGCTCTTTACTTGAAATAATTTCAGCGAACCGGAATTAAAACGAAATTTGAGGCGATAACTACTTAAATGAATTTTTATATAAACTACACATGCCATAATCGAATATTCCTCAAGCACAAAATAACGGAAAACATTAAAAAAATATGTTTATAAATATTCCTTACGTTGACAGAACTCTCTAAAATTGTTAACACAGAATGCTCAGGTGCCGCTCCTTAAAATTGAAACGGAGCTCTCTATTTCAAAGTCGCTGCTATTTAATTTTTTTTAAACCGGTTCGTGAATTAAAAAAAAAATTGTTTACAAACTACTTAAAAATACAAACCAATAAACTTTTCTACGATAAAATAACTTTTATTGACTATGATAACATTTATTTATTGTATATTTATATTATTATATATATAACATTTTCTTTTTGCAAGGAAACATCATTTTGTTGGTCACTCTTTGCTCCAAATGGAAACAAAGTTGATATAAAAAATATATTTTCGTGAAAATTATCTTTACTTTCATTATATTTTGCTTAGGGTAAAATTTTTGAGTATCAAAACCTATCTCTTACAACCCCCTCCTTTTCATAACCTATCATACTTTCATCAATCACAGTCCATTTTCTGTAGGCTGTTTTTGAACCCAGTCAACGACGGGTACTTCTGCTAGTATAAATATATATATATAACAACATTGAGCCTGGTTAGTACCAGATGGGTGACCTTTTGGGAATTCTAGGCGCTGTATGTGATCTCCGCTTATCTCGGCATTTGTTTCCACTCGTCATGTACATATACGCCAATGGCTACTGATATTTAACAGTGCCGACTCAGAAGAGGTGGGGTCGGAGATTGCGCACATCCTGACACAGAGTTCACGCGCAGGCACCCTTTTGTGTGTATTCACAGTATGTCAGAAACTGAAAGAGGCAGTATATATATATATATATATATATATATATATATATATATATATATATATATATATATATATATATTGTGTGTGTGTGTATGATATCATTAATTAAAAAAAATGACATATCCAAAACATAATTATCATGGTTGTAGGAGATTTACAGACGACCTTATATGTCTAAATCATAAAAGGAATTCGAAAAAAAAAAATAAATAAAATAAACAGTTTATTTATTCTAAGGAGTTAGAATTAAACTGTGAACATAGAGGAACAAACACTACATTCCTGGATTTAGATATAAAAATTGAGGATGGAATATTTATTTATAAAATATACGATAAAAGAAACTCCTTCCTTTTTAAAATAATTCGTACACCTCATAAAAATAGCACATGCCTAATATATATATATATATATATATATATATATATATATATATATATATATATATATATATATATGTGTGTGTGTGTGTGTGTGTGTTTTACAATAGCATTATGTTCAATTTTTTAAAGAATATTTCGTGTTATTCTGAATTTGATTGATGTTAAACTACCAGTTTTATACTCCCAGTTTAGTAGTAAAAATGGGGACGAGGTTGCAGAGAAGAGAAAAGGGCATCCCTCACTAGGCTATGAAGTCTATCTTAAACTCTTCCAAGGCAGGATAACGTCTTTCTAGCAGCTCCTGCCCAGATGTTGCAACAGTACTCCGGTTAATTTAAAGCGATATATTCCATTTTTATACTGAAATAAAGTTATGTATTCTCATTTGTACGAAAATTTTAATACTATTATATTTTATTATTATTTTTTTTTCAGATTTGAAATATTCTACTTTATCACTGTATAGAAAAAGTGGGCACACCTGGATGTTATTATTTATCTTAGTATCATTCTTATCACCTGATATGTTTATAATAAATCAGAAACCCACAGTATTAATGCTGGAGTCCCTCAGGGGTCCATCCTGGGCCCAACTCTCTTCTTGATCTTCAATGATCTCCTAGAACACATACTAAAATCATTCGTTGACATCTATGCTGATGACACAACTATCTATGGCAACACATCAAAGGCCGTAAATGACAACGTTCTCTCTGATTTTCTCTCCTTAGATCTTGAGCACGTGGTTCAGTGGGGGAAGAGGTGGCTGGTTACCTTTAATACATCTAAAACCAAGCTCCTATCATTACATCATAAACGCTCTGATCCCCATCTGGCATCGATTGAAATAATGGCTCTCGTCTAGGGGAGGCCCTCTGTTTTGATAAGCTTCTGAGCTTGACCTTTACTCTTGTTCTGAAATGGAACACATACATCAAGTCTGTGGCCAAGGTCGCTGGGAAAATGGTGGGATCCTTCTACCGCTCCAGAAGATATCTCACTAATGATGCAATTCTCTATCTGTATAAAAGCCAAGTACGTCCAAGGATGGAGTACTGCTGCCACATCTGGGCAGGAGCTGCTAAAAACAGTCTATTCTGCCTTGACAGAGTTCAAAACAGACTTCGTGGCTTGGTGAGGGATGCCCTTTTCTCTTCCCTGCAACCTCTCTCCCACAGAAGAGACATTGCAAGCCTTTTCTTATTCTATCGTTATTTCCATGGCAGGTGCTCGTCTGAGCTCTATTCTCTGGTCCCCCCTCGCCAATCTTTCTACGAAAAACACTCTACTAGCTGAAACCACTGTCAATAATTTTCCCCACTCTTTATCCGTGCCTAAATCAAAACGTACATTCCATGAACAAAGCTTCTTTTTTAGAACTGCACGGCTGTGGAACTCTCTGCCGCTTGCCTGTTTCCCCTCCGAATTCAATTTGGATGTCTTCAAGTCCAACACAAACAAATTCATGATGAACCGCCCCCTTAAGTAATGACACTTTATCAAATCCCCAATACTAACTATTACTACGATACTATCCCATTGATTACTGTACATACAATAACCCTTATCCTCGAGTGGCTCATGGGCCTTGATAAGTGGTGACCCCCATGTAAAAATAATAATAATAATAATAATAATAATAATAATAATAATAATAACTAGCGGGACCTGTGTAAATTCCACAGGGGACTCATTCATATGTAATATATTGATGTTGGCATTCTGTAGATGCTCCGTATAAATCGAGACGGTCTGATATTATAATAGCTCTTTTGTTAAAACTGCAAAGGTTTTATCTAAGCTAGCATAAACACCCGGCAAAGCCCAGTCGTAAAGTACGCTTAAATATGATATTTGAATTCTTGCCGATCTCGTATATATTATTAGTGGGTAAAATTTCTATCGATGTTTATATATTAAGTTGCGATTTCAATATATATATATATATATATATATATATATATATATATATATATATATATATATATATATATATATATATATATGACTTGGGTACATTAGGTTGAATCGAAACTGAAATCAAAACTTACGAAAAAATATGTATGTATATATATATATATATATATATATATATATATATATATATATAACTTTAGTTCCTTCAGCTATAATCGAAATCGAAACTGAAACCAAAACTTGTGAAGAATTCTAAATAAAATTATTTAAAAAACACAATAGATTACTGGAGTGCCATCAGTTATAATCGAAACCGAAGCCAAAACTTCTGAAGAATTCTTGATAAAATTATTTATAAAAAATAATTAAAAAAAAGACGACTAAAGTGCCATCAGCTGTAATCGAAACCGGAACCAAAAGTTATGAAGAATTCTTGATAAAAATATTTATGACAAGAAATGGAAGTACATAACAATTAAACGACCCGAATGTAAGCGTGACACAAAAAATAACGCACGCTATCGTATTAATATATATATATATATATATATATATATATATATATATATATATATATATATATTGCTATCCTATTTCTACGTGTTATTTAACTTCAACGAAAAACTTTTTTTATACTAATCTCACTTATATTTTACAACGTTTATTACTATTTATTTATTAATCATTCTGTTCCTTCTACATTTTAGTTATCAATAAACTTGCTTGTATAGGATATTATGCTTTCACAATGTGTATTTCTTTATTTATCACGTATAGTAGATATTTGCTCACACTTTTCACTTGCTTGTATCACACTATCTCATGTATTCATTCTATTGCTACTATTACAGTAAACACTGTGTAATCATGTCAAAGTTATTTATTATTTCAAAGTAACATAATATTTATATATTTAAGCATTATAACATAATCAGAATTATAGTATATGCAATTTTAATATCATATTTTTATTGCTTAGTATACATTATTTTGTACCGGTTATTAACTTATCCAACTACATCGATTATTTTTAAATAAAATATATAAGGTCAAAATATACTCTAATTCTTGTATTTATCATAGTTTATATATATATATATATATATATATATATATATATATATATATATGTGTGTGTGCATGTGTGTGTGTGCATATGTATATATGCATATATACATATATATGCATATACATATATATGTATATATGCATATATATGTATATACGTATATATATATGTATACAGGCTTATATATATGTATATATGTATATATATGTGTGTATATATATATGTACATATGTATATATATGTATATATGTATATATATGCATATATATAATATATATATATATATATATAAAGTAAACTATAATAAGAGTTTTATTTGAGCTACGACACTCACGATTTTATCGCTTTTAAATGCAAAATTTTAGAATTATTTTTATATTAGCAATTCTCTAGTATTTAATTGTTTCGCTTACCTAAGCGAGGAGGGAGTTACTTGCCCTTTTATTCATTTGCATCGCTCATCTCTATTTCGGGACGTATCTTTTAAAACTATTTTATTTATTAAATATTGAAATATGCTTTATTTAAATATTTATTAAATATTTTTACTTGCACACACACACACACACACACACACACACACACACACACACACATATATATATATGTAGATAGGTAGATAGATAGATAGATAGATAGATAGATAGATAGAGAGCGAGAGAGAGATAAAAGAGAGCGAATAAAAGAGAGTGGAATGAGAAACGGAGGTGAGGGCGAGTAGACCATTGGTAAGGATGTGCGTAATCTTCTGTATATTTCTAAGCTTTTTCCTTCCCAAGTGCCCTGCAAGTGTCCTCAATCATTTAGCACGGCAGCCCGAAAATGTGTACCCCTTATTCAAAATAATCGGATGTGATTGGTTCAGATTAATACTCCCTGGATTCCTCTCTTTACTTGACCTCTAACCTCACTTGCCCGGCCAATTACATCGCGTCCTTGAGGCTTTGAAACATTCGAACTGAAGAAGATTATTTCCGGCAAAGATATTCCCGGGTTGCACGCACAACATGGCGCCTGTCAGCAGAAATGAATAACACAAATTACAAGAATCCGCGGCCGCCGCGAAGTGCCGTAGCTCAGCGGGTAATAACGTTGATTATTGGTTGATTTTCAGGCGATCACTATTTAGGCAAATTCCACAAGGCATCGCTTATGACGGAATTTGGGGTGGAATTCTTAGGAAGAGGAGAGAGATGAGGATGTGCTCATCTCATTCAGATCATTGCCATCAGCAACTTTGATATTTATTTTTCAACGATGTTTCAGGCGATATGCCCTCTTTACTTCTGGATAGGAAAATGCAGTAACAATTACATAAAAGGATATCTTTTTGCGGAAAGGCAAGGTATAAAGCCACTTGATGTAAGGAGTTTTATATAAAAATAAACAAAATAGCCCTACTACTTCAAGGTAAAAAACAAATAGCCAACGATCAGTGCGATATGTCTTGATTCCGACTGGGGAAGCAGCAATTCTCCACCTTATGTCAGAAACATCGCTTATGAAATGTGAGGACTAAAGAAACCAAATAATGCAAGCGAGAGTTATGGATGTGAAACCCAATGTTTATGTGTTACTCTCTATTTTAATAAATGGAACGGTTTAACAGAAGACGTGTAGGGAGACCCGCCATTGCCTTGAATTGAATTAAGATCACCAAATGCTCTACATTTTTATTGCCATCGAAATCAGTGAAATCGATCATTCCTAAATCAAATCGATTGATTACACGTTCTAGTCGGGAACTTGAATTAAAGTTTAAAATGTAAAAATCAATTATCATGATTCGATTGTGCTTTAACCAGAAACATTTTATTTCGAACTCGCTTTAGTCGTATCAAAGCATCTACTGTTGATGTTATGCATTGGGCCTTACTGGTTGTGCGGTGATAAAATTTCTCAAATGCGCATGTGATGTTTTAGTAAAAATCAGACTGTTTCTTCTTTCGTCGAATTTTTTCGATTTTCGATACTTATCGGAGGTATTCCGATACAAAACACCCCAGACACATAACGTAAATTTGTGCGAAATTTCATAAAAATTGGCACAGACGTTTTGGAGTTCATAATGAACTCTGTCTGTCTGTCTGTCTGTCTCTCTCTCTCTCTCTCTTTCGCTCTCTCTCTCTCTCTCTCTCTCTCTCTCTCTCACACACACACAGTTAAAGTGTAGTTTATATATAAGTAGACATTAATTTTAGAGTATTTGGATAATGTCAAGTCTTCTTTGAGTTATCACCCTGACCCAAAGTGGTATTATACATGTCTGGGTTCAATCTATGTATTAAATAGAAATTCTCGTTTACAGACGTGGTGGTTCGAGCTTATATTGCAGGAAGTTGGAATGATACTGTTTCGATAGTTGACCGAGTTTTCTTAAGCCCGTATATAGGGCTTAATTTTACTTTCTTAAACGGGCTTTACAACTATACTTTTTTAAAATAAGCATTAAGAACTTTTTACACCTATAGGCACTAGTGTTTCATGTTTTTGCAGTCATAAGTTTAGGAAGTGTTAATTACTGCTGGTCGGGAAACTTCAACCTTGTCACCAAGCCACCCTTGGCTTCGTAAGCTAGCGTCTTCCCTTCAGGCTTCATGGATGAAAGGATATTAAGTACCTATGAATTCCAGTCAGAGAGAAATGGCGTGTTGACCGAGTTTTCTTAATTCCCTAAATAGGAGCTAACTTTAATTTCTTTCAGGGGCTTTATCATTATAATATTTTTAAATAAATATAAACAATTACTATTTTTAAATAAATATTAACAATTTTTTTATACAATAAATGTTGTGGTTTTCAAATATTTTTCCGTTTGGGAAAATAAAAGTCTTCTTATTTACCGTGTTATTTGACCAAAAAGAAATTGGAGTTATCGCCCCCTAACAATAGCCACTATCTGCATACTGCAGAAGTGCTCAATAAAGGACTTTTAAACAAACAAAAAAATTCGGTCAATGTCAAGTTTCTTTCCAACTCTCCCCAAAACTTTAAAATGACGACTTGTATGAATTTTCGGAGGTATTGAAAACGATTAATACCATTTTAATTTGGGGAAGATAAGCCCATATCTCTGGAGACACGGTCGCAGCCGACTTCAGAAAATTGCTCCTAAGAATTTGTAATGGTCAGTTTCCAACCACTTCTCCACCTGACACAATTAAGATTCCGATCGAGCTTGGTAAATGTGTCGGTAATCAGAAGCAACTTTTTTTTTTTTTACACAGTGATCACCACTTATCAAGGCCCGGAAGCCACTCAGAGATAAGGGTTATTGCAAGTACAGTACGTTAGTGTGGAGATTTGATGAAGTGTTTACGTAAGGGGGCGGTTCATTAGGAATTTGTTAACATTGGAATTGAAGACATCCAAGTTGTAGTCCGGTGGGAAGCAGGCAGACGGAACAGAGTTCCACAGGCGTGCAGTTCTAAGAAAGAAGCTTTGTTCATGGAATCCGCGTTTTGATTTAGGCACAGATATAGAGTGGGGGAAATTTTTCACAGTGGATTCAACTAGACGGGTGTTTTTCGTGAAAGATTGGCGAGGGGGGACCAAAGTTTGGAGTTCCGACGAGCACCTGCCATGGAAATAACGATAAAACAATGATAGGCTCGCAACGTCTCTTCTGTGGGAGAGAGGTTGAAAAGGGCATCCCCCACAAAGCCACGAAGTTTATTTTGTACTTTGTCAAGGCAGGATAGGCTGTTTTTAGCAGCTCCTTCCCAGATATGGCAACAGTATTCCATCCTTGGAGTACTTGGCTTTTATATAGATAGAGAATTGCATCAGTAGTGAGATATCTTCTGGAGCGGTAGAAGGGTCCCACCATCTTTCCAGCGACCTTGGCAACAGACTTGATGTATGTGTTCCATTTCAGATCAGGAGTAAAGGTCAAACCAATAAGCTTGTCAAAACATGAGGCCTCACCTAGACGAGAGCCATCCATCACAATTGATGCCAGATGGGGATCAGAGCGTTGATGATGTAAGGATAGGAGTTTGGTTTTGGATGCATTAAAGGTAACCAGCCACATCTTCCCCCACTGAACAACGCGCTGGGGATCAGAGGAGAGAGAATCAGAAAGAACTTTGTCATTTACAGCCTTTGATGTGTTGCCGTAGATGGTCGTGTCATCAGCATAGATGTCAACGAATGATTTAAGTATGTGTTTAGGGAGGTCATTGATGTAGATCAGGAAGAGAGTTGGGCCCAGGATTGACCCCTGAGGGACTCCAGCATTTATATTGCAGGCCTCCGATTTTTGTCCATCTACCACTACTCTTATGAGCCTATCGGAGAGAAATGATTTAATGATTGAGAAAACATTTCCAGTTATACCGTAGCTGGAAATCTTGTGAAGTAGACCCTTATGCCATACATTGTCGAAGGCCTTTGATGTGTGAAGAGCAATTGCCCTAGAAAGGAAGCCTTTGTCAAGAGATTCACTAATCCTGTGGGATATAACCGTCAGCACATCTGCGGTAGATCTTGCAGAGCGGAAACCATATTGTGTGTCACTAAGGAGGTTATTACTGCTGAGGTGGTTGACTATTTCTCTATTTAATATGGATTCCAGCAACTTACTCATAACACACAGGAGACTTATTGGTCTGTACTGAGAGGGAGATGACTTATCACCTGAATTCTTAAATACAGGGCAAACTGATGAGGTCTTCCAGGGAGTCGGAAAGCACTTCTCCTTAAGGCAGCGCTTAAATAGTTTCGTAAGTATGGGAGCAAGTTCTGGTTGAAGCTTTTTTAACACTATAATTGGGATGCCATCAGGGCCAGTTGCTTTACTGGAATCTAGATTCTTGATTAGCTTGGCGACCTCATGCACGGATATTTGTATGTTACCTAGCTTGTTCTGTGTTATAGGAGGAAATATGGGGAGTTGATGGCCTTCGTTGCATAGGGTAGAATTAGCTGCAAAGTTCTTTGCAAATAGTTTGGCCTTGTCTGACGCTGACGAGATGACCTCTGGTCCATTGATAATGGTTAAGATAGAACGCACACTTCTGTTCAGGATCCTATTTGTTATTTGCCAAAACTGGTGGGAACCAAGCCGCTGATCAGCTACGTTGGATTTAACAGACTGGACATATAATTCTCTTGCATTTTTTATTACTCTTTTACAGTGGTTGCTGGCAGTCCTGAAAGACAAAGTTATCCGGACCTGTAAAACACTGAAAAATCACCGGAGTGGCTTGCTGAGACGGATATTGTTTAACCATTAAACAGCAATGTGAATCGCTTGAACAATTGGACATTGGATAAATTTCCAGTGGACCCGAAGTAATACAAGTCGGTTGATTCGGCTACCAATGAAGATGAAGCTGATCACTACCCTGTGGAGTTTTTAAACACTTCAGAACTATCTGGAATGCCTCCTCACATTTTAAATCTCAAAATTGGATCCGCAATCATGATTCTTCGATCATTGGAACCGCAAAAAACAACTAACGGAACCAGATGTGTTCTCACCAGATTGCACACCAATGTATTTGAGACCATCATTTCTTGTGACCCCTACAAAGGCGAAACATTCATACTACCAATGATTCCCTTAGTTCTACCTGACTCAGAACTTCCATTGAAATCCCGGAGGCTCCAGTTACCTATGAAGGTGTGTTTTGCAATTAGCGTCAATAAGAGTCAGTGTCAAACATTTAAAACTATTGGCGTCAGAATGCTTCAGTCACGCTATGTTCTTCATCTCCATCAATCATACAGGAAGTTCAGCAGAAACTCTACATTTTGGCACTAAAATCAAAGCAGCAGAAATGTAGTTTATCATGAGGCTCTTTAATGAGTTACAGAAGAGGATATGATGAAAAATGATATGATCTTGATTGTGGTAAGTTTTAAGTATCAAATGTGTTGGATAAAATTTAAGCAATCGGTTCAAATTTACTTCTATGAAAAAATTAATATGTGACATCATAAAGAAACGTTCATCTTTGGTAAAAATGTGTTTGTGATAACAAATTTGAACCATTGTGTTTCTTCGTAATTGTTTCAATTTTTATGTTTAACATATTATAACAATGCCAACTTTGATATAAACTATTTGCCTTAAAGTTAATAGTTGGATTTCAGTCATTTAAACACTTTAGGTAATAGTTGCTTTTACAAATCTACTTACTTGAAGTGAACAGCAAAGTCCTGCGTGAAACGCGGGTACTATTGCTAGTGATGTAATAAAATTTTTACCAGATCATGTGCGTGTGTGCGATCGTCTATAATATCTATGCACATAATATGTACATACATAATATGTACATACATAGTATGCGTATGTATAATATGTACATACATAATATGTATATATATATATATATATATATATATATAATATGTATGCACGGTGAAGAGTTGTGAATGAATTAAAAATTATAGAATTATGGAATACGTATTCTAGGAATCATGGCCAGTAACGTAGGTACATTATGTTTATTCATAAACTTTATCATTTAGGAGAGTGACTCTGAAACAGCACCCTGCCTCCAAAGTATCATTCTTCTAAGACACACACATTTTTTTTACACAGTGATTAACACCTATGAAGACCCGGAAGCCACTCAGGGATAAGGATTATTGCAAGTACATTACGTTAGTGTGGAGATTTGATGAAGTGTTTACTTAAGGGGGTGGTTCATTAGGAATTTGTTAACATTGGACTTGAAGACATCCAAGTTGTAGTCCGGTGGGAAGCAGGCAGACGGAACAGAGTTCCACAGGCGTGCAGTTCTAAGCTCTCTCTCTCTCTCTCTCTCTCTATATATATATATATATATCTATATATATATATATATATATATATATATATATATATATATATATATTAAGTATTAGCGTTCCTGTGTATGTCTTTGTGTACAACTCTCCTACGGCCCACATCACTAGACCGATCATGACCAAACCTGGCATGATAATGGCACCCCACCTAGGAATGGTGCACACCATTTTCCAAAGTAATAACCAAATGTCAAGGTCATTGCCTATGTGTTACAGGCAACACCACTGTACCGATCATGACCAAACATGACATGATGATTTCCGACCTAGGGATAGTGCACACAATTTTACAAGGTCAAGATAAAAAATTGAGGTCATATTGATGCGGCTTTTCATAACCCGCCCTCCATCTACGGATGGTGCATACCAGGCTGGGGTTCGCCCCATCCTGAGGGCCGCCACCATGGCGCCGCTCAACTTCTTTGTGAACTTAAAATGGATCACCCTCCTCCACCCCCATTCCCTCAACAAATCCTGATGAAATTTGATTTGACATGATAGTGGTCCCTAACATAGGCCAAAATTTATTGGATTGTATCTCTTAACTTTGACTTTCCAAAATAACGCTGCCTAAAACAATTTAACCGATCATTAAAGATCCTTTTTTCTTGAGATGCATATAATTCTTTTGAAAAAATTAAAATAATACTTTCCCTTTTTCAGATACGCACTGAAGATGCTACCCAAACGAAAGGGAAACGAAACTGCAGAAGAAAGATTGGCAGAACAAGGAGCTAATAGACTAAGAGTTGCTGCAGTTCAATGAAAACGTTTCACATAGAAAAAAACGTCTGGAGCTCAACAGAATACGTCACAGAGAAAAGAGAGCAAGATTAATAAATTTGGAAAAAGCAACCCAACGTGAAGCTGACAGAACTAGACATGCTGCAAGGCGGTTAAATTCATCACTAGAAGAAATTAAAGAAAAAGGTAAAAGGATGGTCAAGAAAGGCGAAGCAATATGACGAGCAAATGAAACAAACGAGGAAATAACACAAGGACACACACAAGGTTGGTTGAGAGAAGCAAGACGAAGAGTAAATGAAAGAGATGATAAAACAGAAAGACGACATAAACGAGAGAATGAATAAAAAAAAACGAACGAATCTTTTGCCTATCCCAACGGCGTAAGCGAGAGGTTAGAAGAAGAAGAAGAAGAAGAAGAAGAAGAGAGAGAGAGAGAGAGAGAGAGAGTGAGAGAGAGTGCGACTTTGCTCCAGCAAATGACAGAAAATGAGGCAGATAGGCAACGAATGACTGCTTTGAGACAACAACAACAAAAAACATAAAAGAATTGCTCTACAACAAAAATAACTCTCTCAATAAAGCTGACGAGAAAAATGGACACGTATGTCAGCATTGCTCAGCTGTGAGATTTAAAAGAGACCCCTTGTTATTGTTCTTATCTTATTATAGATAGCTTTTCGCCACTGCCTCAGTTGCTGCAAGATTGACTTCAGGCAAAGGCTGCATCTTTAAAACGTTCCTGCGAAATCTACGCAGTTACAACAACTGTTTTGCAATAACTTCATTTGGTCACGAAAATTTGGCGGTACATGGGTGGAATCCGTCATTTAGAATTCGAGTCCAGGTTTTCCACCAAATTGGGAGTCTTTTGCCACCTGAAGATGTAGCAGCATTTTTATTTTTTCAAATTTACTTCTTGGATAGTAAGGAAGAGAACTACAGATGTAACAGAAAACTCAATAAAGATATTCTCCGAAGTTTTATTGAATTTTTACATGTGAACAACAGCTCAATTTGTTGGAGGAACACAAACTTACAACGTTGTCATAAGGGAAAACGATAGGCCGCAGGAACAGCATTCTCGACAATTCAATATTCCAACAAAAAACGTATGAGATTGGAATAATAATGTAGAACGAACCGACAGCAAACCAAGATATTGTTTTATGTTTTAAAAATAATACATTGAAAAGGATCTCCGAATTACATCCTCTCTGCGATACTTTTATGTACCTTTATGGTTCTCCATCTTACATCACTATGAAGGAATCCAAGAGGCGAAAAGTTACCAAACGGCAGCTTTATTCCTACCATTTGATGACTCAACCTGGAAACTATTTTCACCGTTACTCAAAGCTCTTTCAACAATGGCTGGTGGATGTATTCAATAAGATCGAAACAGAAACTGAAACGGGAGCAACAGACCTCGAAAGCCGACAATTATGGCAACTTGGGAGATTCTAATCTTATGAGGAATAGAAATCCAGAACAGATTAGCCAACGAATGGTCCTTCTCGCAACTTACACAAGAGGCCCCAATCCATGGTTTATGTTCGGCGAATATATGTATATATATAGAGAGAGAGAGAGAGAAAGAGAGAGAGGAAGTAAGAGAGAGGGATGAAGTAAGAGAGGGAGAGAATGAGAGAGAGAAAGAGAAAATTGAGTCTCATATGTGTGTATTTGTGTGGTTCAGCTAGCCCATTGGGAAACAGTGTCTTCGTACAGCAGTGTCTGTATGCCAGATTTGAGTCGTCGGTAAATTGACGCCGACAAAACGGAAGTTAAATCTATTGTCAGATAGGTCAATCTGAAATGTCTGAGGCTGTGTATCCCATATCGTTTACAAGTAACTTTATTGTACAAAGTATAAAACGACATGAATCAGTCAATCAGAGGGGACGATTAAAAGTGAGTTTATGGTGACAAATGTGTGTGGTTTTTTGCCCGATAAACAATTTCATCTTTTCAGTTTCTGTCTTTAAACAATGAAGATGATCTACCGTTACGAACCTCAAACCGAGAAGACGTTTGATCAACAAAAGTGTATCACTAAAGTGTATCACAAAATGTTATACACGATTGTGTGTGTGAAAATTCGATGTATCATTTTTTATTTTAATTAATAGTTTATCTTCATATCAGTAGAAATCAGGGTAAAACAGGCAAAAAATGGAGCCAATCGTCATAAAATCCACATCTTTATGTAACAACATAATTCGAAGACTTCAGCAAAAATATTGATTGACATGCTAGCATTACAATATTTCTCATATAATAACCTGTTATAAAGATATGTCGATTTATAAGTCTACAACTGACACGTAGGGAATACGATAGTTCTTATATTTTAACCTAATACTAAGAATTTTTAAAATACTATTTACTGACTCCTTTCCGAGGACAAAAACATCTCATCAAAACAAAACAGTGTCAATAACCGAACAACTCGGTCTCTCCCTATTCGGTCGTTGCCTATATAATCAACTGTTCTTTTGTTTTATAAATGTTGACCTGTTGCATTTATTCTTTAGACAATTGTGTTATTCTTTGACGTCTGAGATGAGCCCATGTTTGTTATTATTTATGTTTTTTATTTTATATATTTTATTGTTTCTGGCAATATTATGTTTTATTGTTTCTGTTTGTTCCAAATATTTATTTTGTATTTATTTCCGTTTTGCTGCTGCATTCATTGCCAGTCGCTAAAATTGCATATTTACCTAGTTAACTCGACTTGCTCACAATCGTAGGGCCTCTACCTGTCACAGATCTTCTACAACGTTACTAGCGAAAATGTTGCTTTCTTTTATACCGTAGATGCGATAGTTATTATGTTATTATATAATCGAAATACATCAGCTATATGATAGTAATTATTTAATATCCTTTCATGGACGCCGTTTTCTACAGATTTAATTACGATGTTTACAACACAATGTGTATCATATGTAACTAACTAAATTAGAAGAAAATCGTTTCTTAGTTTTTTTAAATTTACATTTTGTCATCTGTAACGGTCTAATTCGAAGAAATTAGTGAGATCATTTAGTTTCTACAAGTTAAGAGTAAAGTAGAAACTTGTGTTACAGTAATTATATATAATTAAGGCTGTGAAAACAGAATACTCTTTTCGTTCTTTTGACTCTCAAGTATATATCCGACACAGTAAGACACAGTTAATCAACTATCAGTCTATATAAAAACATAAGCTATTAACGGATATATACTCAAGAGTCAAAACAATGAAAAGAATACGCTGTTGTCACATCCCTATATAAAATTCATACACTAAATATAGAAATATATATTAGTTTTCCCAGCATCAAACAGTTTCAATATTTTATCTCTCACTGCGCATTCATTTCACTCTGAATGTAACTACCGATATACGTCGCATCCCTAATACGATATACGGCATAATCATGTTGACATACCGGTTCCCGTCAGATCACCGAATTTAAGCAACGCTGAGCCTGATCATTATTAAAATGGGTGACCAATTTGGGAAGTCCAGGTATGTAGGAAGACGTCGACACTTCCTTGCAAAAAGTTCCAAAAACCTTATGTCGTCATTTCCCGTAATGGCGATATACATGTGACTGGAGACCGCTTGTGGATTTCATACTCCCTTGAAACTTCCTCCTTCGGAGGAAGCCGGTTAAACCCTGAATAGGGTTGGTGCTGACTGCACACGGACTGCACGTATCCCTATTATACTACATAACACCTTCTCTCCCTTTCTGATGAGAAGCATTAGGCTTCAAAATACCATGGTATAAAGAGTTCTTACGTAGCCTACACCCCTAATTGATGTATTATCCTTATTGAATAAACAAATAAGTCTATTATCATTTTATTTTTAAATTTTTCCCCATTTTTTAAACTCTTTGCAAAAAAAGTTTTTACATTTATGACTAGTTTTCATGTAATGACGTTTCAATTAATGCCATGACCAGCAAATTCATAACTTCGTTATAATATTTATTTCCTAATATCTTTCCTCTAATGAAAAGAAGACATTTCTTTGAAACTCCGCGGATTAAGAAAATTTCAATATATCTTATTTCAGTAATAAATTCATGTAAAATATAATTTACGGTCATAAATGTGTGTTATTATACATATATATATATATATATATATATATATATATATATATATATATACTAGCAGGGGTGCCCGGCGTTGCTCGGGTGTTTGGAGGTGTATGCTGTGCAAAAAAAAAAGCAAAAAAACAAAAAAAAATGGTTAATTTTTTAAAACTTTGACCCCTACTATGACCCCTTAACATTTATAGTTTCGGGCTCAAATCACTTTATTAAGTTAGGTCCAGGTTCAAGGAACCTATATCTAAAATTTCAAGTGTCTAGACCCAAAATTGTCGGAGGAGTTTGGTAGAGTTCTTAAAGGTCAAATCGTTGAAATTTGACCCCTTAACAGCCAAATTTCTGGCTGACACCCGTCATATCGATTTTCCCAAATCTCAGTACCCGGTATTTCAAATTTCGAGTCTATAGACTAAAAATTGACAGAGTTATTGCGTAGGGAAATGTTCAAAGACAGACAGACACACAGGCACACAGACAGACAGACAGACACGTTCACTTTTATATATATATGTCTGCCTGTCTGTTCTACTTTTTCTAGGAAACTACGCGGCCGATACGAACCTCTGTTTTGATAAGGTACAATAAAGGCCCTGGTGACTGGAATTTGATTATTTAACAGGTTCAACTTGACTTAAAAAACTGACGATTTTGTAGTGAGCTGGTAAGCATCTCAGTGGTATTGTGTTCCACAGGAGAGACGTTACGAGCCTGTCTTTGTTTTATCGTTATTTCCATGGCAGGTGCTCGTCTGAGCTCCAATCCCTCGCCAATCTTTCACGAGAAACACCCGTCTGGCTGAAAATACTGTCAATAATTTTCCCCACTCTTTATCTGTGCCTAAATCCAAACGTAGATTCCATGAGCAAAGCTTCTTTCTTAAATCTGCACGCCAGTGGACTCTCTGCCGCTTGCTTGTTTCTCACCTGACTACAACTTGGACGTCTTCAACTCTAACATAAACAAACTCCTGACAAACCACTATGTTCAGTTTCTGTTCTGTCGCCTCTTGGATCTTCCGACCACTCTGTTGTATCAATTAAGATAAAAATGAAATGTAATAAGTCCCCAGACGTACCTCTCCATCGTACAGTATATCGATACACTAAGGCTGACTGGGATAGCTTCCGTACATTTATATCTGATCTACCTCTGCATTCCATGTTTAAAAAGGATGTGTCCTCTATAGTATTAGACCTGACGGAATGGTTAATTGTAGGTATTGACCGTTTCATACCCTCTAAAAATTTTCAACAAAAACCTAACAGCCTGCCATGGTTCTCCCCAGAATGTGCTGCTGCCATTGCGCACAGAAATCACTTTTTCCACTGCTTCAAACGTAATAGATGTATGGAAACTAAAGCCGCTTTCAGGACTGCCAGCAACCATTGTAAGAAAGTAATAAAGAACGCAAGAGAGTTGTATGCTCAATCTGTTAAGTCCAAAGTAGCTGAGCAGCGGCTTGGTTCCCACCAGTTTTGGCAAATAGCAAACAGAATCCTGAACAGAAGCGTGTGCTCCATCCCAACTATTATCAATGGACCTGAGGTAATCTCGTCAGCATCAGACAAAGCCAAACTCTTTGTCAAGAACTTTGCAGCTAATTCTACCCTTTGCGACCAAGGCCGCCAACCCCCAATATTTCCTCCTGTATCAGAAAACACGCTATGTGATATACGTATATCTGTACTTTATGTTGCCAAGCTAATCAAAAACCTTGATTCCAGTAAAGCAACTGGCCCTGACGGTATTCCAATTATAGTACCCAAAAAACTTCAACCTGAACTAGCGCCCATACTTACAAAACTGTTTAAACGTTGTCTTAAGGAGAATAGTTTCCCATCTCCCTGGAAAATTTCATCAGTATGCCCTGTATTTAAGAATTCAGGTGATCGCTCATCCCCCTCTCAGTACAGGCCAATAAGTCTCCTGTGCGTCATGAGTAAGTTGCTAGAATCTGTGTTAAATACAGAAGTAATCAACCATCTCAACAAAAATAACCTTCTTAGTGACACTCAATATGGTTTCCGTTCTGCTAGATCTACAGAAGATGTGCTTACAGTTATATCTCATAGGATTAGCAAATCTCTCGACGGTGGCAATCTTTCTAGGGAAATTGCTCTTGACATATCTAAAGCCTTTGATAGGGTATGGCATAAAGGTTTACTTCATAAGATCGCTAGCTATGGTATAGCTGGAAAAGTCTTCTCAATTATTAAATCATTTCTTTCTGATAGATTCATAAGAGTATTAGTTGAGGGGCAAAAATCAGAAGCTCACAGTATTAATGCCGGTGTCCCTCAGGGGTCCATCCTGGGCCCGACTCTTTTCCTGATCTACATTAATGATCTTCCAAATCACATCCTTACATCATTTGTAGACATTTATGCTGATGACACTACCATTTATGGTAGCACATCTAAGACAGTAAACGACCAAGTTCTCTCCAATTCTCTCTCCTCTGATCTTGAGCACGTAGTACAATGGGGAAAGGAGTGGCTGGTTACTTTTAATGCATCTAAAACCAAGCTTCTCTCTTTACATCATCAACATTCTAATCCACATCTGGCATCAATTGAAATGAATGGCTCTCGTCTTCAGGAGGCCTCAAGATTTGACAAGCTTATGGGCTTGACCATTACTCCTGATCTTAAATGGAACACGTACATTAAATCTGTTGCCAAGGCAGCAGGAAAAATGGTGGGATCTTTCTATCGATCCGGTAAATATCTCACTGTTGATGCTATTCTCTATCTATATAAGAGCCAGGTACGTCCAAGGATGGAATACTGTTGCCACATCTGGACAGGAGCTGCTAGAAAGGACTTGTCCTGCCTTGATAGAGTTCAAAATAGACTTCGTAGCCTCGTAGGAGATGTCCTTTTCTCTTCGCTGCAACCTCTATCTCACAGAAGAGATGTTGCGAGTTTGTCTCTGATGTATCGTTATTTTCATGGAAAGTGTTCGACTGAGCTTCAATCTATGGTCCCCCCTCGCCAAACTTTCACAAGAAACACTCGTCTAGCTGTAAACACTATCAATAATTCCCCCCACTCTTTATCTGTGCCTAAACCTAAACGTAGATTCCATGAACAAAGCTTCTTTCTTAGAACTGCACGCCTGTGGAATTGTCTTCCGTTTTCCTGCTTTCCGGCTGACTACAGTATGGTTGTCTTCAAGTCTAACGTAAATAAGTTCTTGATGAGCCGTTCCATATAAGTTATCAAATTTACCAAATTTTCATTACTAATGATTACTATATCGCCCAATTTCTACTGTACACTCTTTAACCCTTATCCTTGAGTGGCCTCTTGGCCTTGATAATGTGGTGATGCCTATGTAAAAAAACAAAAAAACCAAAAAAAACCGCCCCCTTAAGTAAGACACTCTATCAAAACCCCCAATACTAATGATTACTACAATACTATCTCATTGATTACTGTACACGCAATAACCCTTATCTCTGAGTCGCCTTCGGGCCTTGATAAGTGGTGACCCCCATGTAACCCCCCCCCAAAAAAAAAACAACAAACAAAATATACTTCGCGTGGAAGGACTTATTAGAAAATCTTTCATTTTTTGGGCCTTTTAATTAACACAGTTGCGAGACGACGTTTCGTATATAACGATACAATAGAAATGAAACGCTCATTCGTTTGGACGACATGCCTGCGATGCGCAGTAATGCTGCCAGTTCTTAGCCTCTGATGCCTGTGATGCCTCCAATAATTTCAATCACGATCAGCAAAGGACGTCATCCTAGAAGTGAAAGGACAACAGAAAAAAAAAATAACAATGAAACGCATCAGCAATGAAACCTGCCTTCACAAGTAAAGTTTCCGCACAGCAACATTAAAATAAATGCAACAAACAAAACAGTAATTCAAACGAAAACAAAAACAAAAACATGACGATAACGTAAACGGGAAAGAAGGCAAATAAAAGGTAAAAAAAAAAAAATGAAAGAATTTCGAGGAGAAGCTCTTGGAAAATGACAATAAATCAAGCCGGCACGCGAACAAATGAAACCATGACAGTTACTCGGATGGGGAGGGAATTCCCGGCGGACTTTTTTCTGCAGCGGCGGGATACATTCTATTTTTGCTGATGACTCAATAGTTATATTGCGTGAACATAACTTGTACGCCAACGTCGGATACCGTGTGGAAAGCACATTATCAAAGTTCATTCAACAGAATGAAATACGGACTACTACTACTACTACTACTACTTATTATTATTATTATTATTATTATTATTATTGTTGTTGTTGTTGTTGAAAAGAAGAAACAATAAAACACGCCAAACTACCTATAGTTAGCTCACAGTTGAATGTATTCTTTCAGTGACAGAAGAATGTCAATAATGCACACATACACACATAGATGCACACACAAATACACACACATATACACACATAGACACACACACATATATGCGCGCGCTCGTGTGTGTGTGTGTGTGTGTGTGTGTGTGTGTGTGTGTGTGTGTGTGTGTGTGTGTGTGTGTGTGTGTGTACTTTTACTTATTTGTGTGTCAATCAATCTTTTTAGCAATCTATATGTATAGGCATTTATCAACGAATCCCTTCATGGAATGAAATATATATACGTATCCATATGAGTTATTATTTGCTATGATAAATATTTTTACTACCAGTACAATTATTATCGTTGCTGCTGAACTACTACTACTACTACTACTACTACTACTACTACTACTACTACTACTGTAGCCCTTTCCTTTCCTGATTCCTTTTCTGCCAAAGTGTAGCACTTCGTGCAACGGGGAAAAAGGTGGCTGCTTACATCTAAAAGCAAACTTCTATCCTCTAACCGTCATTGTTTCTATTTACTTGCCTTCCCATAAGGGCAGAATTAGACACAAGGTCGGTTTTTAATATCGGGGTAACCAGTTTCCCCAAAAGGGGCACTCTGGATAGGAACAAAAATAAAAATTCCCTCAGTCTAGAAGGATTTCTCCTCACCTGATCAAGGTCAGAAAATTTGAGGTGTAGTATTAGAACAAATGTAATCTTGTTTATATAGTTTATTGTTCGAAATTAATGTTAAACAAAAAATGCAAAAATTATAAACAAGAAACTTAGGAATGATGCCCTTAAGGAAATTGGGGAAGAGGGGATGGGTGCAAGTTTTTTCTAGTAGGTCTACAAAACTTTGAAGATTATTCTTGGCTGGCACCATTTACCTTAATATTGCATTAACACCGTGGAATTAGACCTACTTAAAGTATCCCAAGCGTTTTGTGAAAAATATGTTCATGTGTACGTGCGTATATATAATTATTTTTAAATCATTGATGAATAAAAAAGGAAAAAAAGTTTTGGAATTTGATTGTGTAAAAAGTTTGTGATGGAGAGTAGAGAAAAGCTATGAAACAGCAAAAAAGAAAAAAAAAAAAAAAGAAAAAGAAAAGATTGAACCAAATAAAATGCCTATTGGAGTGTGTTAGTATGGCCCCTCCCGACCCTAATCTAAGTATTAGATCGCCCACTGTTTTTCAGGAACTGAAAACAAGCAGGAAAGTCAAAAGAAAGAGCAAAAGAAAGGAATGCATGGATTAGGCAATCTTAGAGGTTCTCTAGTACCAAAAAACAAAGCAGGAACGGGATCTCATTTTTATCAGCTAAGAGTCGTTTTAAGGATTATGCTATTCTATGTCGAGAACACAAATTCAAACCTGGCTGCTCGTGTTATGCAACTACCTCTGATTGAAATCCACTTAAGGCAACCTCCCCCAATCGCATCTGATTTTCATTTTAAACACATTTTTAAACTAAACAACCAGATCACGATCTGGAATAGATGTTCCCCCATAGAACTTTTTGCAGGGGGTGATACCATGTCACAATTCTAGTTACTGCTCAGATAGCCAGAAAAATCATTCTTTTCTTCCACAGATAGCAGTTGTCTATAACGTATGTGGCGTCAAAGAAAAGCAGGCGCTCGGCATCGATGCGAGCTGTTACATCCTTGACAAACTTCATGAGTCCCCGAAGTCAGCTGCAATAGAAAAAGGCGTACTGGGCCGTTTCAATTTCATAGTCATTGCTGCACGGACACCAGGGAGCGATGCCTTTGTCTTCTTTGTGAAGTTTAGCAAACCGAGGCAGTACGTTCCGGACCAGCCTCCAGGTCAGGGAAAACTCAGAATTGTTCAGTAAGTCTGATCCCAGTACTCCACTGTGATCGGATTTCCTCCTCTGACAATCCCAGTCACTCCCGTAGGGAATCCTAAGCTGTAACCACTAGTAGTGCCCAATAAAGTTTCTTCCTATGCTGTGAGAGGACACTGGTCCTCAGCACATCTCTAAGTGCAGCTCGGCATTCGGCAAAGAAGTTTGATTCCCCTCTCGGCCTACGGCAGCCTTTGAGTAAGGAGTCAGGTTTGAGGTAGGGAAAAGCGCTTCCAACCACATATATAGACATTACGTTTTTATCTAGCGAACGACCTAGGAAAAGCAACCTCTCAGCATATCTATGATATTTGAGATCAGGCAGTCTCAGGCCTCCCTCTTGGATTTTGAGTACAGACCTCCCTGCGAACATAATGCTTTCGCCTCTCCACGGAAGCGAGGAGAGGACTCTGTGAAAGGATGAAGATGTTTTGCAGCAGGGGCAGTACGGATAATCGGTAAAGGATGAACGGGAAGACGTTAGTGGCACACACCTACGCTCGACTATTACAAGGACAATCTCCTTCGAATCCAAGTTTCCATGGATGGTTTAACCTTTGTCTATACTTCTGACCTATTCTTATCCAGACACCGAGAACGCGGACCGGGCCATCGGTCCAGATGAATATGCTCGGAAGCGCGGATTCACCGCTCCAGGCTCCCAGCCACAGGCCAACAGACTTGCTGCAGTTGAAAACGTCCCCTGTGACTCCTTCGTAGCGAGCGAGCACCTTGATCACCGCTTCGATGTCTGTGTGGCTTAGCATGTACAGGATGACGTCATTTGTGAACGCGGAAACCTTGGCGTGCGCGACGCCAGGGAGAGCTATTCCACACAGGACTGATGTAACCGCCTCATCCCTTAACTTGCTAAAGAGGGGCTCCAACACCAGAACGTAAAGCAGAGGCAACAGTGTGCAGCCCTGACGCACCGACCGAGAGACGGCGAAGGACTCTGAAAGCCTACCGATGATCTGCACCACTTTCGTCAGTCTGTGGTAGAGAACAGAGGATCGCTTGCGAAAGTCCAGATTAAAACCGACGGCCTCTAAAACCAGTCGACCATATCCAAAAGCTTCGAACTGATCATTGCTGTCTTCTATTCCCTCTATGATCGTGCGGATCAAATGTAGATTGTCTTGAATTAATCTCCCTTTCTCAACATGGCTCTTGTCCGGTTTGATCAAGTCAGTGATGACAACTTGCAATATTCTTTCATCTTTAGCGAAGTCAAAGGCCTGTAGTCATCTAAATTTTCCTCCCCACTATACCGTTGACCTTTCCTCAACAATATGATCACTCCTTGGTCACCTGCTTGGGAATGAAGCCCTGAGCAAACCAATGGTTGAACACATCATTCAGAAAAGGGACCAACATGAGAACTCGATTTGGTGTAAGCTGATCAATTTCTTAAAAGATATTTTGAGTTTCGTTAAATATCAATGCAGAAACTCGGAACGAGAGCCGGCGTATCAATTCGAAACACCACAGATATACCCCGACAGCAAGAACATAAAAAAACTGAACATGTCGATCAGGTCCATAAAAAATACGAAATTCAAAATAAAGAAAATTAAGTATGAAAAAAGTGTAAAAAAAAAACAAAAAAAACAAACAAAAAAAAAAAAAACGGGGAAGTAAATTAAATGTTGCCGTTACTAAGCTTGTTGAATAAAAACTTTGTTCTTTTCCCTTTTATTGACTAACAGCAAGCCACCCGGTGTTGCCCGGTCGAAAAATATGCATAAATATTATATTTTAACTCATGCAGAATTTTTATTTATTATAAACAAAAATACCGTAGGTTAATACATACGGTATTTTTGTTTATAATAAATAAGAATTCTGCATGAGTTAAAATATAATATTTATTCATATTTTTCGACTGGGCTTCTCCGGGCGGCCTGCTATTAGCCAATAAAAGTTTAACGTAACGTTAAATTCCTTTAAAAAAAAAATTGGAAGTAAAAAAAAAAAACGCAAAGAAACTGAGACATGTGCATGCGAATATTATGTCTTCTTGTGAGTTAAAATAATACTCGAGCTGAACCAAACCAAAACCTATAGACAGTGAGCCAAGTGCGATAACAATTAGGCCAGCTTCACACGATCTTTAAAAAGTGTTTTCAAACCTACCCATTCTTAACATTAATAATCTGTTATGCGAACGATTCGCGCATGCGCATTCGTGAAACAGTTGCCAAACAGATAAAAATTCGATGACCCTCCACGTACTAATTTTTCAATTTTGACCTCTTCGATTAAAAGTATTCACATGTCTGAATACCATACGTACCAAGTTTCAAGCCTTTAGATAACATTTTGTTCGAGTATATAGGTTGAGAAATGTTATCCCACACACAATTTTTACTTTAATTAATATATAGAGTATTTTTTGTTTTTGTTGATTATGTCACTGGCTCATTTCGGTGTTGACATGATCAATAGATCGCTTCTGTTTCTTTTGCTTGTACAGGGTGGCCGAAAAGTCCCAGGACACTCTATTTTTAATATTTTAATGCTGTTAAATATGATTGATTTTAATATTCTAATGTTGTTTTCTGCTTTCTTTCTAATAAAGTTCTCTTTTTTTATTGAATATATATGTTTTCTGTGTGTTTCATTAAAATATACTAAGTTTTATTAAAAGTACATGTATAGTGTCCTGGGACTTTTCGGCCACCCTGTATTTTACTTTCTCTCTACATGTTTGCCAAGGATAGCGACACATCGACCCGTTTGGCAAGACGATCCCGTGGATGGCGACACATCAAGCTGTTGAACGTCTTTACTTTTAACAACGGCAATATTGCCAGTACAGATTAAGCGATTCGAAATTGCTGGGGGTACGTTCAGTGCATCTTCTTTTTTTTTTAACCTAACAACATGGAGTCCGATCAAGGAACAATTTTTTATAACTATACGGCGAAGTACATGTTACGAGCTGCCTTCAACATGTTTGAACACTTTTTCGTACAAATTTGAATTCTGTACTCTTCCAACAAATCTCATCATCCCTCAAAGAATCCCTGCCTTCCTTGAATCTCTTATGCCACTCAAAAACTGACGTTCGATTGATGCAAGATAGTCTAAAAGCAGTCTGAAGTATTCCATACGTTTCTGTGACATTTCTGCAAAGTTTAAAACAGAATTTTATTACATATCGTTCTTCTAAAGCGACCTTACGTCCAGATTGGATTTTTATTATTCACCAGCTGTGACAATCAAGCTTTAGTAAGTGAATTCCAATTACTGCTGTTACTGTTACTTTGAAGCTGGAATCATAAAAATTGGTCAGTCATCTCATAAAATGCATAGCAATAACATACTAAATTGTCAACGACAATTTTAAATGCCTGTACAAAAAAGTCTGGAACCTTATTGAAGGCAACTTGTCTAACAACGAGAACTTTCTTGTAATCAGTTGTGTCATTGCGACCTGATTACAGTTCTAATTACGGTATCTAGTGCGGCTGTTCTTACATTTATAAGACGAAAGGGAATATGAGATTCAAAGGGTATGTGGAAAATAAATATCAGTTTAAAAGAACTTAAAATTTATTTATATTGTTGTATAAATCAGTCCATTGTTTGAAGGCTGTTTTTGAACCTCGTAAACGACGGAAACTTCTGCTAGTATATATATATATATATATATATATATATATATATATGTATATATACATACATACATATATATATATATATATATATATAAATATATATATATATATATACTAGCTGTACCCTGCCACGCGTTGCTGTAGCTCAAATTGGCGCAGTAGAAAAAGTTCCAAAATGAGAAAAAGCATGTTTCTTATAGGTTTAATTTTCCATTTTGCATCGATACACAGTTTTTGTTGTTCCATTTTCTTAGCTGATATAGAGATTTTCCGGTTTGGTGACTCTTGAATACGTAATATAAATTGTCCATGTGAAAAAACAGTCAGTGTGTAACTGTAAGGCCCACAATTGTAAAGATTGTTCCCTGTGCTTTGTTGATGGTTATTGCAAATGACAATAAAATTGGAAAGTTCAATTTCCTAAAGTGTAATGATGTATCCGGTGGAATTATAGGAATGCATGGAATGAAGATATATTCATCTGTGAAAGGTCCTGTTAAGATTGTTGTTTCTATGATATTGTTTGTTAAATATTTTTAATGCAAGCTATGTGCCATTGCAAAGCTTGGATTGGTTTATATTTCACAACATGATAATTAGTACACCAAATTTCAGTTGCAATACATGCGGTGGCATCCCTGGCAAATATAGCTATTTGATAATTAACCACTTTATCTGCTTTCACAACAGTGTCGATGGATTTGTATTTGACTACCTCACTTGGAATTTTACATTGAATAATAGCATCTTTGTATTGACCTGCAAGAATAGCTCATTCACTCAGTCAAATGGAATTCTTATAATTTGAATATCTGCAAAAACCTTTTAAACTAACTATTCTTTTGATGAAATAAAATTACAGAAATTACAGAAGTTAAAAGTCAAAGAATTTTGCCCTTAACTCTGATCAGCTGGCACTTTTTCGTACTCAATTTCCCACAAGTGATGCAAAAGTTTTTGTGCGGATCGAACAGTCGGCAACTGAACATGCATATTTTGAGTTAAGTTTAATGTCTTCACATGGAACAAAAAGTAAAGTATTTGAGGCAAGCATTTATTTCATCTGCTGGTGTTGATTGAAGAATAACAGGTAACATTTGTCTGAAATCTCCTGCAAGCAATATTACTGCATTCCCAAATGGTCTGACATTGCCTTACAAATCTTGCAAGGATCGACCAAGAGCCTCAAGTGATTTTTTGCGTACCATTGTGCATTCATCCTAAACAATAAGTTTGCATTTCTGCAATATTTTTCCCCATATTGGATGTTTTGGAGATGTCGAACATGAGATTTTTGAAAAATTGAATGTTTTAAAGTAGAATAAATAATTCTTCTACTTGGCAGCGAGGTCGCAGGTATTCCTCATGCAGCAAGGGCTAAGGCTATGTCATTTTGTTACCAAATGGCTGCCAAAATCAATTTAATAAGAAAGGTTTTACCAGTTACTTCTGGTGCTATTCAAGGTAGCAGTAATTTCCAAATAACTTCTATTCTCACAGTCAGTAAATTAGGTGACTAAAATAGGATTTATCCATGTTTTGACAATGCCTTATTCACTGTAATTAATTTAGGAGACTAAAATAGGATGAGGGATTAGAGATGGGCAGATAGAGGAGAAGATATATAGATAGGAAAGAGAAAGTGAGAGGAAAATAGAGAAAGAGAAGGAGATAGAGAGATAAAGGGATTGATAGATAAACAGAGAGAGGGGGAGAGTTAGAAACAGAGAGGGATGAAACAGAGAAAAGGAGAGAGATAGAGGGAGGTAGAGAGAGAAAGGGGCTCAAAGAGAGATGGAGAGGGTGATATAGAGAGAAAGATAGATTGAGAGAGGGAAAGGGAGAGATGGATAGAGAGAGATATTGAGAGAGGGGGAGAGAAACAGAAGGTGAACTACACTTCACCGTTTTTTTCCTCGTTCAGTAGAGAAGAAATCTTTCGAGACTGAGGCAATTTTAATGTTTTGTTATTATCCAGAGTACCCCTTTTTTTGGGGGGGGGGGGGTTTTCCTCGCATTAGAAACCGACCGGGTTATCTGTACTTTCACTTAACAAGTTAATAAAAGAAAAACATATTGTAAAATTTGAATTTAACAGGAAAATACTATTTTAAAAAATAGCACGGTAACATAAGTGGCATTTTAGGTACTCCTTGGGCGTTGAGTTCCATGGCGACCAGCATAATTATTTAATGGTCGCTCCCTTAGCCCCCCCCCAGTCAAGGCTAATGCATGCGCACGTAACATTTTTTTTATTTACTGACGTTGACTTAGTAACTAAACGATGTATTGATAATTTCGTAACCCTTAAACGCATGCCGGAAGATTTAAATTGGTTCATTATTGTTGTAATGAAAAAAAAAGTTTCATTCAACACAAAACCAAAAACACATATTAATGATAAATGATTTATTATTCTATTCATTGAAATTTACTAATTTTTAAATAAAAAAGTAAAAAAAAAGTTAATAAAAAATAGTTGCTTATGTGCGCATAAACAACTTGTTTTTTTTTAGATTAGGTCCACCTTATAATCACCCCCCCCAACCTCCTCATCTTAAGAACAGCTTCCGGAATAAACACCACTTTTGGAGGGGGGGGGGGGCTATTTGCAAAATTTAACTGATATTTGTTGTCAGCATACCCACCCGAAAATACTATTAAAAAAAAGGAGGTGTTCAGTTCCCGTGGCAGAGAAGTAGATTTATTTATCAATAAAAGTCGTCATTTAAAAAAGAAAATTGTGGCGGTCGACCTAAATGTTTTGTTTTCGCACTATTCAACAATTTGTTCATCCGCGCATGTAAATTAAAAAATATTTGTAAAAATGAGAAGTTATCAGTAAATGATTTAGTTTTATTTGTTAAATCTATTCATTTATTTTTTTTTTTTACATTAGGTCCACCTCCACAAATGTTAAGAACGGCTTTCAGAATAAACACCCCCAACCTCTCCATGTTAACAACGGATTTCGGAATAAACACCATTGGGGGGGATATTTAAAAAAAAAAGTTGATAAAAGTCGTAATTTAAAAAGAAATTTAAAATCAAATGTTTGTAAAAGTGAGAAATTATTAATAAATGTTTAGTAACATTTTTCGGTGCTAATGCAGAGAGTGACCCGCGCTATTTTTTAAATCGTGTTTTTTTTTAATCAATTGCAAGGTTAAAGTACAGAATAGGTACAAAACACCCCCCTCCCCATGTTAAGAATGGCTTTTTAAATAATAACGTTATTATTTCAGCATGGATCACTCTCTGCATGAGTACCCATTTTTCTTTTAATATTCATAAAAAGTAAAACTTTTTTCAAAATAAATAAATAAATAAATGTTTGTAAATTTGACAAATAATCGTTTAGTTACGGCAACGTCAGTAAATAAAATATGTTACGTGCGGGGTGAGGTGGGAGACTAAGGGAGCGACTATTATTTTTTTCTACTGGTCGCTATGGAACTCAACGCCCAAGGAGTACCAAAATGTAATTTTTATTTTGTCAAATAAATAAATTTCAAGCAATTTTTGCAATAAATATAATTAATAAAAAAATAGTTGCTTATGTGCGCATAAACAACTTGTTTTTTTTTAGATTAGGTCCACCTTATAATCACCCCCCCCCCAACCTCCTCATCTTAAGAACAGCTTCCGGAATAAACACCACTTTTAGAGGGGGTGGCTATTTGCAAAATTTAACTGATATTTGTTGTCAGCATACCCACCCGAAAATACTATTAAAAAAAAAAAAGATAGATAGCAACTTCGTTAATTTTACGACTCGCCCCAGCATATTATAAACACCCTAACTTCCCCATGTTAAGAACGGCTTTCGAGGTTTATGGAAGGGCGTTTTTTTTGTTTGTTTTTTAACATGGGGGGGTTAGGGTGTTTATAATACGTTGAGGCATGTCGTAAAAATGAAACAGTTTAGAAAAGTTAAAACAAACTTTTTTATGTAAACAATGCCGTGAAAATATATTGTTTCATGAGTGAAAAGCCTTAACATAAATAAAATTAAAAAAATTGGTAAGTACATAAATGAATTTAAATTTTTAAAATATGGGATCATTATTTTTTTTTTTGTGTGTGTGTGTGTGTGTGTGCTAATGCAGAGAGTGATCCGCGCCATTTTTTTAAATCGTTTTCCACGTTTAATTAAAGTTTTATGATATGTTTTTATTCAATTGTAAGGTTAAAGTACAGAAAAGGTACAAAACACCCTCCCTTCCCCATGTTAAGAATGGCTTTTTAAATAATAACATTATTATTTCAGCACGGATCACTCTCTGCATGAGTAAGTTTTTTTTTTTTTTTTTTACTTATCGAGTTAACAGAAAATGAAATCTTTCGTCAATTCGTGGCTGTGAAATGAATCGAACCGGAAGTTCAGTTTTACAACAGAACAGATTCGCAGTAACGGTTAAAAATATATTTATTTTATTTAATATTTTAATAATTCGCGAGGTAAATTTATTTCAATAACATAAAAACATACCTCGACTCTAAAGATGGGTTGTCTGAAAATTTCAAATAAATTGGTAACGTAGAAATAGGGTTTTATTATTTTAGAACGAACCAACATTTACATTTATATATATATATATATATATATATATATATATATATATATATATATATATATATATATATATATATTTCATTTCAGTTACACACCTATATTTGAATTTTAACAGGAATATTTTTTTTCCAGGCAGAACATTAACTGCGTAATATTTAAAAACAAAATACATTATCGCTATATGACGTTATTAAAACTCACCCTCTCTTTAACAACGCAATGCCTCCTTTTTATTATTTTTTTTTAATTTGCAACATCTTTTTCCGTTGCTGAAAAGGAACAGCGCCACAGATTTTCACAAGATAATTTTCAAATATTTGTACCAGTGTTTTTGTTTCATTCATCCAGAATGAAGAAATAAATCTCGAAATAAAGACGAAACGTTGATGAACACATTGCTCGGTTGTTTCCTTTTTATTCCAAATATATATATATATATATATATATATATATATATATATATATATATATATATATATAAATGTGTTATCTTCCCAAATGCATGTATATCTTCCTAAATGCTCAACCTAAGATAGGGAGCATTATGCTCAACCTAAGATAGGAAGCATTATATATATATATATATATATATATATATATATATATATATATATATATATATATATATATATATATAATGCTCCCTATCTTAGGTTGAGCATTTGGGGAGATATACAAACCACCAATAGCGATGGTCTTTATGTAAACAAATTGGGCTTAGGTACTTTGGACAATGTCAAAACATTGTTAATTCACTGCCCACATAGCTGTAGCCGTATAGCGCCACGGTCAAAAGCCCCGACTGTCGTTTGAGCGGTCGGGTTTCGATCCTGGCTTGAGGTAGTCCTTTGTCTAGCCGCAATGATGAGCTGCGAAACAGTACTCAGTACTATATATATATATATATATATATATATATATATATATATATATATATATATATCAGATTAATATTTTCCAGAGGTGACGCAACCAAGGAAGTTTTAACGGGGTTAATGAAAGAATGCTTAATACCAAAGTAGCGCAAGATATACTTTTTATTTTACATAAGCATCTATATGTCGCTACATATTTATGAGTATTTCTCGGTCAGCCAGATACAAGACCTCTTCAAGCGATATTGCTTATATAAAAGGGAAGTACCGACTTCCCTTTTGTATAAGCTATATCGCCTGAAGTGGTCTCTAGTTGATTGTAACATATTCATGAATGTGTAGCGACATGTATATGTAAAATAAATAATATATTTATGTACATGTATATATATATATACAGATAGATAGATAGATAGATAGAGAGAGAGAGAGAGAGAGAGAGAGAGAGAGAGAGAGAGAGTTATATAGAGAGTAACAGAATGAGAGAGAGAGAGAGAGACGACATCTTTTGTAGATTTCAATACACATTTTGCCTTTTTTAAACGAAAAAGGTCGTATTATACAATAATGCGTACTATACGCTGTGAAATATTCTACATATTTGTTCCGCCTTTAAAATCTGCTTTTTAGTAAAACAAGACCTTTGAGAAATTTGTCAGAAAATTCTACGACCATCCAAAATTCCTGTGGGACTACCACCCTTGCTCATCGGATGAAAGCAATAACATGCACATCGCATCCACCTAAAAAAATCAAAACAAAAAAAACAACAACCGTCGAAATGTACGGAGCCGGAGGGTCTTGCACGTCTCCAATCGACAGAGAAGAAGCGATGCTGGCAAAATTCGGACCCCTCCCTTCTCGTTTCGAGTGAAGCCTCCTCTGCAAATGTTTCTTCCAAGTACTTGCCTCGTCTTTGTGTGTGTTGGCGCCGCCAGCATAAAAGCAAGTTCGAAGGCAAGACGTGACCCCCTCCTACTTCTACTAGCCCTGCTTCTCCTCCTCTACTAAAACTTCGACCATGGTGTCAAGCAGCGATATTTACTGAGTAGCCTTTCCGTATGTACAGTTACACAATTTATATAAGCATGAACAAAAAGAAAAAAGGTAACTATCCATGCACAATCATTTGTATTTATATCTCGCACATGTCCTTCGTAGCGTTATGCATGAGACCATATATATATATATATATATATATATATATATATATATATATATATATATATATATATATATATGTATATATATATATATATATATATATATATATATATATATATATATATAGACTTTATATTCCTGTTCAATATATGTATAATGTTTATTATATACACGATATATATAAACATGACCTGTTACTCGAGTTCAGATAAAATGTCTCGCTTATAACAAAGAGTATTTTATGATATATATATATATATATATATATATATATATATATATATATATATATATAACTAGCAGGACCCGTTTACTGGCGTTGCCCGGTGGAAGCATGCCCCCTGGTAAAAAATTGAACTACAGTTGTTGTTGGTGATCAATCCCCAACGTCCTAAAGTTAAAAACGGCTTTCGGAATAGACACCCCGAACCTTCTCATGTTACAAACAGCTTATGGAATAGACGCCTACAACCTCGCCATGGTCAGAACGGCTTTCGGAATAGACATTCTATTTTATGAGGGGCTGTCAAAGTATTTGACCGAAATTTAACCTTGATATTCGTTATCAGCATACCCACGCGCAAAGACTATAACAAAAAAAAAATTGGAGGTGGCAGTGCCGGGCAGAGAGAAGTAGATTTATCATGTGCGCGTACAAATCTGGTGGTCACTGAATTACAGTGCATAATTCATGCTTTATATCACGAAAACTACTTGTCTCCGCCAAAGTTTAAAAAGACTATCTTATTTAGCATACTCGGAAACCTATAAAAGTCTTCATTTTAAAAGAAAATTATGGACGTGGAGCTAAGGTAAAAATTTACCTAAAAGAAAAGTTAATGTCTGAGCAGTGTTGATAGTAAGTTCGGAAGTAAACAAAAAATAAATATATAACAAATTAGTAACAAACAATTCCGTAGGCAATGTATTCAAGGGTAAATTTATGGTTTAGCAGTTTAAATTATTTAACAGACACCAAAATCATAAAAAAACTCTTTGTTTTTATATAAAGCACATCATACAGCTAAAAGGCTGTAATAAAACCAGAGAAAACTCCATTGTTATTATTTTTTTCATCATTTTATGAGACTAACTGTACGGCATTGGAGGCCGCCATAGTGCTTTAAAAATTTAGCCTTTCTAAAGATTGACAGATTAGCCTTTTAAAGCCAAATTTGGTATATTTTACGCTCTTTCATTGAACTGTCTTAATGAGCGTAAAAAGGGCTAAATTTGCTGTCAAAATTTAGAAAGGCCAAATTATAAAAGCAATACGGAGACCTCGGCTGGCATAAATTTAGTTAAACAAAAATTACGAAAAAATGAAATTTTTTCTGGTTTTATTCTATTATTTGGGGCTAATAATATGTTTTATATAAAAATAAACATTTTTTTTTATGATTTGTTTGTCTGTCAACAAACGAAAAAAAAATAAAACAACAAAAATAGCACCATGTACGGGTTGTAAGCGGTTGACACGATAAGTAAAACGATTGAAGCCTAGGTAAGCGTAGGAAAATATATAAGTAAGTAAAATCGTCCACAGTAATAATAAATGTTGAAAAAAAAATAAGATAAATATAATAAAAAAAGCAAACGAAAACAAAACTATAAAAGAAAATAGAATCGTGTAAGGGTTGAAAAGACGCTTAAAAATTGAAAAATAAATAATGTTACCCGTGCAGTCGTTTATGTATGAAGAAGTGGATTCTGGAATCATAGAATTGGTCGGTTTCAGCCAATCAGATATGTCGGACTTTAAGAAGGGGGAATTTTTATTTTTTAATCGGTTAATGGAAAAATTATCTTGTGTATGTAGTTAATAACCAGTCACGATGGGTGTAATGCAAATGTGGAATAGATCCCGGTGTCAACTGGTAGTAGTAGGAGGACTAAATATTATAGAGAAAAGCAGGAACTCCTTCTATAGATGTCGCGATTATGATGGTGTTGCTCCTAAGATGCGATATAGCATTTTATTATAACAACTTAATATGTCTCTAATTGTATTCGAAAATTACATAAGATAGTGGCTAATAGCCTAGACCTAATAAATTAGAATGTGGCATTTGTTATTGCAAACCTACGATACTTTGGTTCAGAGGGGGAATTTCTGTAGCCCAAATATTATATATATATATATATATATATATATATATATATATATATATATATATGTATATATATATATATATATATATATATATAGGTAAACGAACTTCTCTGGAAAGTCTGAGGAAGCTACATAACGGCCAAAAAACGATCGCGTAGCTGAAACAATAATGTAACTAAACAGAAAAAAAACGGTAATAAAAACAAAACGTATATATATATATATATATATATATATATATATATATATATATATGTGGAAATATTTTATATTCACTTATATTTCCTTTTTATATATACCAATCCTTATTTAAGAAGCTCAGTATAATTACAAAGCATATATAAATGAATGACCAAAGTCTATATTCCAAATTTCATGATGTTGACCATATTACAATTTATTACTTTAATTCAGTTGACACTTACAATTCTTGACAGATATAGTCAAGAATTGTAAGTGTCATTCATTATATATATATATTTTTTTTTCTTATTTATATATATATATATATATATATATATATATATATATATATATATTTAAAGTGATGGTTGTGTAGTTCCAACGAGAGAAAAAATGTATATTTAAAATTTAAAATTTAATGGCTACACTCTTTTAAATATATATATAAATATATGTATATATATATATATATATATATATATATATATATATATATATATATATATAAATAAGAAAAAAATTAAATACTGTAAAAATATATTTTACAATAATTTATTGTCCGATAGGATACTCAAAGAAGGGATATATATATATATATATATATATATATATATATATATATATATATATTATAAATAAGTATTTGAATACCTACATACACTAGTGTATCATGTTTACGCAATCATCAGTGCAAGAGATGGCGATCAACGCAGTCGAAGGATTTGTGACCCGCCAGGAAGCCACCTTTTACTTCATTAGCAAGGAACATACCCTTTATTTTTCTTCCTTCAATGTCGAAAACAGTTTTTTTATAATACAAATACAAAATAATAAATTAATATAACGTCTTCTTTTCCTTTCGTTTTGCCATTTTTGTTTCCACGTCGATTGTCTGCCTTTGTTGATCCTATATTTCCGACAGGTGTCGTTAGTAGCGCATCAGTATCAAACAAGATGGTGTGAAGCAATTCTTCCCTAAAATGTGTGATAATATTTGATTTTTTTTTAAATAAAAAAAACCTACTTGATCGATTTTCGTGATTTTTGGAATATGACATCTTCATGCAGTGACAAGTACGTACATTATAAAAAAAAATTTCAGATTTTTCTTGTAAAAAATTTTGTTGGGGGCCCAGTTATAGACAAGCACCACACACACACACACACACGCACACCAAAACACACACACACACCAAAACACACACACACACACCAACACACACACACACACACCAAAACACACACACACACACACACACACACACACACACACAAACACACACACATATGTACAGGTGTAATTATAATAATACTCATCTAAAAAAAAATCAAGAAAAATAATATTACTTCTAGGCGAGAGTGGGAAATTTTTGAAAAAGCCTCGTATAGTTTGATGCGTCAAGATTGTACAACTCGCATTTACCAATCGAAACGTTTGTGTATGGATAAGAATATAATTGAGGTTAAAAGGTTAGATTTTATTTCGTGGGATCAGGGTTCAGCTTGGTCGGAAATGTGATTGTTGTAGATTACGAAACTGTATTTGGTAAGATTGTGAAAGTTTATGTTTCATGCAATTTTTTAGTAAGGGAGAAGGAGTTAATAGAAAAATCGAAAAGTTCAGTAAGGAAAAATGAATGGGTCTTTTGTGGCTTAGGAAATTAATTTGTTATTGTCTTACGTTAAGAGTTTGCTAAAAAATAGATAGGGTTGCAGAGACAGGTTCCAAACACACCTATATAAATCTCGCTACGTAAATGCGCGCGTATACACACATAGACACATAAATATACACATATCTATCTATGTATTAACGGTGCCTTGTCAGTGTGTATGTTTGCGGAACGTTCTCTACCAAACTACTCCGTCAATATTTTGTTCTATAGACTTAAAAATTTATGTGTACGGTATTCTGACATGTGAAAAAATATTCAATTTGTTATTTAGCTAGAAGAAAAAAAATTAGGTATGGTATAATAAATTATGGGGTTTATCTATTTTATTTTTACTCTCATCATATTTTGCTTTGGTTTTTATACCCCCAATTTCGAAGCTATCCCTTTACAACCCTTCCTTTTCATAACCTATGATACTTTCATAAATCAGAGTTCATTTTCTGTAGTCTGTTTTTGAACCCAGTCAGGACGGGTAGTTTTGCTAGTATATATATATATATATATATATATATATATATATATATATATATATATATATATGGTGCAAATTATAGAAATAATATTCTGTCTGGCGTGATCGAGAGATGAAAAATGAAAACATCCAAATTATATGTTCATCAACGTTTCATAATTTCTCTGATCTCGATGAAGTATTTGATTAAAGACGAAACGTTGATGAATATATAATTTCGTTTGTATCTATTTTTCATCTCTCCATATATATCACTATATTATTATATATAAAAAAAAACTTTGTGTGTATATGGGTTTGTTCCCTATGGACTCGAAAACGACTAGGCCGATTTTTATGAAATTTCACACGAAGATACTTCATGTGCTTGGTAGACTTCCTAGTTTGCTGTTGTGTTGGAATGTCTTCAATAATTATCAGTAATCAATAATCGAATACATCCGATGAATGAAGGAACAGGCGATTTTGTACAGTTTAACATCGTAAAAGCATTTGAAAAGTTTTATCACCGCACGAGCTGAAAGGCCTAACATATAAAAATCAATAGTTGGTTCTTTCGTATGACAGTGACATAGTGGCGAGTATGAAATGAATGTTTCTGTTTAATGCACAATTGCACCATGATACTTGACATTTGCATTTTAAACTTAAAGTTAAACCATTATCACTGCACAAGCAGTAAGACCAGGCATATAAATCAATAGTAGGTTCTTTAATATGACAGACACAAGTTCGAAATGAATGTTTTTATTGTGAGCACAATTGAAACATGATACTTGACTTTTGCTTAACTTAAACTATTGTGTATAAAAATAATTTTATAAATTCAACAGTAGGTTCTCTACAGTGCAATGTAGACTACAATGTATTGTGGACTATGCAACTAGGGGAGACATGTGAAGCATCCTCCAGCTGCACCGCGATGTGTTCCCAACATAAGCAGGCAATGAATCAATTGAAAACTGGGCGATTTCATCGGTTTCAATGACAATACAAATATTAGAGTGTGAAACATGTGTTGATTATGATTCAATCCCGGGCATCTCCGGGTTTCTCTACTAGTATATATATATATATATATATATATATATATATATATATATATATATTGGTGAATATAGAATGGTTCATTTATTTAATTACTTCATAAAGGTATGCAAACATTTAGTTTGTATACCTTAATTAAATAAATGAACCATTCTATATTTATATAAACAGTGTTACTATATATATATATATATATATATATATATATATATATATATATATATATATATATATATATATACATATATATATGTGTGTGTGTGTGTATGTGTGTGTGTATGTGTGTGTATTTAATTATCATAGTAAAAAATAATTATGACAGCCCCTTTAAGAAATTCGTTTCTTATCGTTGAGCACTTTCAGTTGAATTAAAGTCATCAATTTAGCTCTTATGCATAGATCATTGTATAACGATTAGATCACTGTCTGATTGACGTAAATGAACATTTAAAATTAAGATGTTTAAATTCAACGTTATTTCACGCGGTTAATGCTAACCGAATGGATTATGTCTTCGCTAATCGAGCCAGAGATGTCTCGTGTTGCGGAGTTCGACTGGTGTTAATCGTGACACCCTGCACCGAAGATTCCCGAAAGGATGAAACACTAGTGTCTGTAGGTATTTAAGTATTATAGTAAAAATAATTATATATATATATATATATATATATATATATATATATATATATATATATATATATGTTCCTATGTAGATGCGCATATATAAATAGTTGCGTATGTATATATAAGTATATATATATATGTGTATTCCTTATTTATCTATCGGTACATCTCCACATGTAAGTGGGTGTTTGTGTGTATAATATCGTGCGCATTATTACTTAGGTTACATATTTTGTCTCTGTATAGACACTTTATATACTCACACACACGTATTCATAAATACGTGTGTGTGTAAGAAAAAGCGGAAAAATTGAATAAACCCAAACAATATAATCAAATTAACTCATGATCTTTTTTTTTTTCTGTTTCGTCTTCATTATCAGAACGTTTCATCAGAAAAGAGTGAACAAATGTTAAAGTGGAAAAGAACTCGTAAATGGAAAGGAATACATAAGCTAGAACACAGAAACGGATTATCATCGCAGCAAGACACCCCGTCAAAATGGACAATATTGAGAACAGCAAAACGAAAACCAAAAACGAGAGTAAGAAGAAAAGGTATTTATCTACCTCCTACGACGAAAAGATATTGCACAGGGTCGTTAAAGTTGGATTCGAAAATCCAACGATCTAGAGGAACAAAACTCTGGTCTGCAAAAATGCCCGAGCAGCCCCGTTGACATTTTCTTGTAGGACATCTTAAGCTATAAACTAATCTCTTTTCAAAGCAACGCCTAAGAGAGTGAACCCCCTAAGAGTTCACATTACTAGGACCACACAGTCCAGCCAACATTGAACAAGCTATCTCAACGATAGCCTAGAATCTATTGACTTTGGAACCGAGGAGAATTTCCTGCTTGAAAAGTGGGAAGAGAACCAACTACATGAACGATTTCTAAGAATGACAAGAGAAGACAATCACGATAATATTTGTATATAGATAGGAAAAGGACACTGGAACAGAGACATGGAATCACTACTGACATAGAACAATGCGACTAGAACTAACTATATCAAATCTAAACTAGTAAAAAGATAGTATAATAGAAAATGCAGACTCAGTGGACAAAGAGACGAAATAGTAAATCACATACCAAGGAAAATTCAGAAATCTAACCGCAACAGGATACAAATCTAACGAAGACAGGGAAGACGAAAATTAGGAAATCCTCTAAAATTTGACGCTACAGACAGACAAATTCATCCAAAGAATGAGACCATATGTGTAAACAGTTAAGAAGAAAAGAACCTGCGCAATCGTAGATTTACTTCACAGTTCACAGGATGAAGAAGGAAGAGATAGAAGACGAAGCGAATAGAAAGAAATTGCCATAGAACGACAAAAAAGGATATGGAAAGTCAATATAATGGATAATCCTTGGAGTACTCGGGGCAGTTCAGAAAGATCACAATATGAAACCAAAAGAACTGAAACTGCAATAAATTTCGTAAAATGCTTCTATCTTCCCAAATTACAAAAATATAACAGCACCACGTCGACTGAAACCACACAAACTGATATTGAAAAGTCAAGGAGGATGGAAAGGCCGAGGAGCGAGAGAATTAATTAACCGCCTACTGAAATAGTGTGGAGAATATTGAGACCTTGGGAAAGCTTATTGCAATTCAAATAACAGAGAATATGTCGTCGTCAGCGCTAAATCAATGATAAGCATGTGTTGCGATGACGCAAAATCATTTGCGATGGTTATTTAATGATGTAGAAAGTACTGGAAATCTGGGGATATTTAGTGTGACTCAGCCGTCGGAAAACACCGCCAGTTATTATGCTCTACGAGAAATCACCGACTGATATAATAATAATAATAATAATAATAATAATAATAATAATAATAATAATAATGATAATAATGATGATGATGATGATGTGAAGAGAACTTGGACTTTGAGGAGGCTTACTGCCACTCAAATTCCAGTGGAGACCAATGGTCGTTGCAAGCGAGAAATCAATGGTAAGCGGCCGTTGCGATAATACAAATTCATTTGCCAATGCTAACCGGAGAGGTGGAGAGTACTGGAAAATTGGGGAGACTTGTTGTCACCCAGCTTCCTGGGAACCACAAGCTGTTTCAAGGAGAGATCCTTTATGACCTGTGTGAAAGCTCCTTGTGGGCCAATAATAAGAACAATAATAAGAACAATAACAACAACAATAACAACAAAAACAACAGCAATCTAAGAGAACAGAAACTGCCAGAAACCCTGCAATCTGAATCCCTCTCCACCAAAACATGTTCACACACACACACACACACACACACACACACGCGCGTGCGCGCACGCGCGCACACACACATACACACACAAGCACACACACATGCCTTGCTGGTACTACGGAAAATGGTCATGGATGATCATGGAAAATGAGTAGACAGAGGAAGGCAGACACCAACCAGACCTCCACAGGGCAGATTCGAAAAGTACTGCTGGAACCCTATGAAGGTTTGTTATTTTTCAAATTCGAGAGAAAGACAAAAATCATAATCAGCGAAAAATTAATGGTAAACGGCTATTGCGATAACGCTACATAATTTGCAATATTGATCGAAAGACAAAGATAGCTTGAAATCTGGGGTAACTTATTGTCATCCAAACTCCAAGTAACCATCGGAACCCGTCCGTCTTGGGAGACGATGGTGTAACTCTGATGAAGTGGAGCTATATGACAAGGTAATATACAAGGATAGCTGTTGCCCGTGCAACAGCTCCCCCCACCTCTTCGTGAAGCTAGAGGATCCAAGAGAAAGTAGATACAGACTGGCTCTAACTACGCCGCAGAAGTTGCCGATGATAACAATATCGTTAGGCCGCCTAAGGAACTCCATCTCTGGATTTTCTGTCAGAGTTTACTATCTTAGATTTTTCCCTGATGGGTTAATTCCTCACGGTAGCGGAGGTTTTGAATCAGTTTCCTTTTCTTGGTGGGCTACCATCCAAAGTTGACTGAAGTGATTGGTTTTAAGGCACAAGTGTATAGCCTTTGCCCCTTCTCCCAGTTAGTAGAAACAGTTTCGCCGAGCTAAGTAGCTAAACCACACGAGAAAGCCAGGAGCTGGACTGGATTATCAGAGGCTTTTTGAGACGCAACAATAAGGGTATTTTTTTTTAGAGAGAGGGCGTCTCAGTTGTGAGAATTTTTGAAGCAAGGAACATTATTTATAACGTTCTTTGTCCTTGTAACGCAATCTCATTTTCATACCGATAATGATAATAATGTTTTTTTTCAAAAAAAGGGTTCTTGGCCTTCGGGCTAGGATCAAAGTGTAGTATCTGTTCTGATGCTGTACTTCATTTTTTTCACTTCACTTTTTTTGGTTTCGGTTAGTGGAGGAGAAATTCTTCATGACTGATACATTTTTTTTATTTTTGTTACTAACCAGAAATCCCCCTTTTTGGGAGCTGGTTTCTCCCCACATTAAAAACCGACCTCGTGTCTAACTCTGTCTACATGGGAAGGAAACGTAAATAACAACAAAAATAATAACTTCTTTAAATAAACATCTAACTTTTAATAATAAGTCGATTTTATAATCGACTATTAGCAAGGCCATCTCGGCATCTTCGGGGGGGGGGGGGCAGTACATAATATTAAGAGTACAGTTAAATTAAATGGCTTCAGTTTAGGAATAGACGCCACATCCACTCGTGATTTTGTTTTGAATGAATAAGAAAAAAAAAACAGACAAAAACAACCAATCTCTGGTACTATGTATTTGTCATCTTTATAATACTCTGATTGCTCCTACCATATTTAATTCGTACGTTACGTGTAGAAAAATGCCAAATACAATCTTTGAAGGCCAAACTACTTTAAAAAAGGCCAAATTCACGAAATTTAGCTTAAAAAACAATCTGTAAAGAAGTTAGAGAAACGTTAAATAATAAAAAAAAAGAAATATTTGAAAGAAAAAGGACAATAAATAACACTGTCTGCCAAGAGGTGCTGGACTAAAGGAATGAATTAAAAATTGCCTTTTACAATGTGATTTTATTATTTGTATTGAACTATGTAGCAAAATATTGCTTTCTGAGTAATTATTAGTACTTTAATTATTTAATTAATTTATCTGATTTTGGTCAGTTTCATATTTAAAATACATTAGACACGATTTTCATAGAAATGTTAATACATTCATATTTGCTGCTTGTTATTGGCTTTTCCGTTCGAAAGAGCCATTTTTTACGCCACACAGAAAAAATATTGACTTTATCAAAACATACTTGTTGTTTCAATATATTTCTCATTTAATGGCATTCCCATAGGTCCTGCTAGTTTCATAATATTTTAGAACATTTTTACAATTAACAGTTTCAGTTTACGACAATCATAAAACGAGCACTAACATCACAAATTGTGTAAACATTTGGAAATATGTCATAGCATATTTTACGAGTAAAATCTTACGGAAAACTGAATCCCGCACGATTAAAACTCATTGGTTTGTATGATTTACGACATATCAACCTTCTCTTGCCTCATTTAATATGGAAACGTAATATTTTCAAGAATTAACTGTATTCGTTTAGTTAAACACGAGTCATTATTTTAACTATATTTGGAGGGTAACGGTATGAGTGCGTAATTTAATACACTGGATACGACAAGATCCGAACTAATCATAATCCACGATCTTGTCACGGAGTGTCAATAACGTACCGCTTTTATAATTTTAATTGTGGTTTTGGATGTTGTATTCATAATGTTGTTGGATTGTTTGAATGAGAAAAACAACAAATAAAGGCGAAAATCGATGCGGTCTCTATAACGAAAATACGGAACCTTATCAAGGCTACTGTGAGTATTACTATACTACTAAATAGATCACCACCACCACCACCACCACCACCACCACCACCACCATCATCATCATCATCATCATCATCATCATCATCATCATCATCATCATCATCG
>NC_136482.1:178357196-178362196 GCF_053919585.1 Euprymna scolopes
CCCAAATGCTCTTATGATGTTAGGTTGTAAAAAGTGTTAAATTATAGTAGAAATTTAATTTGGTAGAAATTTAACTTTCTTAAATTAAATTTTTTGATTATCGATTATCGATACTTATCAGACCCATTCTGATACAAAACCTAAGTAAACACACTTCCAGACCAATCAAGTATCTTCACCTGAAATTTCATAAAAAAAATCAGCCGAGTCGTTTCGGAGATCACAGGAAACGAACTATCACAAGCAGACAGAAACAAAATTACTGTTATATAAAGGCAGATAGATACGTATAGTGAGTTTTGCAAGCGTATTCCCTACATTATTTATTACCTGGTTGTAAAATACGCTTAAATATGATATTTTAATTTATACCAATTTTGTTTTTATTATTATAGAGTCATTCTGTATTGATTAATATATTGTACCTAATATAGAATATTGGTTTCAAAAGTTAAAAAACTTACTTGGGTACCATCAGCTTGAATAGAAACCAAAACATATAGCTCCCGAGACTCATTCGTTGCTATCTATACTATATCCTTATGTCATAGAAAAAAATTAAATATAAGGTTGTAAAAAGTATAAATGTATATTTGCGCATTCTTAAAAAAGCACTATAAGTCTTATTTATGGCTGGCCTAATTTTTGTTCAAATTTAACTTATTTATCAGCTAGTTTTACCAATTTCAAACCAAATCGAATTTATTTCAGTCTTTTCATTATTTTGACTATCGTGTATATATCCGACACAGTTAAACACAATTAATTAGTCGAGAACCACACCACTCTACATAAAAACATATAAGATATCAATGGATATATACCTGAGAATCAAAACAAGGAAAAGAATATGCTGTTGTCATAGCCCTAGTGATAATAATGACTTTGTTCTTGGATTGAATCATTTTTGAAAAAAATAACAGTTTAATTAACATCAATAACTGTTTTGATTGTTCGAACTAGTCTTCATTTATAATTATTTAAATGAGTCTTTGGTATGCGTTTCTTTCTCTGTATAGTGATTCAGCCATTCTCTTCTTCCTATATCGTGGCATATTCATACTGTAGATGAAATCATGATTAGTGTTCTCCATAGGTTTCGGTCCATTGCTTATTCTCGGAGTCCGAGGATACTGCTGACACCAATTTCCCTTCACATACATTTCTAATATTCTTATCCTTTGCCTTCCCCTGGCTCTCCTTCTGTCAGTTTCGTTTTCCAAGATGTTCCGTCTGATGCCTACTTTTTCGTGCAATAGGTGCCCAACAAAGCGGCACTGCGTTTCCTTGATGGTCCTCATCAGCAAGCGATCAACCTTCATTCTTAGGACATCTGTCTATCCAAGAGATGCTAAGCATTCGTCGATAGAACTACATCTTAGCTGCCTCAAAACGTCCACTCATCGCTTTGTTGATTGTCCAAGATTCACATCCGTATGTCAGAACTGACCAGACGCAGCACTTTAGCGACCTTTTCTTGATTCCAGGACTCAGATTTCGTGCACCCAGAACGCCTTTCATATTCATAAACAATTTCTTCGCAACAGCTATTGTGCATTTGATTTCCGATTCTGATCAGCCATCTGATGCAATCATGCTTCCCAAGTACGTAAAGCTTTCCTTCTGATGTATCACGATTCCATTCATTGATAGATGACAACGATGTATCTGAGTTTTCTTACCGCAGGCCACTAAAACGTCTTCTGACAGTTGATTGACAGCCCCAGTTTGAGACTTTCTTCGGTTGCTATATCCAGCAGGTCTTGTAGTTTTCCCTCTAAATCAGCAATCAAGGCGGTATCATCTACATATCTGAGATTGTTGGAGTTCCTATCACCAAGCTGGATTTTTCATTCTCTAATATGCTTAATATATCTGTGGTAATTTAAAGAATGAGTAACTATCTTTTTTTCAGTATAAACATTTCATTTGTATATATATATATATATATATATATATATATATATATATATATATATATTATTTTTTTACTATGATAATTAAATACCTACAGACACTAGTGTTTCATCCTTTCGGGAATCTTCAGTGCAGGGTGTCACGATTAATACCAGTCGAACGATTTGAACCCCGCAACACGAGACATCTCTGGCTCGATTAGCGAAGACCTAATCCATTCGACTACCATTAACCGCGTGAAATAACGTTGAATTTAAACATCTTAATTTTAAATGTTCATTTACGTCAGTCAGACAGTGATCTAATCGTTATATGATGATTTATGCATAATAATAATAATAATAATAATAATAATAATAATAATAATAATAATATATATATATAATAAATTCCACAGCCAAACAACGTCGCAGCTCACAAGAGCCATGACAGTCAAAGAACCAAGCGAGCAACTTATGATAGGATGAACTGCTGTATTAGTATTGCTGGATGGCATCGTCCTTTCGAGTTGAAACTCCTACTTGTGAGACGTCGGCTTGGGGTTATTAGCTGGTTGGATGACCGCGTCCCTTGTCGATACGAGGTAGGTTCATTTCACAGTCGGATTTCGGCGCGGTTTGCTTGATCTGTGTTGGTTAATAGAATTCTTGTGTGCAGGGCGTTTGCTCAGTTGGTAGAGTGCTTGCCTTGCATGCAAGAGGCTCGGGTTTCGAATCCTGAGTTCGGATGTGTCTAACTGATGAGCCCAAATGAGGGCGAAACTCGAGTCTTGGACTTCCGGTTCTTTGACTGTCATGGCTCTTGTGAGCTGCGACGTTGTTTGGCTGTGGAATTTATTATATACATTCTCTCACATTCTGAATATATATATATATATATATATATATATATATATATATATATATATAAAAGACAGATATTGAAGGAGAAAAAACTCACAAAGAGTATGAGTAAGGAAAATATATTCCGCATATGAATCTACGGGGGGAAAAGTGGGGTGGGAAACATTTGTACATTTCACATAGAGGAAGTGAGCAGGAAACCTATATATATATATATATATATATGTGTGTGTAAATATTTTTTTTTACATGCATAAAAGTATGTTGTCGACCATCTACCTAGTTGGCCAGTTGTGTATAAATCCCAATGTGACACAATGTTCTCCGAACGAGATCGGAGATGCGCCGCTGTACATCTCATGCTGTCTACCAATTCAAGTTATGAAAACAGGACCATTGCGAACCCCTCAAAATGCTGGATTGCTACGAATAACAGAGACATGTACAGGGTGATGAAAACAAAGTTTCCGGCCAAGGTTATGGTCTTTGGTGTGGTTTTAAGTGAGAGCCACATCATGCCACCTCACATCCTCGAAATCGACTTGAAAGTCAACAGCAAAGTGTATCTACCTGTGCTGAAGAGTGTGGTGATCCTCTGGTGCAATCAGGAGCCGAAATGGTTGCGCCGGCCCATAAGTCCAACGAGACTGAGATTTTGCTTCAGAAGGAGTGCTACGACTTTGTACCCTTCTCCTGACTTTGTCCACCCCCTACGTGAACCCGCTGGACTACTTCATCTAGTCATAGTCGAGAACATCACCAACATTACCTCCCATAACACCAAACACAGTCTGATCGCCACTATCTACCGACTATTCGCCTAGATCCCGCTGGCGCTTGTGGAAATGGGATACTCCCAGTTTGAGGCGGTAAGTGAGGCTGAAGGCAGCTACATTGAATAGATCTGAGCTCTACTACATAATCAAGTCACCGTAAATTATTTTTTCTAATAAAAGTTTTAAAATTAATCTGTAGCGTTGTTTTCTTTAAGGTAACAACTTTATCGTTCCACCCTGTAAATGTTTGTTTTAAATTCTAGCTAATGACTCAAGTCATATTATTTCTGTTAATTTTGAAATCACTATACAATACACAATATAAGAGACAATCCAATAATAAATAGAGAATTTGCCGTAAAATAATAAATACGAAATCTTCACAAATTAAAATATTTTTAAGTGTATTTTACGACCGGACAACGCCGGTTAGCATGCTAGTACTTTAAAACACCAATTCTATGCCGGTTTAGCCTAGTTTCTTGAACTTCTCAATTCCCCGGTCAATACTAGTGCGCAAGTTTCGCTGATATATATTTTTTCATGTATCCACATATTATAAAGAGATATAATCTTTGGGCACATCAACAGTTCTCAATTCAGACTACATGGGTTAGTGTATCTAATTTTTATGAAGTTGTGGCTGCTACATAACACTATATGATGCACCTAAAAGTGCAACAGAGCGCGGACGCGTGTATGGCGGCTATATGCAAGCAAATGCTGAGCCGTGTGCGAAGTGACGTCACGGTAAGGAAAAAGAAAAAGACTATAAAAAGAACGTGTGCAGAAACCGACGATGATGTTCGAGTAGACAGAGTTCAGAGAAAAGGATCACATTTTATTCGGGAAAGTACCTGGAAATAAATATTGTTTTAACGAAATAATAATAATAATAATAATAATAATAATAATAATAATAATAATAATAATAATAATGAGTCGAGTTATTACTTATCTTCTGTTGCTTGTGACGTACTCTGCTACAACGAGTTGGGCTCCGAGTGTCTATATGTGTTTACAACGTTACAGAAGATCGTCTGTCTCAAGATCGCCTGTCTCAAAAAGTGCACTGCTTTGCTATTTCAAGTGCTACGACATACGAAGCTTCAGTAACTTTTTGATTTACTTAAAAAAATTTTTTTATTGAAAACAACTTCATTTTTTTTTTAGATGATTCCCAAGGTGTTAAAAAACATTTTTGTTCTTGTCTTTGTGATGAGGATAAACATTTTGCAAACGTTGATTCATTTTTTTTGATGGTTTATAGAATCATTTGTCAAAACTTTACTACAAATAAAACAATGGAGCTTTTCTTCTCCAATTTATGATGATGGGTGTGAATCCATATTCAATATATGAATGATCGTAGTTTTTTTTTGATACTCATGATGGCTTTCGAATTCTGTAAATAAAAATAATAAAAAGTTAAAATTCACCCCCTAAGAACCCCAAATCCCCTTCT
>NC_136482.1:178367196-178477196 GCF_053919585.1 Euprymna scolopes
GGTGGTGTTTGATCAACACTGCTGGGGAGCCATGATATAATATACTGTTTTATTTTTAAATCCCCGAAACAGTGTTTCATGGTAAACAACTGATGATCCCTTGAAAAATAAATTATCGGTACTATAGTAAATTCGAGAGCGAGTTGATGCAGTGATTGCAGGTGATTAAATAACTTACTGACTAGATGGTTTTCTAACGAATGATAACAAATATTTTTTTGTATAGTTTTAAAGGTTAAAAAATTCAAAGACTATATATATATATATATATATACACATATATATATATTTATATATATACATATATATATATGTATATATATATATATATATATATAACCAGTACTTTATCCCGCCGGCTTATGCATAGTGTAGACTTTAGTGAAACTGTCCTCTCTCTGACGTAATACAAATCTTAGTATGTAACACAGAAAATAACACACCATAAAACAAATTTTAAAAAGCTGAAATTGCTTGAAGTCATAGACATAAAAAACACAAAATCCTGGAATAAACGACGTCGCATTTAAAACCAGTCAAAACATTCTAAAATGTCTGTCATAACCTCCATCCTCTCTCCCTCTATTTGACCAAATGAGTGACCCCAGAATTTGTGTTTGCCAGTTGCTTAAAAAAAAACAAAAAAACACGCCCGCGCCAGTAACCTACTAATACTGACTATTGCTGATACTACTAATTTCTCACGCGTCAGCCTTCCTCAGCGAATCACATGACCTTCACTTGAAGATGCCATCGAAATTTGGGCGAAAACATTCGTAATACATATGGGATATATATTAACATTTTTAATTTTCACATAAAACCCCAAAAAGTTATAATTGCACAGAAGCTCTCTGTTACCTTTAATAATGATTTAAGGATTGTTTAAATGAAAAATGCTGCCTTACTACATACAATATATATGACCCGGCCATGGAAGATCAGATAATAAATATGAATTTATAAGGCCCAAAAATTCAACTTTGATAGTCCCTTCTGGGTCCGTGGCGCAGTTGATAGAAACCGAGTTCCTATCCAGTCACGGTTACCACCTGACGAAGGCCAGAGGAATAGTTGGCCGAAATGTCGTGAAACAACTAAGAAAAGATGAGGATAATAGTCCGCAATAAATAAAAATGAAAGAGAGCATTATTCGATGTTTATTAAAGCATCAATAATTATACGCAATATTCGAGGTTTGTTTTATGCCAACTCTAGTACATTTATGTCCAATACTTTTGGAGCGTGTAAATGTGTATCATTATTGTTGCCGTTTTATAATTGCTAGTGCGGCAGTGCGGCACTTATTAGATATGGAACTCTTTTTTTATCTCATCGAATAGAGAGAAAGACAAGTGATTGATGTATCGACCCAAATGTGGCAACAATATTCCAAACGAATAGTGACTTTTTTTCTTTTATTTGGAGGGGAGGTGGTCATTGCTTATCAAGGGCCGAAGGCTACTTTAGTATAAGGGTTAATAGGGTTAGGTTGATGATGAGGCAACACGATCAGTAATGGTGTAACTTTGATAGAGTTTAATTATTCAAGAGGACAGCTCAACAAGGACTTATTTACATTAGACTCGACAACAACCATGTTATAGTTAGCTGGGAAGCAGCCCCACGGTATTGTTTTTCACAGACGGCAGTTTTACAAAAGAAACAATTTTACTTGGAATTTTAATTTAGTTTTAGGCACAGATAGACAGTGGGGGGGGGGTTGACGCTAGCTGTTGCAGCTGGACAAGCATTGTTGTAAATGTTTTACAGAGGGGATCATAGACTGGAGCTCAGTCGAGAATCTACCATAAAAGTAACGATAGCGCTAATATAGACTTGCAACGTAGAGCTAAAGGATACTGTCAGATATAAGTATTTTGCTGGTAAAGCACTGATTAACGTTTATTTATACAGTGTAACCCGGATATAAGATAGCAAAATATAAGAAACACGGATATAAGAGAGATTTTCTCTGGTCTCCAATTAGAGCCTGTGTTAATGTACAGTGAAACCCGGATATAAGAACCCCGGATGTAAGTGTAACCCAAATATAAAAGAGATGTAGGGACCGGAGACGAAGTCTCTTATATCCGGGTTACGCTGTACGAAATATGGTTGAATTGGAGAAAGATTCGTATTATTTGGATTCTTCGGACTACTGTTCTCATCGTGAGTGTGATTTTCACAGCGTTTCAGTCGATGTAACCTCCGATCTTCTTCAGGAATGTTTCTGTCGAACTCGGAAATCTGGACGGAATTTCGAACAGGACCCTTTATTTACTTCTTGGGGGTAGCATATTCTCGTTCCGTCAGCCATGACTGGATAGAGGTCATAAGCTGACGGAACGAGAGCATGCTACTCTCGTGAAGTAAATAAAAGGTTCCGTTCGAAATTGATGAATCGCCCCCTTAAGTAATACACTTTATCAAATCTCCAATACTAACGATTACTACGATACTATCCCATTGATTACTGTACACGCAATAACCCTTATCCTCGAGTGGCTTCCGGGCCTTGATAAGTGGGGACTATCATGTAAAAAAAAATCCGTCCAAATTCCCTGATTCGACTGAAACTTTCACGAATTCAACAAGATACACCTGAAGACGGTCGGAGGTTGCATCGACCAAAACCTTGTGAAAATAACACTCAATCCGATGAATCTAAATAATACGATTAATCAATCCTTATCTAAAAAATTCAAAAACATATTTGCAGAAAGAATTCTGAATTTTATTAACAATTCATGTCCGATGGATGAGGTCACCGTATAGCAATTGCTTATAAAAATATGTGCGGAAAACAAGTTTCAGCTTTTTTTTCTTTTTAGCTGCATCCGATGCAGATTTTCGGTTGTTTTCTCAGAGAAAAAAAATGGCATTAATTTCTGGATTTTCCCAACATACATTTTCTATTTTATTCTACTCCCAATCATTTCTCCCCCCCCCTTCGACATCACGAATTCTCTCATCTTTCATTCGTCTTGTTTCTCTCTTTTACAATGTCTTTTTATCCTTTCTCCCTATCTTCTTCGATTCCATTTCTATCTACCCTCTTCTTTTTATCCCAATTTTAGACCATTTCCAATTTTCATTTTTATTCCTGTCCCTTTTTCTCTACCCTTGTATCCAATTCGTTTACACTTCCCGCCTCTCTTCCCCACGCCTCACTTTTCCCTTTCTATTTCTCTCTCACTCTTCGCCATTTCCCAATTTCTCTTTATCGTTTTCTACTTTTCTTCTTTCTTTTCACCCGCCATGTTTTCTCTTCTACGCCTCTTTCCCTTTACTGACGATGTTTGGTAGATTCTGCGAGATGAACCTTTTGCACCTGATTTCCCCACGTCTTTCAACTCATTACCTCTTTGACAGAATTTCCGTTTATTCTGCAAATCAAATGCAAACGTACGCAACAAAATCGAGGAAAGAAAACGGAATCAATGACGTCACACTATTCGATACAACGTCTGATGTGCCGGCCCGAATGACCTCACTCACCCACACGAATGCGCATAATATCACTTTTCACGCTTAATAAATCTTACGATAATGAAGTTGCATTGTTAATATTTTCCGTATCCCAAAGTTAGACACAAGATCAGTTTTAATGTGCAAACCTCCAAGTCCACAAAAATTAGATAAAAATAATTTTAAAAAAATACTGATTTCAGTCTAGAAGTGTTACATAATTATTTTCATAATTTAGTAGGTATCATCATGAGATTTTTCCGATTATATTTACAGGATGATATGAATAAAAACAAACTAATCAGGTATCAGAATGTTTGTATGAAATATAATGAAACTCTTTTAAGTTTTCAGTCATAGATTTTCATCTTGATAAAAAAAAATGCTACTGCTGATCCTGACTGGATTACTACTACCCTATTTTTACTTGGAATTCTTTTACAATTCAAAGCTTTTCTGACTAGATTGATGCTAGTAATTCTTGCTTGGAACAACTACTTTTAATATCAGCAATTCAATAATTCCCTTTGTTCTACGATAATTATTTTTTACAATTCCTTTTTGGATATTTTTCCGCCAGTAGAACGTCTTTCACCCAAAATTTCTCCTCTCCCGACTGAAAAAAAAAATTCTGCTATCCACACACATTTAGGGTACAACATATAATGACACGAACATGATTCCATCTTATGGTTTAGGTTAAATTCTTCACCGTAGATGACTGAATTCGTATAAATTATATCTATTGCTGAAAACAATAACAAATAAAGTTTAATGCTTTAGGAGTATAATATGAGCATAATATCTAACCCCAAAAATTTCAACATTTCAGATTTACATTGAATTTGTTTTCTTTTCTATAGAGGTTAATGTTTTATATGTTTAATATCGTGGGGTCTTCCTTCGCGCCAGGCAATCGTGGAATTGAAACAAAAGAGCAAAACAATGTGTGCATCCCATATATGGCTACGATAAAACATTAAATAATGTGCAAGAATGTGTAACGAAGCCACGAATACGTATGTGGCAGCAGCGATGTCTTACGTATGCATATAACAAAGCCATTTTCTGAGGTAACGTCACAGCGAATGAAGGAAAAGGAAAGATAAATGGAGAAAAACACACGTTACGGCGACTATGACTTTGAAACCACGTGTTGAGGCGAGAATTTTTTTAACCATCTGGCGACACGATAAGAGACTTTTACCTACGTGATAGCGACAGCGACTTTGAAGCATGTATCAGGCGAGACTAAAAAAAATTTTAAAAAGAAAAAAAAAAAGATGGCATCCAAACTTTAGAAAATTGGCTGACGTGCAGTAGGGTGATACAGGAGAGCAGCCGGTTGTAGCTGCGGGCTGGAAAACTGGTAATTGATACTGAAAGAAAAGCAAGGATGGCGATAAAACGACTGTTGATAAATGCCTTTTGTTTGAACGGGAAAAAAATCTTGAGTCGAATTTATTTCCTTTGTTTCTTTGCGACTGTCTCTACATACAACGTTTTGGGTCTATGTGAAAATGTAACAACCACGTTACAAGTTGAAAGGAAAGAAAAATAACAACCGAATCCTATTGAATTGCAATAGTATCTTGATGTTTTTTTTTTACTTCAGTCGAAGTTCTCAGAAATCAAGGGGCCCACGACCTGGGGCTAACACTTGAAGTCTATATGAGATACATAAATATTCGAATGTTCCATTTTAGTTCTTTATTTTTCAAACACTGAGTTAGTAAAGAAGTTAAGAACATAATTTTTCTTTCCCCAATTAACCATTTTCATACGTTATAGTATATCTTTCATTTTGGTCTCTTGGTCTTACTGGATTCCAGGACAAGAATTTATCTAGTCTGGTGGAGTATCTAGCTTCGTGCTATTACGCGAGGTAACATCACTTGGAGAAAGTGCATTATTCCTCGTAAAAGCTAATTAGGGTTAGCGATAGTAAGGAGAGACCTTAAACATTCGAGGACAGTGTCTAGTAGGCATTCAAGTTCTCTCCTGTGCGAGGAGGTGTGACGGCATATCGCGAGTTTTCGCTTGCTGCGATGATGAAAGGCAGCAGCGCTGACGGCGGCTGCAAACCAAATGCGGCGACGGAAAAAAGGCGGCCGTCCGTTGCGTTGGTCGAAAAGAAGTAGACGCGGAAGCAGCAAGAAAGAGAGGGCTGGCTAGCTCCGCGGAATAGTAGCCTGTCTTATGATGTTTTACACATTCCTCATATTTTGAAAAAAAAAACAAAAAACTTTTATTTATTTACTTTGCTTCATGCATCGTCATCATTTGTCATTTTTTAAGGAAAAATAGGAAGAATATCTGACATAAATTCCTCTTCGAGAAGCGTGAATTTATTGCTTGTCAAATTCCGTGCAAATCAGATATATTTGAATTATCAAAGAAGTAATGGGTGACCATTTAAAATTATCCAATGAAATTAAATTTGGGTTATTTTTCTATAATAAAAAAATGGGGTTCCTGTCAACATTCGAACGATATTGTCAATCCTGACCTGTCTCAGAACTTAACTCCCTTCCATCTCGACTTCAGGTTTTTTTATATTATTGAATTAGTTTTTGGAATTATTTTGGAGATGAGTTATTTGCATATATTTTTTTAAAAATTAATTATTTGGACTATTATCCTCACGACGTTTCGGCCAATTATTCCCCTGGCCTTCATCAGGTTAACCGCGACGGGATAGGAATGTCGAATCCTCCAACTACATCCACAGCAATTGCTGCCTTCAGTAGCCGTTGTCATCTCATCACAGTTTGGTCAACTAATCCGCTGACCAACTTTGAGTGGAATTGAAACCGCTACCTCTAGACAATGCTCACCTGAAATCGCAGATATTCCGCATCTCTATCCACTACATCACGGGCCCCGGACTAGAAGATGAGAATAAAAGTCCAAGTAATTAATTAAAAGAAAAGAAATTCATGTTTTTTATTATGTTATTTTGGGGGGCGAAGCCTCATTGTATATGCAAATTAATGCATACTTAATCCACACTTTCTTAACTGCTATTTAATGCCTACGAATTAAATTTTATACAAATATTTGAATTTTCAATGTACTGATTGTTTTACTTGTATAACGTCCCGAAATCATCAGAATATATGAAAATCTAGACGAAAACGTCTACTGCAGTGGATCTCTTTTTATTCTGTGTTTTATGTCTTCTAGAGAATTAATGTTCGTTGATTTATTATAACTTTTTTCACTATGGTTTGAATTCAGTTAAGTATTACATTATATCTAAATCAACACCATTATCCGCTAAGCTATGCGTTAAGTAAATTAAATAATGGTCCAGTTTGAAATATACATCATAATCGAGTTGACACATCTGTTCTCGTTAGAATACCGAAGTTAAGTAACGTTTAGTACCGGTCAGATGAATTACTAATTTGGAAATTCCATGCTTTGCATAAGTTGCTAAAACTTAACATCGTCATGTCCTCTAAACGCGGATACGCATGCGATTGGGGACCGCTTTTGAATTTCATACTCTAATGGAACTTCCTCATTTGAAGGAAACCTGTTAAACCCGCATAGGGTTAGTACCCTTTTCTATTTTATCCAGTTTGAAACTTCCGGATGGTTATCAATATGAAGTCAATGCTACCACATCTGAGTAGGTGCCGCTCAGAGCACTCTTTGCCTCGACAGAGTACAAAATCGGTTTTGCAACGTCGTGGGAGATAATAATTTCATTTATCTCTAGCCTCTTTCTCATAGAACAGATATTGCTAGTATTTCTATATTCCATCGGTATTTCCATGGCAGATGCTCGACTGACCTCTAATCCCCACCACTCATTCACAACAAGAACCAGTTTTATTACAACTGCTTAATTCTTTTTCAAATTTCAAATATCTGTGGAACACGTTACCACGGGACCGGTTATTTGCGTATTACAACGTCTTTAAGTCTGGTGTCAATAAATAATTTAAGGCTTCCCCTTAAATAATCAAATGTTGTCCATTTCGTCCAACAGTTTTATACAATTTCGTTAGTATTATCCTCGAATGGCTTTTGCTTTGAGTAATTAGCCACTCATTATCATAAAAAGAACTGCAAAAAACATAGACAAAAAAAACATCTTAGGAAGTTAGGAGAGTAAAACAATTGAAACGTTTTGATTATAACAACGACGGTGAGAGAAAGAGTCTGAAACGTGAGCAACAACGGAAATTTCGTCGTATCATCGCTTGGGAATGTCATGCGCACTTATTATTTCCTCTTGTATATTTTGCTGAATTAAAAAACAACTATTTAAGAAATTATAATATACTAGTCTACCCGTTGGCCTTTAAAGGGTAAGATGAAAAATGTTCAAAATAAAAAGTGATTTTGAGATTTTATTGTCTTTTATTGTCTTGAGAAAACATTTTTTTAAATGATAAGTGAAAAAAACAAAACTCAGGAAGCCTCCGGAACACTATTGCAAGCACTAATTAAAATTAAGGAAGTCCTATCAAAGGCACTACTTAAACCAAGTTTCTACCCACTCCTTGAAGAGAAAATAATTTTTAAGTAACGCATTAAAAAAAAAATCGTCAGAATCCACAGGAGCGCTAATACAAGTAGCAAATATAGTTATTATTATGATTATGATTATATATTGTATTTTTATATTTAAATCATTTTTTTTTAATTCAACGAGGGTAAATTTCATCTATTTGTAAGGAAAACGCGTTAAAATAAGCTAAAACAAAAAAATACTATTGACCATGTGTATGCTTTGAATAGCAGCAGTGGCTTTTAATATCGGACTTAAGAGAGGCCGGCCATGAAATAAGTAAGCAGACGATTTTTTTGAAACCAGAAGTCAGAAACCGAATTGACGGTTTAAACGCCCAAGCAAGCAAGCAAGCAAGCCAGCAAGCAAGCTGATCTGAGTTTTATAATTATATAGATAAACTAAATTCAGTCTTTTTTATCATTTCTACAAAATCAATATTTGTTTAAGGTTCATAATTTTTCTTGTAGATCAATGCACCATGTTAAGTAAAGCATAATGTATTATATATTATTTTTATGCTTCGGGGGTCGTTGGATAGAGGCGTTGAATTTCCACAGTTCCAAGTCAGCATTATCTGAAGATATCGATTTCAATCGTACCCAAAGAAGGCCAGGGGATTCATTGGCCGAAAACGTGGTGAGACAACAACAACTATGGAGAGCAGAAATTACTGGGGATACAGTTACGAGACTCAGCATTCCTATACCGTTGCGGTTAATCGCCTGAAGAAGGCCAGAGGATGAGTTGGCCAAATCGTAGTAAAGCAACAACTATGAAGATGAGGATAACAGTCCGCAAATAAATAAATAAATAAATAAATAAATTATAATGTAATTCGATTATATACTTTCCAGAAAATAATTTGTCAGTTTCTGAATTATTACTTGTCCATACAGGGTTACTTCCCTTTTATTGGAAAATATTTATAAAAAAAACTAACGATTCTTAAACATGTAAAAAATTGAGTGTAACAAATGAGAACACTTTAAGATATTCCAATATATTAAGTAAATTCAGACTTTTATTAATTCACTGTCATCAATAGTTTGTTATCTACAAAATCAATATCTTCATTTTATTGTGGATCATTGCATAATGTTGTTAAATATACTAATGTCCAATTCGATTAAATATTCTCCAGATAATATTTTGTCAGTCTCAGAATCATTATTCGTTCATGCAGAGTTGTATCCTCCTTTCGTTCAAAAAAACATAATAATTGAATAGAAACAAAACATAATAATTAAAAAAAAAAAAAAACATAATAATTAAAAAGAAACAAAACATTATAATAAAAAAGAAACAAGACAAAATAATTAAAAAGAAACAAAACATAATAATTAAAAAGAAACAAAACATAATATTAAAAAAGAAACAAAACATAATAATTAAAAAGAAACAAAGCATAATAATTAAAAAGAAACAAAGCATAATAAAAAAAGAAACAAAGCATAATAATAAAAAGAAACAAAACAATAATTAAAAAGAAACAAAATATAATAATTAAAAAGAAACAAAACATAATAATAATAAAGAAAGAAAACATAATAATTAAAAAGAAACACAGCATAATAATTAAAAAGAAACAAAGCATAATAATTAAAAAGAAACAAAGCATAATAATTAAAAGGAAACAAAACATAATAATTAAAAAGAAATAAAACATAATAATTAAAAATTCACAAATCATATTAATTAAAAAGAAACAAAGCATAAAAATAAAAAATTAACAAATCATATTAATTAAAAAGAAACAAAGCATAATAATTAAAAAAAGCATAGCATAATAATTAAAAAGAAACAAAACATAGAAATAAAAAAACATAATATTTAAAAAAAAACATAATAATTAAAAAGAAACAAAATATAATAATTAAAAAGAAATAAAATATAACAATTAAAAATAAATAAAACATAATAATTAAAAAGAAATAAAACATAATAATTAAAAAGAGACAAAATATAATAATTAAAAAGAAATAAAAAATAATAATTAAAAAGAAACAAATCATAATAATTAAAAAGAAACAAAACATAATAATTAAACATTAACAAATCATGTTAATTAAAAAGAAAACATAATAAGAAAAAGTTAATAAATCATATTGATTAAAAAGAAACGAAACATAATAATTAAAAAGAAACATAGCATAATAATTAAAACGAAAAAACATAAAAATGTAAAAAAATGTATTTAAAAAGAAACAAAACATAATAATTGAAAAGAAAGGAAAACTAATAATTAAAAAGAAACATAGCATAATAATTAAAAAAACATAGCATAATGATTCAAAAGAAACAGAACATAAAAAATTAAAAACAAAACATAATATTAAAAAAGACACAAAGCATAATAATTAAAAAAGAAACATAGCATAATGATTCAAAAGAGACAAAACATAATAATTAAAAAGAAACAAAACATAATAATTAAAAAAAAACCAAACATAATAATTAAAAAGAAACATAACATAATGATTAAAAAGAAACATAGCATAATAATTCAAAAGAAACAAAACAATAAAATTCAAAAAACATCATATTTAAAAAGAAACATAACATAATAATTAAAAAGAAACAAAACGTAATAATTCAGAAGAAACAAAACATAATGATTAAAAACAAACATAGCATAATATTTAAAAAAAACAAACATAATAATTAAAAAGAAACAAACATAATAATAAAAAAGAAACAAAACATAATAATTAAAAACAAACATAGCATATTATTTAAAAAGAAACAAAACATAATAATTAAAAAGAAACAAAACATAATAATTAAAAAGAAACAAAATGTAATAATTAAAAAGAAGCATAGTATAATAATTCAAAAGAAACAAATTATAAAAATTAAAAAGAAACAAAACATAATAATTAAAAAGAAACAACACATAATAATTAAAAAGAAACAAAATGTAATAATTAAAAAGAAGCATAGTATAATAATTCAAAAGAAACAAATTATAAAAATTAAAAAGAAACAAAACATAATAATTAAAAAGAAACAAAACATAATAATTAAAAAGAAACAAAATGTAATAATTAAAAAGAAGCATAGTATAATAATTCAAAAGAAACAAATTATAAAAATTAAAAAGAAACAAATCATAATAATTAAAAAGAAACATAACATAATAATTAAAAAGAAACAAAACATACTAATTAAAACAAACAAAACATCCTAAAAACAAAACAAAGCAAACTAACAACACTGATTAAAAAAGAAATATAAAACACATTGCAAGCAACACACTATCGGGCAACATCAGGGTGGCACAGCTAACCATTTATAATGATCTACCTCAACCTAGTGTCATCATCAACGATAATATGTCTCCTCCACTACCGACGATGTATCGCCTTGAATTTTTTAGATATAGACTATGCATCAATATATATTGTTTGCTCACAGAACGGTTCATATAACGTAAAATGAATCAAACAATTTCAAAATTAATGCCACCTATATTTTTAAAATTCTGCCAGAATAGATCAAAGGAGATTGTAAATTGCATTCACATGATCACTGAACTTATGCATTCATAAACTGAAAGGTTCAGCTCCCTGTTGCAGATATTGACGGTATGAGACTATAAGAAAACAGACCCTTTCCTGGATGTGCGTCAGAAGCAGAGATACTTCATTAAATTCCTGGCAAAAGTGCATCGTGAATGGTGGTGACTATGTAGAAAAATAAATTCTGGAGCACAAAAGGTCGTTCATTTTAATTGTATAACCCTAACACCCTCTCTCTCCGAGGGCCGGGCCGCATCCGTCGCTATCCTGGTTCACGGGAGCATACTTGTGATGTACTTCTGGCCGTGTCAGTCGCTCCCAGCTCACAGGACCATAGATGCAACCCAGCAGGGCTACATTCTTACTTGTCCAGTGGTGGATCCCTCAAGGGCGACCAGACTCTCACTGGTCACTGGAAAATATCTTCTGCTGCTCAGGACACGCGAAATGTGCATGACCCTAAGTCCGCGTGGCAACATTGTCGATTTCGTCGTCACTCTGGCTTCGTGCTGGATCCAGTCTATCTCTTTCATCATCTGGCGTCCGGGCATACCTGAAATAAACTGCATCTTCATTCAGGCTGGCAATCGAGAAACAAGGAAAAACTCTGGGACATTTTTATATAACGAAACAAAATAATTATTCATAAATCGTTCTACACTTGTTTATAGTTGAGTTATTTGATCCAAGCTTCAGGCTGCAGGTTGTTCCTCTAATTAATTTCCCAGCTAAGAACAAGAGCTTTTCAACTGAGCTCTTATGAGGGTTCGCCCCCCCCCCAGGCGGGGTGAGAGTGACGTGGACGCTTCGTTGCCAACCAGTACAAAGGACTCTAACTCTAAAAAGCCAATCGTTTTTATCAAATCAGAAATTCTACTTCCACCTTTTTGGAGTTATTCTTTCTTTTTTTTCTTTCCTCTCTCTCTCTTCTTTTATCGTATTAATTTGTACTCCCTTTCCCCTTTCTTCTATTGAATATCCTCCCTCTCTCTGTTTCTCTAATTTCTACTCCTCTTCTCGGCTTTATCTATCCCAATTTTTAACCCTCATTGCACTGAGGTGTTAACTTATCATGTAATTAGGAGTTATTAGTCACCCCGGTCGAACAATGCCTGGTGGCGACCCCTCACCCCAATCTTCATCTCGCTCAACAGAGATTTTAAAAACAATCTTTCCGTTGTTGATAGATGTATTCTCGTTTGTCTTTCTCTTAAAAATCCCACCCCGGCACTGATGTGATAAGCGATAACTATTTATTTCCCATTGAAATATTTTATTTCTTCTGGAAATTTTTCATAAACATCTGTTTTTTCTTGACCAAGTGTTAGCATGCCCCCCTAACCATACCTCATCTTCTCCCATCTTCTCTTCGTTTATTTGAAAAGCAAGATCATTTGGTGTCGCCAGGGATCTCGTCATAATGGTACCACTCCCATTTTTGTGGCTCTCCAACTGTTTAAGTTGATAAATGAGGCTTTACTTTTCGATAAAGCGCACTCCGATGCCCATGCACAGCCATCGTTCACTACTGGTAAAAGTGCATTGAGAATGGTGGGGACTATGTAGAAAAATTCTGGAGCACTACAGGTCTTTCGTTTTGATGGTAAAACGTTTGCCTTCATAGCTATTCAACTTTTCGAGTTAAAAAATACATCTTTATTTTTGGAACAATCCTTGTACATATTTCTTCGTTGTTGGCAGAAAAATGTTTCTCTTTCATCCAAGAATAAGTAAACAATCTTTTTGATAAACTTTATAAAATATTCCCGACGATTGTTTATATCTAATCAACAGAAAGTTATTTACAATATTCAAAACCGTTTTTTCATTTTTTCAATTTTCATTCAAACAAAACAAGAGAAAAATATAAGACGTTCTTTTTGAAAGTCACCTCATACGTTGGTGAATAGCATAAAACCATTTTGTAGTAAAAATAATAAAAGAACAGAAAACATATTTGAATAAAACACGCTTCTCTAATAAACAAGTTTCCCGGATTTCACGGTTTTTATTGGATTTGTCTACTTCTAGTATTAGATTAACTACCAGGTCAAATGTTATTAAGAAAAAAAGAAAAGAAAACATTAATAAAAACCGTTACTGCAAAACACAACTAAAATCTGAACAAAATGTCTGCTTGTACATATCTTATTATTTTCTTTCGGAGTCTTAACGGATTTCATTGTTCTTTCTTCAAGAGAAACAATTTATTTATTTTTCACTTCCAATAAAATTGAAAAAGCTTATTATCCATGAGCTGTTGTCCAGACGATTGAATTAATTTTCTGGTTGCTTTCCCTTAGGCATTTCTGATAATCGGTAGTGCGCGATAAGTTGAATGAATACCGTAGAGATTGATCAAATTTGAGGTGCGGTGTTCAAATCCTTTCGGATCTATTCTGTTACGAAATGTATTAAGTCACAATTATATGCCGCTCCTCCAGATAATATGCATGGAATATTTCGAAATAAAATAATTCAATATCATAAAAGTGCGTAAACCAAAGAATTTATATATAAAGTACTATATTACGACCATAAAAGCATATTCAATAATGATAAAAAAGCGCTGAATAAAAACAGCAGGAGCGATCAATTACTCAAAGAAAACGCGCACAAATAATGGCGTAAAAATAGTATGACAAGTCCAAAGATGTACAAATTTAAATGACCCGTATCGTTTTTTTTTATTACAAAGGAGGCGTCATTTATCAAGGCCTAGAGGCTATTCGAGGATAAAGGTTAATTAGTGTACAGTGGTCAATGGGAACATGTCATAGTAATCGTTAGTCGTGGAAATTTGATAAATTAGATTACTTAAGGGGATGACTCATCAAGAATTTGTTTATGTTGGACTTGAATATGACCAAATTGTAGTCATCTGGAAAGCAGGAAAATGGAACAGAGTTCCACATGCGTGCAGTTCTAACAAAGAAGCTTTGTTCATGGAATCTACGTTTAGGTTTAGGCATAGATAAAAAATGGGGAAACTATTGATAGTGGTTTCAGATAGACGAGTACTTTCCGTGAAAGTCAGGACAGGGGGGACCATAGATTGGAGCTCAGACGAACACTTGCCATGAACATAACAATAAAGCAGAGACAGGCTCGCAACGTCTCTGCTATGGGAAAGAGGTTGCACGGAAGAGAAAAGGGCATCCCCCACTAGGCTACGAAGTCTATTTTAAACTCTGTCAAGGCAGAATAAGCTGTTTCTATCATCTCTTGACCAGATGTGGCAACAGTACACCATGCTTGGATGTACTTGGCTCTTATACAGGTACAGAATTATATCAGAAGTGAGATATCTACTGGGGCAAGAGATCGATCCCACCATTTTTAAGCAGCCTTGAAAACAGATTTTTTGTACGCGTTACATCTCATACCAGGAGTAAAAATCAGACCTAGAAGCTTGTCAAAACATGGAGCCTCCCCAAGACGATAGCTATTCATTCGATTGATGTCAGACGGAATTCAGAGCGTTGATAATGTAAAGATAAAGCTTGGATTTATATGTCGCATAGCGTATTTTCAGACACAGGAGAAAATACAGGGATTGGCGGTCCTGATCGCATAGGGTAGAATTAGCTGCAAAGTTTTTGCAAAGAGTCTGGCTTTGTCCGATGATGACGAGATTACCTCAGGTCGATTGATGATGGTTGGGATAGAGCACACATTTCTATTCAGGACACTGTTGTTGCTTGCCAAAACTAGTGGGAACCAAACCGTTGTTCGGTTACTTTGGTTTGACAAACCGAGCATAAAACACTTTCACGTACTATATTACTCTTTTACAGTGGTTGCTGGCAGTTCTGACCGCTGCTTTAGTCTCAATACATCTATTACATTGGAAGCAATGAAAATACTGATTTCTGTGCGATGGTGTTTAATAGGGTCTGTTAGGTTTTTGCTGGAATTTTTTGGAAGGTATGAAGCAGTCTATACCTACAATTAACCATTCCGTCAGGTCTGATACTATAGACGACACGTGACTTTTAAACATGAAACGTAAAGATAGATCTGATATAAATGTACAAAAGCTATCCCAGTCAGCCATAGAGTATCGATAAACTGTACAATTTAGAGGTATGTCGGAGGACTTATTACATTTTGCTTTTATCTTAACTGAAACAACCAAGTGGTCGGAAGATTCGGAAGATTCCAGTGGGGATAGAACGGAAGATGAACGTAGCCTAGGGCAAGTTGTGAGAAAAAGGTCTAGAAGACTTGCATAATGACCATCAGTGTCGGTCACACGGATGGGTTCGTGAACAATCTGGGTTAGGCCATAAGCAATGGAAAAATCGTGACATCATCTGTTTTGTTTGAGTGGGTTAACCATTCCACATTGTGAACATTGAAGTCACCGGAGACGTGAACGTTAGCCGTAGGATGAGCAGACAGGATGTGGTCAATTTTCTCAGATATGCTCTTAAAGATCGTAACTCTGCTGATATAGGATCGATAGAGGGCAAATATAAACGAAATTCTAAACTTTACAAATAAAAAAAGCATTAATAAATAACTAAAAATCAACACATAAAATATAGAAATTAAACTACAGTAGAATCCCGGGATACGGTAGCTCTAGGATACGATTTTTTTTCAGGTTACAATGTGGAATACGATCTTTTTCGGACACTTTGTTACGGTATTTTCCCCGTCTTACGTTGTTATTTATAATGTTATTTAATTATATATATATGATTTATATATATATAGTATTATATACTGTACTGCATTTTGTTCCTTATTTTAATCCGTATCCCGAGGTTCTACTTTATTTCAAGCATGCACATTTTCAACTAAAGGTACCTGTTACTTAAACACACCCAAGAAAGGAGCGCGTTATCCTCTACAACACAAAACAAATGAAGATGTTAAGTAAAGATCGTCCGAATCTTTATTTGGAAGAAGTCCTGCCATTGGCTAATAAAAACATTTCATAACTTACTACGAGGTGCCTTTAATAAGTTTCCAGACTTTTTGTACATGCATTTAAAATTTTCGTGAAGTCTTGAAAATTCAGTATGTTATTGTCATAGATCATATGAGATGACTGATCAATTTTTTATGATTTCAGGTTTAAATAAACAGCTACATCAGGAATCGGAATACACCCTACTAAAGCCTGATTATCACAGCTGGTGAAGTTCAAAAATGAAATCTGGACGTGAGGACACTTTAGAAGAACGATATGCAATTGCATTTTGTTTTAAACTTCAACAGAAACTTATAGAATGTTTCTGGCTGCCTTTGTACCATATTGCATGAATCGAACATCAGCTTTTGACTGACATAAAAGATTCAAGGAAAGCAGGGAGTCTGTGAAAGATAATGAGAGGTGTGGGTGGAGTAAGAAAGTTAGAAACCAGAGTCGATTTGCCAAATATATAATTTCATGAATAAGAACCGTCGTGGGTGCATAAAGACAATAAGTGCACAGTTTGATGTCAGTGTGGGAACTGTATACAAAATTATTCAAGAGAAATTGAAGATGAGAGCTGGATCTACTGCTATGACCCAGAGACTATAAGACAGAGTTCACAGTGGAAGCAATCTGGCTCTCCCAGACCCAAGAATGCCAGGCGGAACAAATCCAACCAAAATATTTTAATGATCCCTTTTTTGACAACATGGGCATGATCGACATACTCAGGGTTCCACCTGGACAGACAATCAAAAAGAAATACTATATGTGGAGCTTTTAAGGGGGTTTGGCAAGAGATTCCACCGGAAGAAGTCAGCACTCTTCAAATCGGACCAGTGGCATTTTCACTAGGACAATGCACCAGTCCACAACTCCATGCTTGTCACAGACAATTTGACCAAGATAGGCATTAAGGCAGTTCCTCATCCTCCCTATAGTCCAGACTTTGCTCCTCGTGACTTTTGGTTATTCCTTAAGCTTAAAGAAAATGTTAGAGGCAGCCGTTATGAGACAATTGAGGAGATGATAGAGGCTCACACAAGAGGACTTCCATGGGGTCTTCCAGAAGTTGTTGGAACGGTACAACAACTGCATTGTAGCCGGAGGAGATTACTTCGACGGGTACTAGAGTATCATGTGTGTTCTATCAATAGAACTGCTCATATGAAAAAAGTCTGGGAACTTTTTTAAGGCGCCTCGTACCTAGCTCTACTTTATAACATACATATTACTCATTGTTGAAATAAATACTGACAATTGATACGTGATAAATTATAACGCCTTATATTATGTGTGGATGCATAAAGTAATAATAATTATATCCTCACCTGTTTGTGAACTATCGTAAGAAATAATTGTCAAAATTTTCAGTTATAATTTCAGTACAAAAAGAACGTCAAAATACACATATCTTATTAAATAAAAAAAAGACAACCATAAACATAAACGAAAAATACATGTAACCAATACAAGTCGATAAATCGTCCGAAACGGAGAAGAGATATTAACATTTCCGAGGACACTAGGTTTAAGAAAACACAATCAACTATCTGTGCCTACCTTGCAATGTGTTTTTTTAATTTCTTTGTTAATCTGTCGTAATTTTTTTTTTAGTTTGTTTTGAACTATTTTAATTAATTTATGTAATAGTAATACTACACACAATCTCACCTTAAAAAAGCAAAATATATGCCCCACTTTGCTGCTAGCGCTTGAAAATCAGAAGATGCAAGCGAAATGGTTGGTTTTATAGAAGGCTGTGTATGAGAGAAACCATGTGAAATGGCGATAGTTGCAGATCATAAATGGCCTAACTCTGAGGGAAAAAGAACCAGTTTTTCGCTCACACTTGATGAGTAAACCCCCATGTACAAAAGACGCGGATGCATATGGAACAACACGGTCCACCTTGCACAGAGTTCCGGTTCATAATTATCCGAAGTTTACTGAACAGTTTCAATTAAAGGGATAACAATTCCGAGCCGGACAAAATATATTCTGGAAAGAGTTCAATCAAATTAGAAAACTACATACGCCTGACAGTATCCTATACCTCTATAAGGCAACCATTCGCCCATGTATGGAGTACTGTTGTCACATCTGGGCTGGTGCATCTGCTGCTTGTCTCTCGCTCCTGGACAGGGTTCAAAAAAGAGTCGCAAACCTGATAGGTCCTGAACTGTCATCTAGGCTTCAACCTCTGTCCCATCGACGAGATGTTGCATCCCTCTGCCTGTTCTACAAATACTTTAATGGTGAATGCTCTGACGAACTGAAAACACTTGTACCTCCCCGACGTAACTACCCCCGACAAACCCGACAAGCTACTAAGTCTCATCCCTTTACAGTGGAGATCCCTAGGTGCAAGAATGCCTTTTACTCCAATAGTTTCTTCCCCAGAACTGCGGGTCTTTGGAACTCCCTTCCGGGATTCTGCTTTCCCAACTGCAATGATATGCAGAAGTTCAAGTGTAATGTTAACAAACATCTTTCTACTCTTCTCCCTTCATAATGACCCCGCTAATTAATTCCCTAATAGTAGCCCCCTGCTTCAAAGTGGCACTGTGCCTTGTTTGGGGTGAAAATTGAATAATAAAAAAAAAAATTAGATTTTCCTTTAATTAACAATATGTCATGACGATCCACAAGAACGATTAATGGATATTTGGCAGGTGAACCTGTGAAGAGAGGCATTTAATGGGTTGAACACACGCAAATTAATTTGAGGAATGCCAGGCTTTCCACCATTGTCTATTAAAATGCATAAATATGTGAGAGAAGTAGAACAATGGGCAATGAGAAATATTAAACATTCCAGAATAAAAGAATACTTATATAAATCGACACAACTAAATGAGAAATATTAAACATTCCAGAATAAAAGAATACTTATATAAATCGACACAACTAAATGAGAAATATTAAACATTCCAGAATAAAAGAATGTTTATATAAATCGACACAACTAAATGAGAAATATTAAACATTCCAGAATAAAAAAATACTTATATAAATCGACACAACTAAATGAGAAATATTAAACATTCCAGAATAAAAGAATACTTATATAAATCGACACAACTAAATGAGAAATATTAAACATTCCAGAATAAAAGAATGTTTATATAAATCGACACAACTAAATGAGAAATATTAAACATTCCAGAATAAAAAAATACTTATATAAATCGACACAACTAAATGAGAAATATTAAACATTCCAGAATAAAAGAATGTTTATATAAATCGACACAACTAAATGAGAAATATTAAACATTCCAGAATAAAAGAATACTTATATAAATCGACACAACTAGATGAGAAATATTAAACATTCCAGAATAAAAAAATACTTATATAAATCGACACAACTAAATGAGAAATATTAAACATTCCAGAATAAAAGAATACTTATATAAATCGACACAACTAAATGAGAAATATTAAACATTCCAGAATAAAAGAATGTTTATATAAATCGACACAACTAAATGAGAAATATTAAACATTCCAGAATAAAAAAATACTTATATAAATCGACACAACTAAATGAGAAATATTAAACATTCCAGAATAAAAGAATACTTATATAAATCGACACAACTAGATGAGAAATATTAAACATTCCAGAATAAAAAAATACTTATATAAATCGACACAACTAAATGAGAAATATTAAACATTCCAGAATAAAAGAATACTTATATAAATCGACACAACTAAATGAGAAATATTAAACATTCCAGAATAAAAGAATACTTATATAAATCGACACAACTAAATGAGAAATATTAAACATTCCAGAATAAAAAAATACTTATATAAATCGACACAACTAAATGAGAAATATTAAACATTCCAGAATAAAAGAATGCTTATATAAATCGACACAACTAGATGAGAAATATTAAACATTCCAGAATAAAAGAATGCTTATATAAATCGACACAACTAGATGAGAAATATTAAACATTCCAGAATAAAAAAATACTTATATAAATCGACACAACTAAATGAGAAATATTAAACATTCCAGAATAAAAGAATACTTATATAAATCGACACAACTAAATGAGAAATATTAAACATTCCAGAATAAAAGAATGCTTATATAAATCGACACAACTAGATGAGAAATATTAAACATTCCAGAATAAAAAAATACTTATATAAATCGACACAACTAAATGAGAAATATTAAACATTCCAGAATAAAAGAATGTTTATATAAATCGACACAACTAAATGAGAAATATTAAACATTCCAGAATAAAAGAATACTTATATAAATCGACACAACTAAATGAGAAATATTAAAAATTCCAGAATAAAAGAATGCTTATATAAATCGACACAACTAAATGAGAAATATTAAACATTCCAGAATAAAAGAATGCTTATATAAATCGACACAACTAAATGAGAAATATTAAACATTGCAGAATAAAAGAATACTTATATAAATCGACACAACTAAATGAGAAATATTAAACATTCCAGAATAAAAGAATGCTTATATAAATCGACACAACTAAATGAGAAATATTAAACATTCCAGAATAAAAGAATGCTTATATAAATCGACACAACTAAATGAGAAATATTAAACATTCCAGAATAAAAGAATGCTTATATAAATCGACACAACTAAATGAGAAATATTAAACATTCCAGAATAAAAGAATACTTATATAAATCGACACAACTAAATGAGAAATATTAAACATTCCAGAATAAAAGAATGCTTATATAAATCGACACAACTAAATGAGAAATATTAAACATTCCAGAATAAAAGAATACTTATATAAATCGACACAACTAAATGAGAAATATTAAACATTCCAGAATAAAAGAATGCTTATATAAATCGACACAACTAAATGAGAAATATTAAACATTCCAGAATAAAAGAATACTTATATAAATCGACACAACTAAATGAGAAATATTAAACATTCCAGAATAAAAGAATACTTATATAAATCGACACAACTAAATGAGAAATATTAAACATTCCAGAATAAAAGAATACTTATATAAATCGACACAACTAAATGAGAAATATTAAAAATTCCAGAATAAAAGAATGTTTATATAAATCGACACAACTAAATGAGAAATATTAAACATTCCAGAATAAAAGAATGCTTATATAAATCGACACAACTAAATGAGAAATATTAAACATTCCAGAATAAAAGAATACTTATATAAATCGACACAACTAAATGAGAAATATTAAACATTCCAGAATAAAAGAATGCTTATATAAATCGACACAACTAAATGAGAAATATTAAACATTCCAGAATAAAAGAATACTTATATAAATCGACACAACTAAATGAGAAATATTAAACATTCCAGAATAAAAGAATACTTATATAAATCGACACAAGTAAAAGCGAACAGGACACAGAGATTTGGTCACAGAGTGATGACAAGCTGCCAAATCACTCTCACAACAACCCCGCCTTAACTGATGTCATACCCCGCATACTAAATCTAAAAGGTTGTCATTATTTTTATTACATTTTCACCCCCAAAAATGCACAGTGCCGCTTTAATGTAGGAGGCTTTTATCAGGGATATAAGTTGCAGGGATACTACGTAGAGAGTTGAGCAGCAAGATGTCTGTTTACATTATATTTGCACTTCTGCATTTCAGTACAGTTGGAGAAGCAGGAGCCCAGAAAGGAGTTCAAAAGTCTAGCAGTTCTCCGGAAGAAATTATTAGAGTAGAAAGCTTTCTTACATCTAGGATCTCTACTGTGGTGGAACTTTGCTGCTTGTTGGGTTTGTGGGGGATATTTACGTCGATGGGTACAATGGCTTGTAGTTCATCATTGAGAATAAACAAAATATTATGTTGTATTTTATTCGCTGCCAAGTGTATATACCGTAGACAGTGACAAAAGTCGGTTAAAAATTATATAGACTGAAAAGCACATTGAACGTCTGGCCACAGCGAATATATAACACAATAGTGAGACAAAATTAAATATTAATTTTATATAAAAAAAACTATTGGTGAAAAATAAAAAATAAAAGACTGACTTTGATTTATATATTAGAATATCATAAAGTGTTTTTATTTGTTACGCGCATACGTTTGACATGCTTACGAATCTGTAGTGACACTTCAGCAACTTTTAGACATTAACTATTTCATTTTTGTATTTGATTCAGTTGTCCGCTTCAGCAAGAAAGATGCAAGACGAATCAAAATGGCTTTCTTTGGTTTTGACAAACACACATTTATTACAAGAAATAAAAATTATGTTCTGTCAGTCTGTTTACTCTTCGTGACAGAATCTGCGTTGCACAGATAAACCACAATCCGTGGAAAAATATGTCATTTCTTCTGAGAAGTAAAGAATTCACCAGTCTGTAAAAGACCACGCCCACCAAACTATAAAAAGACAACCTTTTGTCTGAATGTACATATATATAAAAGTGAAAGCGTCTGTCTGTGTACATTTCCCTACACAATAACTCTGTCAATTTAAAGTATACAGACTCGATATTTGATATACAGGGTACTGAGATTTGAAAAAAATCTTTGTAATCCATTTTCGGACAGAAGTGCTAACGGGTAAAACTTCAACGATTTGACTTTTGAGAACTCTACCAAACTCTTCCGACAATTTTGGGTCTAAACACTTGAATTTTTAGATTTAGGTTCTTTGGACATGGATCTAACTTAATAACTTGATTTAAGCAAAAAACAATAAATTTTAAGGGGTCATAATAGGGGTCAAAGTTTTTAAAAAATTGACCGCTTCGGTCTCTACCAAATTACTCAAACAATTTCTGGTCTAAATATTTGAAGTTTTACATAAAGTGTATTCAGAGATAGGGCAAGCTTTTTAATCGGTTTGGGTCGAAAATTTGAGTTACACATATATAAATGTATGCATGTATGTTTGCATGTCTGCCTTAAACTTTCGGGAGAGGCGGCGGATTTTTAAAAGATCAGTATCGTTTTGAAGTTCGACCTTTCAGACGACAGTTGTCGAAAAATTGACTAAAAACATTAATATCTTCACCTGCAACTGGGCACTTTTCTACGGGGGAGGGGTCGCTTTTTTCGCCGATATTTTCGAAAGTCATCCTCTCATTTCGATTGTCTAGCCTTAATTAAAACCTACGCCATTCCGGTTTGGCGGTGGTTCTTTTCCTCCTTTGCGGTACGGGTTCGAGCCTGCCTTCCTTACATTAGGTTCACCTCCACAATTTTCCAATATGCTGAATAAGAAGATCTCATTTAAAATTTGCAGAGGCAATTAGTTTTCGAGATATAAAGACCTGTACTATGCACTATAATTCACTGACGGCCATGAATAAACACTCCCAACCTCCCCATATCAAGAACGGCTTTCGGAATAAACAACACCCATGCCTAACCACATGTTTTAACCTTTTACCTGTCTTTCGTTTTCTAAAAACGGCTTTTGGAATAAATACCACCATTCTGCCCATGTTAAGAACGGCTTTCAGAATAAACACCCCCAACCTACCCATGTTAAAAATTGTGGAGGTGGACCTAATGTGAAAATTTACCTTTTGTTTTTTTTAATAAATTGTTAGTTGAAAGCACAGAATAGTGACAAAACACCATCCCCCCCCCTTGGTAAGAATAGCAAAAAAAAAAAATAATGGTTTTCTTGGTAGAAACTTTTCTGTATTTCACCTAACAATTTCTGGTGCTAATGAACTTATTGATCCGCGCTATTTTTTAAATCGTATTTCCAAGTTTAATTACAGTTTGATGATATTTTTTCATTCAATTGTAAGTTTAAAGTACAGAATAGATACAAAACACCGTCTCTCCCCATATTAAGAATGGCTTTTTAAATAATAACATTATTATTTCAGCACGGATCACTCTCTACATGAGTACCTAATATTTTTTTCAGCCATTCTTACCATAGAGAGAGGATGGTGTTTTGTAACTGTTCTGTGCTTTTTTAACTAACAATTTATTATTAAAAAAAGATATTGTGAAATTATAAAAAAATAAAAAGATATTATGAAAGTTGAATTTAACTTGAAAAAAAAAACAAAAACAATGTGAACGGCGTGTTCAACATTGTAGCCAGACCTATTTGGCAATAAGGTCACGTTAGTCGATTAATGGGTGCTAATGCACTTACTGATCTGCGCTATTTTTTTAAAATCGTATTTCCAAGTTTAATTAAAGTTTTATGTTTTTTTGGTATTTTTTTAGATTAGATCAATCTCCACAATTTTCTTTTAAATGACGACTTCTCAAGGTTTCCGACTATGCTGAATAAAGAAATCGCATTGAAATTTTGCAGAAATAAGTAGTTATCGAGATATAAATAGTTGTTTTATGCATTGTATTCTTTGGCGGCCATCTTTGTTACGCGCGTAGAATTGTTTATGACGCGCGCAAGCGTGTAAAAAAGACGGCTGCCAGAGATTACAATGCATTATACAATATTTTAATATCTCGATAACTACTTATTTCTGCAAAATTTCAATGCGATTTTCGTATTCAGCATAGTCGAAAACCGACAAAAGTCGTCATTTAAAAGAAAATTGTGGAGGTGGACCTAATCTAAAAATTTACCGTCTTTTTTTTAATTCAATTGTAAGTTTAAAGTACAGAATAGGTACAAAACACCCTCTTCTCCCCATGTTAAGAATGGCTTTTTAAATAATAACGTTATTATTTCAGCACGGATCAATAAGTGCATGAGTACCCAATTTCTTTAAAAACATTCATATTTTCTTATATAAAAACAACTTCTGTAAAAAAAAGAAAAGAAAACCGTGCACATTCAATTTTTGTTAAAAAGGTTTTCTTAAAAAAACAAACAAAAATACGGTAAGAACAAAGCGTTAATCGGTATTCATACAGAGAGTGACCCGTGCTGAAATAATAATGTTATTATTTAAAAAGCCATTCTTAACATGGGGAGGGGAGGGGGTTTGTACCTAATCTGTACTTTAACCTTACAATTGAGTAAAAACATATCATAAAACTGTAATTAAACGTGGAAATACGATTTAAAAAAATAGCACGGATCACTCTCTGCATTAGCACCGAAAGTACACAATAGTTAGAAAAAATCATCTCTCCCCATGTTAAGAATGGCTTTCTAAATAATGTTAATGCTGTTCCTTGTCTACTTAAGTTTAATTTTTGTTTATTAAATTGTTAGGTGAAAGTCCAGAATAGTTACAAAACACCCTCTTCTCGCCATGTTAAGAATGGCTTTTCAAATAATAACGTTATTATTTCAGCACGGATCAATACGTGCACGAGTACCCAATTTCTTTAACAAAGAAAAAGCATTCATATTTTCTTATATAAAAACAACTTTTGTAAAAACAAAAAAAGAAAAGAAAAAACGTGTACTTTCAATTTTTGTTAAAAAGGTTTTCTTTAAAAAACTAAAAAAATACAGTAAAAAAAGCAAAGAACAAAACGTTAATCGGTATTCATGCAGAGAGTGATCCGTGCTAAAATAAAAACGTTATTATTTAAAAAGCCATTCTTAACATGGGGAGAAGAGGGTGTTTTGTACCTATTCTGTACTTTAACCTTACAATTGAATAAAAACATGTCATAAAACTTTAATTAAACGTGGAAATACGATTTAAAAAAATAGCACGGATCACTCCCTGTATTAGCACCGAAAGTACAGAATAGTTAAAAATAGGCACCGCCAAAACTGGGGGGGGGCAGCTAAGTACTTTTTAAAAATCTACCAAAAATCAGGTAATTATCCGATCAATACGAAATTTTCAGCGATTATTAAGAGAATTGATAAATAAATTAACAATTTTTTTTTAGCGAGCCGAATAATGCATGACCATTATTAAACAGGGCATGCTTTGAAGAATCGATACAGAAGAAAAAAATTCGATAAATATTGTGCCCTTTGTGTTAAAAATAGCATCATTTTTTCGATCCCGTTTGAAAACGTTTGCCGCCTTTCGACTACGGTGGACCAAATGCGTTGAAATTTTTTTTCATTCTGCTTTAAATTGCCCCCCCCCCATTTTGGGGAGCCTGGCCCCCACACATATACACATTAAAAACCAAACTCATACAAATGGTCACCCATCTGGTACTGGCCAGCCTCAGCGTTAATAATACATTGAAATTTTCGTCACTAAAAAATAAGTTTTTTGGCCTGTTTGGTCTTCCATAGTTTATTTTTTATAAAATACAAACGTAAACATTGTCGATCTAGACTCTAGATCGACGCGAAGTAACTGGTTGCCTATATGAATTAGTGGAATTATTTGAAATCCAGGTACTTATATTATAATATTTTTGCATATTCTCATAGAAAATCATCCTAAATCTTAGTTAGACAACAAATAAATAAATTGATTATTTCAAAAACCTTTTTTTTTTTTTTTAAATATTTATATACGTTTTTTGTGCAAGACAAAAAATGTCAATTGTTAACTTTTTGGGAGAATTTAACATTTAAAATTGAATTAAAAATAGTAGAAAAAGTTTTACGTTATTCTGTTTTCTATATGATAAAATTCAGGGTTTTATCTTTTTGGGAAAAAATGTTACTCAGAAATCATGGATTTTAATAAATGTAATTTCGTTTTAAAAAACAACAACAACTAGATTTTTCGGCCATTTTTGGCGGTGCCTAGTTAAAAAATCCTCCCCCCGTGTTAAGAATGGCTTTTTAAATACTGTTAATGCTTCAGTACTGTTCCTTGTCAGTTTAAATTTAACTTTTGTTTATTAAATTGTTAGGTGAAAGTCCACAATAGTTACAAAACACCCCTATTCCCATGTTAAGAATGGCTTTCTAAATAATAACGTCATTATTTCAGCAGGGTAGCTTCTCTGCATAAGTATCATGGTTTGTTTTTAAATTGTTAGGTGAAAGGAAAGAATAGTTACAAAATACCATCCTCATGTTAAGAATGTCTTTCTAAATAACATTATTTCAGCACGGTATTTTCTATGCATACGTACTATCTATTTTTGTTTATTAAACTGTTAGGTGAAAGTATAGAATAGATGCAAAACTCCCTCCTCATGTTAAGAATAGCTTTCTAAATAACGATAGTACTATTTTTTGTTTATTAAATTGTTAGGTGAAAGTATAAAATAGTTACAGAACACCCTGCCTTTCCCATGTTAAGAATGGCTTTCTTAATAGCATTATTTCAGCACGGTACCGTCTCTGCATAAGTACCATCTTTTGTTTATTAAATTTTTAGGTGAAAGTATAGAATAGTTACAAAACGCCCTCCCCGTGTTAAGAATGGCTTTCTAAATAACGTTATTATTTTAGCACGGTACTTTCTCTGCATAAGTACCATGTTTTGTTTATTAAATTTTTAGGTGAAGTACGGTACTCATGCAGAGAGTGATACGTGCTGAAATAATAACGTTATTATTTAAAAAGCCATTCTTAACATGGGGAGGGGAGGGTGTTTTGTACCTAATCTGTATTTTAACCTTACAATTGAATAAAAAAAAACATAATAAAACTTTAATTAAACGTGGAAATACGATTTAAAAAATAACGCGGACCACTCTCTGCATTAGCACCAAATATTATTTAAGCAAGTTACCAATCAGTAAAATTTATTCGAAAAAAAAAACTGTACTTTTACCAAACAATAGTGTTAATAATAATAAAAAGTTCATATTTTCTTATATCAAAAATAAAAAAAACAAAAACAAAAAAACGACTTCGACTCAAAAAGCAAGCGACAAACTTTTTTTTTTTGCCTGATATAATAAAGAAAAAAATGTTTAAATTAAAACATTTGGAGGATAAACAAATGAATAATTTTTTTTTTTTTACTTATCGAGTAAACAGAAAATGAAATCTAGTTAGTTTCGTCCATTCGTGGGTGTAAAATGAATCGAACCGGAAGTTCAGTTCTATCAACAAAACAGGTTCACACTAACGGATTACGAAAATATATTTATTTTATTTAATATTTTAATAATTGGCAATGTCAATTTATTTTAATAACATAAAAACATCCCTCGACTCTAAAGATGGGTTGTGTGAAAATTTCAAATAAATTGTTAATGTAGAAATATAGTTGTATAAACTTTGACCGGACCAAAAATTACATTTTTATATATATATATATATATATATATATATATATATATATATATATATATATATATATATATATATTGTGATGCATTTTATTCAAGCCATAGAGTTATGCCCTGACAGGATCTACCACATATTCCGTTCTCTTCAATCCGACCTTCTAAGATCTAAGTAAAGGACAAAGTTCCCTAAGACGTTGCAGCAATCAAATTCATAAACTTGTCTTTTCTTCCCGACAAGAGAAAGATATTTTTTATCTTTTATTAATGTTATGCATCTGTATTTCAGTAAATATATTTTCACGGCGAGTGTCTTTCTTATTTTGGGGTTGCTGACTAAACCAACCACTTACTAATGTCTCTGACTAGGTTATGTTATTTCCAAAGTTCTGTGTATCTATTATACAAAGCATGTACGAAAAAATAATGATAATGCAACCAGTCGAAGCATGAGTGATCATTGTAAGTTCTGGTCACACGGTGAAGTAAATATAGTTTTTCATATCATTACACACGGTACACGTAACGCTGCTCCTCAATATACAGTAATGAATGTGTTTGCAACACTTGATGTAAACGTAACGCGGGTTATAATTAAATAGTTTAGTTCGAAATTGGTCAAATATTAGCGATTGCATAAGACACGCGGAAATGACTTAGAAGGTGCCTGGTCGAAACGTTCTGATTATGTTGTGAGACCGAATCTTACTTGTATCATAGACTCTTGTACAACTATATTACGATGTGAGATAACACTCCAAGTGAGCAGTATCGCAATACCGTAGAATCAGCAGCACATACGACTACCCGTATTAGGCCACACCGTATAGTAAACTCCGCTTACTCTTATTCTATCCCTGTAACATTTTGGTTAATATATCTTTCTTACACCTAATCCGTGTTCTGTGCTTTCCTTCTGTGGCACCAACCTTGTGTCCACGTCAGATTATAGGAAAAATTATCATAAAGACCGAAAATCATCTTAGTGCCTGGTTTTTTGTTTATAAGACACTAGCATGGGTGCCTGGCGTTGCCCGGGTGTTTGGAGATGTATGTTGAGCAAAAAAAAAGTGGTAGTAGAAAAAAAAAGATATTGTGAAATTTAAATGTAAGCGTGGTACTAAAAATAAAATTAGACAGAAAAATACACCTTTGGGTTTGTACTTGCACAAAGACTTGAAAAAGTTGTCAACAAAAACAAATATATAACAAATAAATATTTTCAAAGGCAAGATAAGTTACTTTTCTACCTAATTGGATAATTTTTAGTGTTTTTATTGGGTTTGTACTACTGTACATATAGATTCGAAAAAGTTGTCAAAAAATAAATGTATAACAAATATTATCAAAGGCAAGATATGTTACTTTATTACCAAAATGGATAATTTTTTTTTAATGTAAAATGTTTATTCGGCTCAAAAAACACAGCGTTTACTGTTATTTTTGAAAATTACAAATGGCGGCAAACTGTGTTAAACACATTAGGTTTGGGAAAATGAGTTAAAACTACAAAAACTATACAAAATACTGTTAAAAACCACCGAATACATGTCTGCCTATGTCACGGTAACATATATTGAGTGAGTTTCTAACAGTATTTTGTATAGTTTTTTAGTTTTAACTCATTTTCCCAAACTGAACGTGTTCAACTGCCGCTAGTTGTATTTTTCAAATATACAGATAAACACTACATGTTTTTGAACAGATTAAACATTTTACACTAAATAAAAACACTAAAATCTTATCCAGTTAGGTAGAAAAGTAACTTATCTTGCCTTTGATAGCATTTGTTATACTTATTTTTCAACAACTTTTTCGTTTCTGTGTTTAGTAATGCAAACCCGTTTTATTTACTATAACGTTTAGTCGGCTCGAAAAATAGTATTTATCAGTGTATTTGAAAAATACAAATGGTGATGGACACTGCTGATGATGTTAAGTTTGAGCAAATGATTTAAAACTAAAAAAAAATATACAAAATACTATCAGAAACCCACCGAATATGTCAGCCTATGTCACAATAACATATAATCAGTAGGTGTCTGACACTGTTTTGTATAGTTTTTAACTGATTTTCCCAAACTTAACGTATTCAACAGAGTCCGCGACCATTCATCTTTTTCAAATACATAGATAAACACTGAGTTTTTTTTAGTCGATTAAACATTTTACATTAAATAAAAACACTAAAAAATTATCCAGTTAGATAGAAACGTAATTTACCTTACCTTTGCTTTCATTTATTCGTTTTTGGACAACTTTTTTGAATCTGTGTATAGCAAACCCCACCCCTTACCCAAATATTGATTAAAAACTCACATTTTTTAATACAATAAAAAAGAAAACTATTTAGCGTTTCAACGTTTTAGCAACTTTCGGCTTAATCCACTGAATGTTGGTCGAGCCCAAGCCATGATTGATGGTAACTCCCGAAGATCCGGATCCAATTCTGCAAGAATACCATTTTTTTTTTAATTTTCGCCCTTTTTTTTTTTTTTTTTTTTTGGAGTGGATTGCTTTACTAAGAATATAAGAAACATGCATTATCTTTTTTCATTAGAATTTTTATATTACACGAAATTAAGCCACAGCAACGCGTGGCAGGGTACAGCTAGTATATATATATATATATATATATATATATATATATATATATATATATATATTTGAAATCGGCATATTTAGGCAGCATTTTTTCATTCAAGCAAACATTATAAAATGCAACGGAGACACTTTGCTTTATAATACAGTTTTTTTTTTAAATTTTCGTGTAATCTTTTTATATCAAATCGAAAATATTAATGACGGTTCCATAATTGTTACAAGTGCTTTCGATTCGTCCACGAATAATCTTCAGGTGTTCAGGAAGTCAAAGTACGAAGGAGCGAAATGGAAATTAAAAAGTAAAAAGTATAGCTGATTTCCGCGGTTGTGAAAATCAGTATTTCTTCCTTTTGGGGCAGACCACCAAGGAGTCTGTGCGCTTCCTCTTTTTGTCGAAGCGTCTCGGTTCTGACATTCCTTTTGGAGGGTCTATGTCAAAACAGTCATACACAGCTTCAATCGCCTCACTGCCGTCGTGCGGTGGTGGTTCTTAATCATTGTAGAAGCGTTTCCTGATTTGGTTCAGGTGCCTCTTACGTTAGAACTTTGGGCCCTGAATGATGTATGTAACATGGCCGATTCTTCATAAGATCGTGCCCTGTTCCCAAAAAGAAACGTTATTTCTAAAATGTCTAAAATACACGTTATCTCCGCTGTTAAACCGTTTCGTTGGCATTGTAGAGGTTCTGTTGTGTACAATGTGTTTGGGTAGCAGTTTATTAAATACGGATTTTATTTTCATGATTTCCGCATCTGGTTTGTTCGGATTTCTCGTGATTCTGTAAACCTGCAAAAATTGCTGAAGGGCCTTTTCTGTCGGTGTACCGGACGCCTTTTTAATGACCTTTTAAGTATATCAACAAAGCGTTCGGCCTGGCCGTTGCTTCTAGCGTGGTACTGGGGTGTCGTAATATGCTTGACTTGATACGTCTCGCAGAATTCTCTGAACTCTGTCGAGGTGAACTGTGTAACGTTGTCGCTAACCAGACAATCTACAACCCAAAACTGAGCAAACAATTCCAATAAAAAATGTGTCGTTGTTGCCGTGGTCGGTTTTTTGCATCTTAATACCTCTGGCCATTTAGAGTAAGAGTCAACTACTATCAGGTAGTAAAAATCCTCCACAGCTTCGGCATAATTGATGTGGATCCTCGATCATAGTTGTTCAACCTTAGGCCAAGGTTTATATGTTATCGGTGATGCTTTTGCAGCCAAAGCACCGCCTTTGCATCTGTTCACCATGTCGGTAATATCTTGGTCCATAGCTGGCCAATAAACAAAACTTCTCATTAGCCTTTTCATTCTGTTTATTCCTGGATGCCATATGTGAAAATCCCCGAGAATTCTTTTTTGAAGGGTTTAGGGGATGACAACCCTTTCACCGTATAACAGTATTTCGTCGCAACCAGAAGCAGTGTCTGAACTAGTGTCACCCAGTGCTAATTTCCGCTTCGTGATTTGAATGAAATTGTCATTTAGGGATTCTGACTTAATTTCCTGAAGTGTGACCGGCATCATTTATCATGGTTTTTACATCACTATTAATACGTAGTGCCGCGATTACTGAATCTTCAGGAGATTCCATTTTGGCAGGAATCAGTCTCGATAGACCGTCTGCATGGGCTAGTTGTTTTGAGGGGAGAAATTTAATTGTAAAATTATAGTTCAGCAGAATAGTTCCCCATCTTAATAGTCGGTTCGTAGAATGTTGGAAGCCCTTTTTTTGATCCAAAAATAGATATCAACGGCTTATGGTCGGTTTGTAGAAAAAAATGTCTTCCGTATAAGAACTGGTGGAATTGTGACACTACAAATATAATTCCAAGGCCCTCATTCTCGGTCTGAGGATAATTCTTTTCCGCTGGCAAGAGAGTCTGTGAAGCGAAAACAATAGGCTGTTTCGAGCCATCCGGCATTCGATGTAGCATGCACGCCCAGACGCCATATTAACTAGCGTCGCTAGCTACTATTATGTCCAACTGCGGGTTGAAATGCGCTAGGAATAGTTTTGAAGTCAGGATTCTTTTTATTTCTTGGAATGATGTCTGGCAATCTTCTGTTCACTCCCAAGCCTTATCCTTTTTTCAGCAATTCATTAAGTGGTACGCGCAATTTGTGCATATTTGGGATGAACCCCTGGTAATAATTTGCCAAACCTAAAAAAAACTCTGCAATTGAGTTATGTTTACTGGTGCCGGCATTTCTTTAATATTAGTCGCCTTATCTGGGTCTGGGCATCTGCCATCTTTATCGATTATTTGACTCAGGTATTTAATTGTTTGTAAAAAGAACTCGCATTTATCTGCTTTGATCTTAAATCCATAATCTTGTATTCGACTGAATACTTGTCTGATATGTTTTTCATGTTCCTCCCTGCTTTTGCTCGCTATGATAATGTCATCAAGATATGTGATTGCGGTGTCCACGCCGGACAGCATAGTATCCATTACTTGCTGGAATATTGAGGATGCCACCTTGGCACCAAACACGAGTCTTTCGTATCTGTACAAACCCCGATGAGTGTTAATACAGAGGAGTTAGCGCTTTTGTCGTTTACCGGAATTTGTAGATAAACGTCGCTTAAGTCGATCTTAGAAAAAAACTTGCCGCCATTTAATTTCGTGAACACTTCTTCTGGACTAGGTAATAGATAGTGTTAATCTCCTAAGGACCTGTTGAGCCTGGTCGCGAAGTCGGCGCAAACGCGAATTTCCCCGGACCTTTTCTTTAAACTGTCGGAGCAGTCCACTCACTATATTCAATTTTAGTCAGTATATCGATGCTTTCTAATCCGTCTAGTTCCTGATTTATTTTGTTCAGGGAAGCGAACGGGACATTACGTTTCTTTTTGAACACCGGTTGTGCCAGCAACTTAAAATCTGCGGCCATTTTTGTACATCTCCTCAGACCAGGAGTAAATACGTTTGTGAATTATTTTTTGAAACAAGTTATAAGTTTCTCCGTTTCTGCTGGGCGGGTATCTATTTTCTTGCAGAATATGGATATAGGAAGATCCCAGATATGAAACTCCTCTATGTTGTCAGAACCGAACAGATTTTCATTATCTTTTAGCACACAATCTTAGTTTTTTTGTTTTCCCCCTTAAAGTGATGTTTGTAATTAATTCACCTTCAAAATGAATTTTTGTACTATTAACGGCCGTCGCCATTCTGTTAGTTTTTAACATAGTCGGCTTTAGTAATATTTTACACGTTTTGAGATTTATTATTGAAATATCCGATCCACTGTCTAATTGGAATTTAATAGCCTTGCCGAAAATGTTGACTGTTACATATTTGCGTAGATTTTCATCTACGACGTCCTTAGTTCTGGTTTGACGTACACGGCTTCTATTCTGAGTTTTTCTACAGTGCGAACTTTTATGACCGATCTTATTGCATAAATGGCATCTTTTTGTTAAAAATGGACAATCCCTCACCCAATGTATTCCACCACATCTAAAACAAGCGCTCGGTGCTTTTAGTTTTTCTGAGTTTCGGTAGTTAGTGTCTGTGTGCCATTTCGACGGCTTTTTCTTCGCTACTTTTTTTATATTCGCGATGCCTGCTTCGATATTTCTTGCATTTAAAAAAAAATAATTTCTACTTTTTTACAATCCTCAGTCAATTTTTGAAGTGTTAAGTTCGGTTCATTTTCTAATTTTGTGAGGACTCTGCGCCTGATTTCCGCATCTTTCCCCGAGGTTAACCCTTGCGCAAACACAAGACATTTAAAATTGTCTGCTTTTAGTTTAGACAACGTAAAGTCATCACAGTGTTTGTTCACTACAGTTGCGTAGGTGGCAAAATCGTCATTATCGTCTTTTACCACATACAACCATCTCCAACGCTTGTCGAAAAGAGACATTTTCGGCGAGAAAAGTTATGTTAACAAATTTACCGTCTCATTGAATGATAAATCTGCTGTTTTCCTAGGCAAGATGTAATCCACGAATTTATCATGCTCAGCCGTTTCCAATTTTCGTAGTATAGGTCTGTTTTTCTTTTGATCAAACCAGTTGCTGCAGTCAATATTAAAACAAAAACTCTTCATAACGCCGAAAATACGCTGCGAATTATTTTTCCTCTTCCTCGTATTTAAAATTGTCTATCGCGGTCCATATTGTATATTGAGAAAATGCTGAATTGCTTTCCGCGTTCGCATTATTCTTAACAATTTCTGTCAGCAATTCCTCTGTTCGTATTTGAAATTCCGCTAACTGTTTTTGCAATTCGTTTTGCTGTTCCTCGGTTCGTGCCTGACGCTTTGCGGTATCAATATGCAACTTGGTCAAATGTTCCAACGCTACTTTCAATTCGTCCATTTTGCTTTGTCAGCATTAGCAATTTCAAAATGTTCGCTCAATTTTACAAAACCGTTTTATTTTTTTTTTTTCTTTCTCCAGACAATAAAACAAACAGAAAAAACATAAATATATAAAAAGTTTATTGTCTAAAGAAAAAAAAAATCAAGTGTATATTTTTGTCCAGAGAAAATAAAAATAACGCCCGATTTTAGGAGCGAAAACCACGACGAATTCTTTTTCCAAAAGTATAAAAATTTACCTTCTAAGTCCCGAATAACCTTTTTCTTTTTTGCAAAAGTACAGCGCTATCTTTGAAAGTCGTGGCGAAGTTTTTTCTTTATTGAACTCTTTTTTCCGTAATAATTTGCGTTTTTTTTAGTTACCGTGAACCTTTCAGTTGCCAGTGTTATTTTAGACACTTCCTTAGGCTTGATAACATTTGAGTTCGACGTCGTTAGTATTTTTAGAATACTATTTCAACGCGAATATTTTTTTTCAATGTCCTTACTGGTTTCGATTTTAGTATGCTCCTTGAATCCAATGTCGTCAGTTTTTAGTTTTTTAGAACACTTTTAAACTTTTAAACGTGAGTACGTTCTCCAAATCCAATGTCGCCAGTGTTATGGCTTGCAATAAGCCACAAAGAAAACAGAACAACAGAATAGAGTTTAAACAATGTATTACTGGAACAACGACGTAAAAAGGTTACAAATGAAAAGAGTAGTAAACGTCACCGAACAGGCGAGGGTCGCTCTGGTGTTAATATTTATTTGCATAAATATACACAAAATGTGGCACAAGGCCAAAAATAGGGGGGGTTAATGTGGACCTATCTAACATAAAGTTAACTTAACTAGACTCTTTCACCAGAATACCAGAATCACTCTATGGGAATCCTAATTATAACCCGAAAAATGATATATACATGATGTGGGGGGGGATGGGGCTAAAAATTTTATATACAAAAAGAATGAAATATTTACAATGAAAAAATAGTAGTTAGTAAAAGAGCCCCCCACTACTAATTGTGGCAGATAGAAAGCTTTGTCAGTCGAAAAGACGCAGGTCCACACGAAAACTGACTTTATTGAATAAACACCACAAAGACGACCTGCATCACTGACAAAGCAGTCCATCCGTCACCTAATTGGGGTCGGGAATGGGGGTTATCGAACCTAAGGTGGGGAAAAAGGGGGGGGGGGACAAGGGCAAACTAAAAGAGGGACTGGGACGAAAAACACATACATACTCTAGTTAAGCTAAAAACAAAAAATCGAACAATGAAGCCTAACTAACCCATACTAAACTAATCGGTCCGATACTGATGTCTTGTTAGTTCAGGATACCCAAAATCCTTTTTGACCTAAATCAAATCAGAAACGAATTCAAGGCCAGCTCCAGTCACTCTACACAGTCGCGAAGCTTTCACCCACCTTTCGTTGAAATTCACAGGAGTGAGTTTAACCTTCTCCAGCCTAATTCGCATTTTCAACCGATGCTTGAACATGAGAACAAGCTGGGGAGCAGTGAAGGTCTCATCTCCGTAAACCTCCTTCTGTCGTGTCGACCAAATCACGCCTCTTATAACAGCTAGCAAACACAGAAAAACATAACGTTCCTCTTTCTTCATACTCGGCGCCCAATTGCAGCACGGGGAAACCGCATCCAGCACAAAAAAACGCCCGTTCAGTATGCGAACCGTGAAGCTCTCAACTAACTCACATAACGGTCGAACGATAGCGCAGCGGAAGAAAGCATGGCTTAGGTCTTCCTCCCATTCTCCGCATCGGACACAACTAGGTGTCATTGTAAAACCCGCTATGAAAAGTTTTTTGTGAACCCAGAGGGCATCTCGGATTACCAGCCAGGTAAGCGATGCCTCGTAGTTATCGAAACAGCTCATCCCGGGCGCCCAAGGCCATATCGAGCGACGCTCCTCATTCGTGAAACCGAACTCCTCAATCTTTTCGTCTCGGACAGATCCCCTCACTAAAACCCTATATAGCGCTTTGCGAGACAACAGCCGGGTGTCAGAGAGGCTTTCATTCACCCGTTGAAGGAACCTCAACGCCCGTCGACACTCGCGATAGAAATGGCATTCGTTTCGGGGCCCCTTGCGTGCCTCCCCCTCAGCCGAATGCACACTCTCCAAAGCCGGAAAGGCTTTCTTAGTGTCTTCCATCCAGAAGACACCGTTCCCTAAGTCAGGTATACACATTCGGTCCAGGTATATCAGCCTTAGAGTGTGTCTACGTATTTTGATATTAGGCATACCCAGACCGCCTTCAGATGGATGCAGGCAACAGATCTCCCGAGCAACCATGGCTTGCTTTCCGCGCCATAAGAACGCGAAAAGAGCACGCACTAGTTCAAGTAGTGAGGACTCCGGGAGTGGAAGCACTGATAGACGGTATAGGATCAGGGGGTAGATATGAGTATAGCATACCTCCGCCCGACCCTTTAAAGTTAGATTTCTCAAAGACCACAAATGAGCTGTGGTCTTGACCGCTTTCAACACTTCCAACCAATTTTTCTCCAGCTGGAGGTCGGGGCCAAACCAGACGCCGAGTAGCTTGCAGGGCCCATCAGTCCAGCCAAAGGGCCCCTGAAGGGGCGTTCCCCTCCAGGCACCAACACGTAAGCCAATAGACTTAACGTGGTTGATTATGGCCCCTGTTACCTGTGCATACCGTCTTGTTTCCATGTCGACGACTCTAATCTCGGCATTGCTCGTTACAAGCACAGTCACGTCGTCAGCATAGGCGGTATACTTTACTGGGGTAGAACCACCTGGCAAAGTAATCCCGCGAAGGACCGGATTCACCCTAAGCTGGCGCAAAAAGGGCTCAAGCGCGATGACATACAGCATGGGTGATAACGGACAACCTTGACGGATAGATCTTGTTAACCTGAAGGGCTTCGATCTCACCCCATTCACCTCCACCATAGCACCGGGGCTAGCATACAAGAGACGAATCCATGAGCGAAACTGGGGTCAAAACCCAGCCGAGCAAAGAACAGCCCCTAGGTAACGATGGTCCACCCTATCGAATGCTTTGGACTGATCTAAATTGATCAGCGCGGCTTCTGTGTCGACTTTCTCTATGATCAAGCGTATCGCGTGCAAATTATCTTGAATCGTCCGTTCCTTAACAGAACACGTCTGTTCGGGACTTATGAGACGATGTAAAACAACCTGCAGACGATTTGCTAAGATCTTGGCCAAAATCTTTAACTCTGTGTTTAACATCGTTAAGGGCCGGAAATTGCTAATCCCATCCCCTCCATTTTTATCTTTGCGAAGCAATTTAATGATCCCCCTGGTAAAGTACTGAGGTATAGACCCGTTCCTAAACCAGGAGTTGAAGAGTGTGGCCAGCAAAGGAATAAAAATGGGCGACAGCCTCAAGTACACCTCGTAAGGCAGACCATCAATCCCAGGGGTCCTGTCTAGCCCGACTTGTTTCAGAGCCTCAAGGACTTCTTCCTCTTTTATGCTACCTTCACACGTAGCTGCTTCGGTCGCTTCAAGGCGAGAAAAGTCAGCTAAATACGTGTCAAACTGTTCAATCTCCAGACCGGGCTCCATGGTAAAAAGCTCCTGCAAATGAGCTCGAAAACCCTCCAGGATTCCATCATTTGATGTTACGGTTCGTCCGTCCGGCAATGTGACACTGGCGATGTGTCGGTCAGTCGCACGTCGACGCTCCTCCGCACGCATTGACGCGGCCATGTTTGTTGCCTCGTTCGGCACTCTTTTTAACCTAGCCCTAACTACTAGACCCTGGTCCTTCCTGTTATCCAGGGAGTCCAGTTCAGCCTTAATTAAAGTATAACTATCACTATCCCCCTCCTCCACCGCCCTTTTTAATCTATCATCTAGTGCCGCTTTCGCTGCTCTAGAACTAAGATTGAGTCGATGACTAAAATCAGCAGCGAAGGACCTAATTACTTGTTTAAGTTTTCCCCACCACTTATTCCCGATAATGGCTCCCGTCAATTCCCTTTGTATTGTTAGTAAAAGCTGTTCCCGGAAGCCCTTCACGTCGAACAACGACGTGTTGAACTTCCAGTAACTAGCCATCCTAGGTTTAACATTATCTAAGTTTACCCGAACCCGGACTAACCTATGGTCCGAATAAACTATGTTATGAAAACTTGGACAGTCTAAAAGCCCTAAGTCGACTCTCCTAACTAAGAACCGATCGATGTAACTCGAAAGTTCCACCGGATCGGAGCCGCGTCTACCTGTCCAAGTCCAAACTACATCCCCGGGCTTTTCGTTTCGAAATTTATCGACAAGATCAAACTTGTCAATAAAGTCTCGAAACGCCTTAGCATCCCGGTTCTGGTTAGTAGCCCTTGAAGTATTACTCCCGCGATCTAAATCGGGATCCAGGACCGCGTTCCAGTCTCCCGCTAAAACTATCCGCCGAGACGAATTCATGAAGGACTCGATCCCCCGGAAAAAGGAAACCCTCTCGCCATGGCTATTGGGAGCATAAACCCCAATAAATCGAAATGCCACATCCTTTACGGTAACATCCAGCACGTGCACTCTTCCCTCTGGATCAGCATAGACTGGGTCACACGAAGCATCAAGAGTGCGTCTAACTAGCCAGGAAACATCCCTCGAGTGGGAATCAAAATGTGCTGAATAGAGCTGAAAGTCCCTAAGCAGCACACCCTGATAATCACTGGGAATGAAGTGAGTTTCCTGTACACAGCATATATCCACCCCGAGGCGTTGAAGGTCGCGTGCAACTCGAAGTTTACGAGAGGCGTCCCTCAACCCTCGGACATTCAAAGTAGCTAACCTTAAAGCCATTGTGATCTATCTAGGGTTGGGTATCCTTAACAAACATGGACGGTGCCAAGACACCGACAGCTGTCCCCAATGATCCTGAGGTCGGTCATCTCATTAGTGATGGCCCCATCAGGGGACAGACCACCGATGTCTAGAGGAAATGTTAACTTAATCGCTCTATAAAGTGAAGGGTGGATTTTTATGGGGACCCGTCCAACACATAGTTTCTCCATTTTAAGTATGTCGGAGTCGCTAAAAAAGGCTGCTGGAGGAATGATATTAAAAGCAGAGTTTGCTTCCTCCAGCATAGTCCAAACTCCTTTGGCCTCTTCACGACTTCTGACCACAGTTAAAAGTCTTTTGGCATTAGGAAAATTTTCAGGGTTTGTAATGTCCAGTTTGCTTATCTGATTCACCGCGTAGAGGTTTCGGTAGTCTTTTCTACCGTGATTTTTTGATATGGTCTCTATATTAGCCGTGATCTTACACACGTCTTTTCCCTGAAAAAAAGGGGGTCTTTTCTTTTTTTGGTCTTTTTCCACGGAGGGACTTCTTTGTCTTTTCTTTTCAGAAGTAGAAGGGCGAGGTGATGGAGGAGGGGGCATGTCAATTTTCATAGGGGAAGCGGGGGGGGGGGAGTTTTGGGGTCTATTGTTTGGGGAGCAGAATGGAGACGGTTTAGGGGACGGTTTAGGGTTTTTTTTGGATGGGGAGCCTAGGGTTGTCAACTTTGGGTCTCTTTTTGGTACGTTTGCGGGAGAGAGGGGTGGCGCTTTACGGGGTGATCTTTTCTCTTTTGGAGGAGGGGCAGGCTTTTCGGGGGAGAGAGATTCGGGGAAATCTAATATTTTTTCTTCTTTTTCTTTTTCTTTTTTCTTCTCGCTTTGCTTGCGCTTTTCATCAAGCGAGTCCTTTATTTTTAGCAGGGCCTTAAACTTGTTGCCCCCCGGGTCTTTACTGGTCCTAATGTCTAATATCTGCTCTTTGGTCAGTTTATCCGCGTACGTTTTACGAGGCGATTTAGAAAACGGTACCAGTGTCCATTCTCTCTTTTTGGGCGATTCCATCTTGGAGTTGAATTTTTTCTTCTGTTGTGATTTCTTTAATCACTTCAATTTTTTCTCTTGTATTTGGCGTTCTAGCCTCAGGTTCGAGGTGCTCAACAATCACTTCTTTAGGGTTTGTTGTGTTTGTTACATTGGTTTTGTTCTTTTTCGGACATCTGTAGGTTAAGTGACCTACTTCACTACAAATCCAGCAGGTCGGCCTCCTCCCTGTGACCACAATGGGGAGTTTTTCAGCTCCCGCTTCCAGGAAGTAGGGTATTTCGAGGAAAGCTTCTTTGTTTAATAGGATGTCGAAGGACCAGACTCCGTTGTACTGGTCCACCTCTATACCAGTAATATCACCGAATTTCAGGAGGTAGGCAGCTAGATATTCACCTGGGACCGCCCCTGGAACTTCGAAAATGGAAACAGTTGTTCTCCTTCGTCCTAGGTACTCCATTCTTAAAATGTAGTCTTGTGTAATGATTTCCTTTTTGGTTAGTGCGACGCATTCTTCTTCTGTTTTAAACAGGGCGGCCCAAGTATTGTAGCCTCTGCATTTCGTTACACGTTCCGCACGCATTCCTGCCGTTGCCACTAATTTGGTCACCGTTTCCTTAGTTGACCTGATCAATTTTTTGGTCTTGCGATCAACCACAAAAAGTGAGATCGTTTTCTTGGCAAATTCCTGTAGCCGTGGTGCTTCTAACGTAACTCCTGTTTCTGTAACATATTGCAGACATTTCCTTGCTTCCGTTAAAAAGTTGTTAACGTCAATTTTAACTTTGGGTGGTTTTGCCCACCCATTCTTTTGTTCGCCACTTTTGTCCTCTTCCGACGGCACATTGCTGGCGGACGCCATGGCCGACGGGTTAGAGAGGGGGAAAAAAAATCAAAAATAATTTTAAAAAAATAGGGTAAAAGTCCCGTTCAAAAATAACAGCAGGAAGATAACAGCAATAACAACTTTAACAAATAAAACAAATTTAACACGGCAATAACAATAATAATAACAATATGTAAAACAATCGCAGGAAAAATAACAAACCAACGTGACGATAAAGACTCCGGTAACTAGCGTCTTAACTCAGGGTCGTTCTGGTGTTTAATCCACATCTGGGATCAAAAGGTCTATGGTTTATATAATGGATAGAACAGTCCATTTGGAGGGTGATTCCCCCACAGCATCTTGTTACAGATTATTTGACCAAGATAGGTATTAATATACTTCTTCACCCTCTAGACTTTACTACCTGTGACTTTTAGTTATTAAAGCTCAAGGAAAACGTAAGAAGCTGTCGTTATGAGACAATTGAGGAGATGAAAAATGTTATGGCGAGGGTGATTGACATGCTCACACAAGAGGACTTCCATGGTGCCTTCCAGAAGTTGTTAGAACGGCACAAACACTGCATTGCAGCCGGAGGAGATTACCCTGACGAGGGATAGAGTTTCATGTGTACATTATCAATAAAAATGTACATACGAAAAAGGTGGGAAACTTATTGAAGACACTTCGTAGTGTTTGTCTTTTTATCCCTGATTACTTTTGGTCGTTGACTTTTGTCTCTCTCTCTCTCTTTTTCTTTCTCTCTATCTCTCTCTTTATCGCCTCCTCTCGCTCTCTCTTCCGGCCACACACACAGTCCTCACTTTCTGGTAATCTGTCTCTTTAATACAAATCACATGTTAGGCAGTGATACTCATAAGTGAAGGTTCACTCCGAAACGTAATTTTATCGGAAATTGAATAATAAATAAATCTTTTTTCGGCTGCGTGTTTTTTTTAGGGGGGGGGCGCGAATCAATTGAAATAATTTGAAATTTCTATAACTCGGCGTCCAGTCTCCCCAAATTGTCATCCATTTGGTTCTGGCCAGACTCATTGTTGCTTAACTTCGGTGATCTTGTCTGTCAACGTAATTGTACCGTATGTGCTACATAGTTCAATAAAAAAAATAAAATCACTTTAATTTACTCCTCCAGTCTAGCACCTTTAGGCAAACAATTTTCTTCTTTTTTGGACCTGTTTCTTTCAAATGTTCCATTTTATTTTTTACGTAATGTGTCACTGGCTTCTTTCTTCAGAGAAAAAAAGTAATACTTTATGTATCAATTCTGATTTTTTTTTCAGGAGTGTTCAATACGTTAATAGTACTAAGTACTAATTTATAAAAATATATCGCAATTCAGCCGCAAAGAATCTTCGCGTTATTGTATGTATAAAAATAAAGGTAACAAGAATTTCATACATTCTAGCCCGATTTCCTACGGTTCTTAAATACTGTAGATTTCATGTAGCGTAATTTTCATTTATTTTCATAAATTACTGTTATGGGGATTGACCCATTCACTCATACTGGACGCTTTTAACAATTATAAAAACCCCGAGTTCAATAGTTTCGTGAGGAAATATCGCGATCTAACGCGAGACTACAGACAGTCTAATCTATCAGTAGGTAAATACCGATAATCGTTCTTTATATTCACTTGTTTTACAATCTTTTTTTTTTTACCTAGATTTGTTGTTTGCGTCTTTCTTTATGACGCTTTTCCTATGCCCACAACGATTACTATAGATCTACATAGAGAGAAAAAGTTTCAGAGAGACCAGGAGAAAGAGAGAGCGAAGAAAAAAAAAGAAAGTGGGGGTAGACAGACATAATGCGTTAGGTACCAAAATCCATAAACATTTATGATATTTTTCACATACATTTTATATTAAAAAAAGAAGTTAAAAAGTCTTATTTTCAGAAAAAAAGCAATTCGAGGTAGGATAAAAACAGATTATGTAAGAATGCTAGTCTGTTCTTTGAATTGCCCCCCCTTATCTTTGAATGCACCCTTGTTGGATGCTTAGCAAGGATGCTTTGCAAATACCACTTTTAACTCGTTGGTATGATTCAATCAAGGATTGACCCTTGCTCTCTCGGACAAAAGCGGGCACACTAACCATGATACGAAATTGTCGCATCGTCATTGTTGGTTAGAATTACATCGGACTAAATGTGTATTATTTGAGTTATTTGTTCTACTGGGACCAACTTGAGTGTTATTTTATACAATGTTTCGACCGATGTAACCTCCGACCTTCTTCCGAACTTGGCAAACATTATTCAATCCACGGAGGTAACATGATCTCGTTCCATCAGACATAACAAGGTAGATAAAACAGACTAAGGTAAGAAGATACATCGGCTGAAACGTTGTGCGAATAACATTCAAGGCGAGAACAATAGTCTGAATGGTTCCAATAATGTGATTTATCTTATCTGGAACAACCAATAAAAATGAAAGTGAGAAAATTAGTCTGGATGATCGAAACAAAATAATCAACGGTCATCTCGAAAATCGCGAATCTATTTGAAGAATTTAAAAAAAAATGGATTCCATCGATCATAAAAAGTGATTCGATATCTTCATTAATAATTACGCTGATGTGTTTCAAAATTCATTGGACGTTTTAATGGTAGAGTATAGATTACATTTCATGTTAAGAATCAAACTCTGAAAACTGATGATTAGCAAACAGGCGTAAATAAACGAAGAATTAAAGAGAAATATAATAGCACTTTTCTGATTGGCATTATCACACGATTCGATCATAAATTGAAAGAGCACCCAATATATACAGGAGTGTTTATTTATTTATTTTTTATTCATGATTCTGTGGTAGATTTTCTTCTTTCTGTTCGCTTCCTGAGCGCATTTTAAATGAGAAGTTATCTGCCCTTTGTTTACATTCTAGTCATCTCCCCCTCATTTAGGACAGATTATTTGTAATTATTAATATACTATTTAAATAGTTATATTTATGACTTACTTTTATGCACGTATATATATATATATTAGTGATATATATATATATTAGTGATGGGACGATTCCAATATTTTTTCCGATTCTGATACAGTTACCGATTCCGATTCTTTATAAATCTCTAAATATTTAACTATAAGAGTGTCATTTTGTCCTGATTATTGAAAAACCACTTAAATTTATTTATTTTTAAATGTGTATATATTTTCTCGAACGAAAAAACACACTCGTGTGAGAGTGATCTAGAGATTATAGCTTTACTGGAAGTTTAAATAAAAAAAATATTTATTATTTTATTATTATTACAAGCAGTGGAAGATATTTCTTAAACCAAAATCAAACAAAAAAAGATCATTAAAGGAATCGGTTTTGGTATCGGAAAATAGGCTCAAATTTTTCCGATTCTAATACCGATTCCGATATCCCCAAAAACTTCGATTTTTCCGATTCCCGATTCCGATGTCGATTAATCGTCCCAAAACTAATATATATATATATATATATATATATATATATATATATATATATATATATATATATATACGCTAAACTTAAGCTAAACATCTACAGAATGCCAACATCAATATATTACATATGAATTATTCCCCTGTGGAATTTCTACATGCCTCGCTAACCCGTTAACAACAACAACAACAATAATAATAATAATATTAATAATAATAATAATATAGATAAAGAAAATAAAATAAATCAAAATAAAATAAAGTAAAAATACATAAATAACAAATGATATTGAAATTAAAATAAACTTAGTTATTAAGAGTAAATAATTATATGTTTGACGTAGCCATTGTGTTACACAATATACAACAAGTTAGAAAAGCATTTCATCCAAGGCATGAAAATTGTTAAACAAAATGTTTTTACTATAGGCTTTAAAAATAAAGGTACAAGATTCAATTTGAAATTTATTTATCTTCAAACTGCACTTTTATACATTTTACAAAGTAAAGTATAAAAATTTAATACCTTACATTGTAAAATGTATAAAAGTACACTTTGAAGATAAATAAATTTCAAATTGAATCTTGTACCTTTATTTTTAAAGCCTATGGTAAAACATTTTGTTTAACAATTTTCATGCCTTGGATGAAATGCTTTTCTAACTTTTATCGTATATTTTTAAGATTATATTTTATTTAATTTATTAATTTGGATTAAAAAAAAAGAGGAATGTGGTTTTGTATGTACTTATAAAAACTCTCCTACTCTCTATTTCAGATTGTATTTCTCCTTACACCACAACTCATTTTTGCAACCCCCTCTTTGTATTATTACAGGTCTGAATATTCTCTCTGTTTCAGTTTGTAATTCTCCTCAGACCACAACTCTTTTTTGCAACTCCCTCTTTGTCATACATGTCTGAATAATGAGAAAATCTGAATTTTTTTAACAAAAACTTTAAAATAAATCTTTTAGGTTAAATTTTTTTAAGCTTCTTTCAGAATAGAAAATCTTTACAATTTAATAAGGAACATATTTCATATAGGTTTCATAAAAATATTCAGTAGATAACGAGAAAAATAGAGATGAAAATTTCAAAAGGAGAGTATAACTGGTTACGTTCAATAGTAGTCCTCGCTAGCGAAAGACTTTGTTATTGTTATTCTATTATTATTATTATTATTATTATTATTATTATTATGTAAAACATTTTGTGTCCTGCGCTTTCGCGTGAGGACTAATATTTCCGCGTTAAGAGGTGATTAATGTAGGGAAACTTTAGGCATTAATAATTATAATTTTCTTGATTTTAAATGTGGATTAATTTTCTCTTGAACTTGTGACGTAATTGTGCACTAGATGGTTGTGTTTTGGTAAAAGACATGTAAAATGAATTCAAATTTTGAAATATATATATATAATTTTGAAATATATATATATATAATTTTGAAATATATATATATATATAATTTTGAAATATATATATATATAATTTATTAATAATTATTACGTGCATAAAAGATGACTTACTTTTATGCACGTAATAATTATTAATAAATAATATTTAAAAAAATATAAAAACAAAGGAAAAAATTATAAACAAAGGGCAAATAACTCCTTTCTTATAATAAATGGTCAAGGAGCGAAATAGGAAGAAATTAGTACAGAATCGCTAATAAAAAAATAAATAAAAATTCAACAATCTTATATCTATAATATAAAGCTGAATATCTGTGTGTGTGTGTCGGGTCATGAATAGGCTCCTATATGGTTGACTATTATAGAAAACTGATCACATATAATGATAGAAGATGTATCGAGACACAGGAATGGGTATGTTTGATCTACCATAATGATGATTTATTAAAATTGTGGGGTCTGCGTTGGCGCCTGGTCCACAAAGTATGGAAATAAAAAATTTTTAAATTAAAAAAAAACGTTTACAAGTGTTTTTGATATGGATGTACATAATAATATTTTAATAAGTATGTTTTAACTTAAATAGGGATGGTATAATAAAAGTGTGGGGTCTGCATTCGCGCCTGGCCTCCATAGAATGGAAATAGAAATAGAACCAAACTTTGATAAAGACTTTTGATATCTATCTGCGTAAGTATACTTTGATAATTATGTTTCAGTTTGAAGAAATATGGTATAATAAAATTATGGGATGTTCGTTCGCGCCTGACCTCCATAGAATGGAAATATGTCACAAAGTTTAACAAGGTTTTTTTAATATAGATCGACAGAATATTGTGATAAGTGTTTCAGTGTGAACAGGTATGGTATAATAAATTATGGGGGTTATCTATTTCATTTTTACTTTCATCATATTTTGATTTGGCTGCCCGGCGTTGCCCGGGTATTTGGAGGTGTATGTTGAGCAAAAAAAAAAAAAAGTATTCAATTTTTTTTAACTTTGCACCCTCTTATGACCCCTTCAAATTTATTGTTTTGGGCTCAAATCAAGTTATTAAGTTAGATCGATGTCCAAGAAACCTATATCTAAAATTTCAAGTGTTTAAACCCCAAATTGTTGAAGGAGTTTGGTAGAGTTCTCAAAGGTCAACTCGTTGAACTCTAACCCCTTAACAACCAAATTTCTGGCCGAAAACGGATTAGAAAGATTTTCAGTCTACAGACTTGAAATTTGATATACAGAGTTATTGCGTAGGAAAATGTACACACACAGACACACAGATACACACACATACACACAGACACGTTCACTTTTATAGATATACTGACACGGGTGCCCGGCGTTGCCCGGGTATTTGGAGGTGTATGTTGAGCCAAAACAAAAACAAAAAAAGAAAAAAAAACGGTTAATTTTTTAAACTTTGACACCTTATATCACCCTTTCAAATTTATTGTTTTGGGCTTAAATCAAGTTATAAAGTTATATCCATGTCCAAGAAACCTATATCTAAAATTTCAAGTGTTTAGGCCCCAATTTAAGGAAATCTATATACACAGGCACACAGATACACAGACACGTTCACTTATATATATATATATATATATATATATATATATATATATATATATATATATATATATATATATATGTATAAATATATATATACTAGCATGAGTGCCCGGCCTTGCCCGGGTATTTGGAGATGTATATTGAGAAAAAAAAATAAACAAAAGTGGTCAATTTTTTTTACCTTTGACCCCTATTTTGACCCCTTAACATTTAGTGTTTTGGGCTCAAATCAAGTTATTAAGTGTGATCCATGTCCAATAAACCTATATCTAAAATTTCAAGTGTTTAGACCGAAAACTGTTAGAGGAGTTTGGTAGAGTTCTCAAAAGTCAAATCGTTAAACGTTGACCCCTTAATCGCCTAATTTCTGGCCGAAAACCGATCACATCGATTTTTCCAAATCTCAGTTCTCAGTATATCAAATTTCGAGTCTGTAGACTTAAAATTGACAGAGTTATTGCGTAGGGAAATGTTCACGCACAGACACACGGATACAATGATACACAGACAGACAAACACTTTCACTTATATTTATATATATATAATATTGATTCGTTTATTATAAAAGAGCTTTGCATTACACTAAGTAAACATCAGGTGAAATCATTTCACGAAAATGCTCTAATTTAGAAGAGGATCTTGTATGTAGTCATGCACAGACAAACTGTTTCGTTCATGAATATGTCGAGACAAGAACCGATATGGAACCGGGAATCGAACCTACAACCATCTAGTTGATAGTCATCATTTTTATTATCTGACCTAACAAGAATATTGATGACGAAAATAAAAACAAATAAATTACAATAATTATTAATTCATCAAATATTCAAAGAATGAATCAAAGTAAAGAAAAATCCTTAAACCATAGATTTTCATTTTTTTTGTTTCATTATCCCGCTATTTAGTATATTGAGCGTTTTATGATTTTGACATTTTTTAATATACATAATATTTATGTTTGTAATTTGTTCATATATATATATATATATATATATATATATATATATATATATATATATATATATATATATATTCACGTTGACAGACCGATTCTCGTCAGATAACCGAAGTTAAGCAATAATGAGCCTGGCCATCGCAAAATGGGTAACTGCTTGAGAAGACTAGGCGCTGTATGTACCGTATAAATTTCCAGGTTGTATCTGGGGGCGCGTTTAACTCACGGGGTGAGAAACAATCCCGAATTCAGACGGAAAGCAATGGGAAACTACCGTATTTACTTGCCTTCCCGAGATTACCATGGCTCCACAATTTGGAGAATTGTGGTCGCTGACGCTGTTAAACAAACAACAACAACAACAACAAAAACAGGGCTGCTGCATGCATGCATGTATTTATATCAATTTAGTACAATTTTTAGTACTTATATAAGCATTTTTGCCTACATGTGCATACGTGTTTCAGCTACGATCTTAGTCATCAGACCATTGACAAGAAACGTTTTTATGCAGCTGAAGCAGGAATGCACATGTGTAGCCAAAAAATGTTTGTATGAATAAAAATACACTAAAAGATAGGTTTATGTGTGTGATAGACAATACGTTGCGACGCTCGACAACCCCTCAACTCCAACGCTGCTTCTATGTTTTTTCTCCCTTGTTTTCTGTTCTTGTTGTGACGCCATCTCTCACGTTTGTAACTGCTGATGAGATGCACTCTGGTTTAAAACTATGCAATAAAAAAAAAGAAACAAAATAAAACACAGACCCTGACACTTTCTGTAAATATTAGTTGTACTGTGTGTGTGTGTGTGTGTGTGTGTGTGTGTGTGTGTGTGTGTGTGTGTGTGTGTGTGTGTGTGTGTCACTATCGACCCTCAGATCCAATTCTTGGTTTTCTGTCGAGGTTATGTTCGTCAGTTGCCGTCAGTTCACATCTAGTTCTTCTTCGAGTCACTACCTACGTTAAACTGGCCAACTCAGAACTGTGGTCAATTATAACTGTTGTTAACTGTCGCAAAACTAAGACTCCGACAAACCGCCCACAACTGTTGTAAACTGTCGCAAAATTCACTTCCACATTTAAAACTAACTCTAAAATATACCGTCCCAAATAACCACCACATCTTGATCAACAATACTATTTAATTCAGATTTTTAGTGTACCTTGGTGAACAACTTCCTCCTCATTGTTCTGCTGATAAGCTTTTTTTGCTATATTTTTCCTCACTTTTAATTTTCAGCACTTGGAGGAATAACCATTTTTGTTAGTAATCATTATCTTTAAAAAATTCGTAGTTTCATAGGACTAACCCATATGAACTAAAAACCCTGCAAGTACTACATACACCTATTTAAATACGTAAATATTTATTACTAACAGTTCAGCACGGATTTACTTGGGCCCTATATACTGTTTAAAATTTTATGTGCATATGCACATATATTAACAGTTTGACTCATGTCACGGTAACCTACATCTAAAAATTCAAGTGTTTATAACCAAAATTGGCAGATGAGTTTGGTAGAGTCTGCAAAGATAAACTCTTTAAATTTTGACCTCTTGGCTTCCAAATGTTCGTCCTAAAACTGATTAAAAAACTTGCTGCATGTCTGACTACTCTGTATGTAAAATTTCAAATGTTTATACCAATAATTGGCTGAGTAATTTAGTAGAGATCGCAGAAGTCAAATTTTTTAAAACTTTGACCCCAATTTTGATCCCTTAGCATTTATTGTTTTTAGCTCAAATCAAAAAGTTTAATCCATGTTCAACTTACCTACATCTAAAATTTCAAGTGTTTAGACACAAAATTGGCGGAGGAGTTTGGTAGAGTTTTCAAAAGTCAAATGGTTGAAATTTGCAGATTTTGCATGTTTAAAAAACTCACAATCTAAGATTTTTAAGAACAAATCTATTATTGTGTAAATAGACTTTGTGTGTTTTTATGTGTGTGTGAGAGAATTCGTTCCCTATAGATTCGAAAGCAGTTGGCCTAAGTCTTATGAAATGTCTTCGATGTTTGATAACCGAAGTAATCCGCTGAAAGAAAGAACAGGCGATTATCACTAAACATCTCATACAACCTAATATAACACGTGCGTTTAAGAGGCTTTATAACCACACAAGCCGCAAGGCTCGACATATAAAATCAACAGAAGGTTCTTCTTTGATATGATGGGGGCTCGTTCGAAATGAATTTAAAGCATGATTGCATCATGGCACTTGACATTATCATATTAACTTGAATTCAAGCCATCGGCACTACACAAGCAATAAGGCCCGAGATTTAAAATCAACAGAAAGTTCTTTGATATAACAGGGACTCGTTCGAAACGAATGTTTCTGTTTAGAACACAATTAGAGCGTGATACTTGGCCTTTGTATATTTAAAATTTAATTCTGGCAATTATGTATGAAAATAATTTTATATAATCAACAGCATGTTCAATCGAGTTGGTTGAAAAATAATCGATTTAACCGATTTCGACGACAATAAAAATTATAGGAGTGTGAAACATTCGTTGATAATCATTCAATCCCGGGCAACGTCAGATCTCCCTGATATATATATAACGTGCATCAGGACATTCAATAAGTCCTCTTAATTAAAATTCATTCTAGTGGTGGGGAATAACGGCTTTCCACACGGTGTATAAGCATTATTGTCTTAATTGTAATTACATTTTCACAAAATGTAATTTGTAAAACAAACAAAAAAATGTTATAATTTAACATGTTTTCGTTGTGCGAAAAGATAGCTCAGGGCAAGAACCCAGACTACGACACTGTCACTTGGGCTTTAGAATCTCAGCTTGAAACGTTCATCACGTCTAGTCATATTAAGAAGGCATAGTACAATTAAACAGCTGTTTGTAGATGATTCACCCGCACACACACAAACGCACACACGCACACACGTATACTATTATATAAAGCTCACTTTGTGAATGTAGGTGTGTGTGAGTTCTTTGCACATAGGTTCCGAAACGATGGAGCCTATCTGTTGCAAATATCACACAAAGGTAATTTATATTCCTGGCAGTGTTCTTAGATATGTTTTGTACAGAAATTCTTCCGATAAGTATCGAAAATCTAAAACTCCACTCTTAAAAAGAAGTCTTCCTTCTCTTATAGATAAAAAGATTTTTTACAGGGGAATATTTTACGTTACACTGGTGTAATTTTGTCCGGTTTAACGTAAAATATTCATCCGTAAAAAATGTTGTTTCTTTATCTATAAGGCAAGAAAAACTATTTCAGATCGTCAAGCCCAAAATATCAACTGACGTGATATTGTAAATAAACACAGCTTGATGTTGACATTATCATTATTATTAAAATTTTTTTTATTTTTGCAAATTAATCCACCGGGTAAATTATTCCTCGTAATATATAATATTCAATAGAGGATTGATTCTGTAATTATGCATGCATAATCTGCATAAATTAAACTATCATGTTTAAGCGTCTAGTTGGTATATATATATATATATATATATATATATATATATATATATATATATATATATATAGCCAGTAGAGTTTAGTTTCCTAGAAGTACATTAAATGAAACAACATGTGTCTACCAAAAGAGTGCTCAATGAGTGAACAGAGCAGGTATATTAAATTTATTTATACAAACATTAATGGCTACATATGTGCATACATGTTTCTGTAATTACCCGCGTTGGGGGATTACGTCTTCAGGCCAAGAATTACCGTCGGAACTGATATTTCAACCAAATACATTTTCCTATTTCGTTTGTCAAGTTAGAATGTAACCTGGGTAGGAGTCATAAAACGGTGAGAGGACAAGTGAGGTCTTTGAAGATAATAAACATCTTTTCCATTTCCCTTTCCCCTTATTCAACCTATCTTTTGGTTTTTATGGCATAAGGTACTTGAGAATTTAGTTTTTTGTGTTGGAGTCTGTAAATTAAGAACATTTGCTATGGTCACTAAGTATTTACCGGTGCCTTTCAATCTACATCCATCCACACACATACATGCAACACACACACAGACACAGTCACACACACACACACACACACACACACACACACACACACACACACACACACACACACACACACACACACACACACACACACACACACACACACACACACGTTAATACATATATTTAAAAGCGAATCTATGCTGTTCGCTTTTATTTTACTTACACACACGTACTGAAACTAGGCAATAACTCTAAACTACGCAGGAATAAAGTTAAAATTAAAGTAAGGTAAATAAAACAAAACAAAAAATAAATAAAAATAAATAAAAATAAAAATAAAAACAAATAAACAAACAAATATGAATAAACATAAAACACGAAAGTTATCTAAACCCCACATGTACATATATATATTAATATATCAATATACTTATAAACGCCTACACTTTGCTACACCCGCGCATATATACACACATACACATACAGACATACATAGACATATAATGGCATTTTTCTTACTTCAGTAGCGTGGTAACCCCTTCATATATGAAATAGCATGCTACTACACTCCAGACGGGTGTATATATAATATATACATATATATATACATACATACATACATATATATATATATATATATATATATATATATATATATATATATATATATAACATACATACAAACAATATTCGGACATCCATACATTCTTGTAATCTACATTGCTACAACAATCATATACGAGACAGCTTATTTTAATAGTTCAGAAATATATATGCATATACATACACATACATACATACAAATATACAAATACATCCATATACAAACATACACACAGATATATAGATACACACACATATATATATATACAAACATACATGCATACATAAATACACTTATACATACATACTCACACAAAATACAGACATATATATATATATATATATATATATATATATATATATATATATAAGAGCAAATAGTTAATAAAACATGTTAAAAAACACCTTGAAAAAGAAGAGTTAAAACATATTTAATCTGAAAAGGAAAGACTTAATAAATGGATAGTCCTTAATCCGCGGAGTTTCGAAAAAATACTTTCCTTCTCATCAGAGGGTAGGAATTAGCAAAATGCGGGATCGGATTTTGCATACAAAAGTATTTGATGAAACTGCAAGTAAGTCAAAGATCTTACTTGATAACAAAAAGTGAAGCATATGGTGAAGAAAGGTGATTTCACTTGAATGGATTGTCTGGTGAAAGGTAAACTATCTAATGACGGTAAAATCCAAAAATGTAAATCCAAGAAAGTTAATTAAATTTCCATTCGCACAAGTAAAATCCAAGGAAAATTATTATAAGCTCTATCTTCTATTTGGTTTAATCGAGCCTTTACATCTGGTTGAGATTACTTTATAAATATTAATTCTTTAATATTTATAATATGCTTTAGTTTTACCATCTTGGATCATTTTGGTAAATTTAATTGTAATTTTTATTTTATATATATATATATTCTTTTTACTTGTTTTACATAAGAATTATTACACATTCGTAAGAATGTTTCGGTCAGCCAGTTACAAGTTACTAGAGACCTCTTTAGGCAATATTGTTTATGCAAAAGTACAATCAGTAATGAAATTTTTACAGGAGTTACAAGCACAAAATTTTTCAAAAGATCACATCACGTCGCATTAAAAATAAAATATGTTAAAAAGAAAGAAGACGAATAAGAACAAGGAGAATAATAAATGTCCATATCAAAATATCTCGCTCAACAGAGCTAAAATCGAATTTTAGCTCTGTTGAGCGAGCTTCGAAACCGGTCAGCTGACACATTCGTTTTTATTTTTTAATTTCACAATCTTAAATAAATAATGTTTTCGAACAAGTTTAAATTTAGTCTTTACATAGCCATAATAAAATTTTGTACCCTGCAAAAATTTATATATATATATATATATATATATATATATAGTCCACTATGAAATAATGGGGATCATTAAAGAAAAGCACACACAACTGACACAGATTACGCAGACGATATTGCTCTGTTCGCGAATAACACTGCTGATGGGTAAACACTGTTACCTGAGCTAGAAAAATTTGCAAATGATATTAGTCTTTGCGTTAATGCGAATAAGACAAAGTTTATGACTTTCAATGCTGAGGGGGAGATCATAGCTCTAGATGGAACAACACTGAAAGAAGTCACTGGTTCCACGGAGAGATATATCGAAATTCGCGTCTCAAACGCATGGGTTGCATTGGATAAGCTGCGGTCAGTATGGACTTCAAGACTAATTAACCAACTGAAAAGGCAATTTTTCAGAGCAGTGGTGGAGTCTGTCCTTGTATGAGGTGCTACAACCTGGACACTCTGCAAACAATTGGAAAGAAAGCTAGATGACACGTACACCCATATGCTACGAACAGTGTTAAATATATCTTTGCAAGATCATCCCACGAAGCAGCAACTTTATGGCAACCTACCTGCCATATCTATTACCATCAGGGAGTTACGTCTATGATTTGTCGGTCACTGCCAGAGGAGCAAGCAAAAACTGATGAGAAATGCATTGCAGTGGACTCCACGGGACGGTCACACGAGCATAGGACGACCTAGACCCACTTACATCCAGCAAATTACACATGACGCCAACTGTGATTATGAAGATCTGATGCAGTTGTCGGAAGACAGTGAAATCTAGAGAGAGAGAGAGAGAGAGAGAGAGAGAGAGAGAGAGAGAGAGAGGGAGAGAGAGAGAGGTCACATTGGCAAGGAACCCGACCAGATAGATATAGAAAGAGGAGCCAATAATAATAGAAAAAGGAAAAAAATAGAGAAATGCTTCTTCTCTTCTGATGAAAAGCATTTATCTTCGAAATGCCGTGGCCTAAACGGGTTTTCTTATCTTTCCCTTAACTTTTTTATTATTGTTCTGATGATATGATAAAGTTATATATAACTTTTATTCTTCATCTCTCATTTAATATTATTGTTTGCTCCTCTTAATAGTGTTGAGCTTTTTTGATAAGTTTTGCTTTGTTAAAGAATTACTCTTTGATAACATAATTATTTAATATATATATGTGCGTGTGAGAAAGAGAGAGAGAGAGAGAGAGAGAGAGAGTGTGTGTGTGCGTTTGTGATAATGTGTGTGCGTTTGTGATAATGTGTGTGTGTATGTGTGTGTTTACGTTATAAAGCCAAAACAACTAAAGAAACTCCCAGGAGATCAATTAATACAACCTCTTTTTGCAAGTTTGGTCATATGATTCTTCCACGATATATTTAAATATTTTCGATAAAAATAAACTCATTGATTGACAGTTTATGTCAAGCAGACGTGACATATTATGATGTGACTTATTATAAAATTGATTTGGTTGGTTGCTTGTTTTACGGCATATCAACCCTTTTCGGGTTATTTAATGCCGAATTCAAAGATAAATAAAATTGATGACATAATTAAAAAATTTTAATATTAGAATCAAGTTCCAAAAATAAACACTTAACAACGTTCAGTATAATTATTATATCAAAGCTTGGAAAATTTTATGCTGTTCAGTATCAGCATATCCACTAGTGCTGGGACGAATCTGAATCAGAAAAATCAGAACTCTTGTGGTATCGCAATTACAAAATTTTGTGCGTATTTTCCAATGACAAAGGCGATTCCTTTAATTAACTGTTAATTTTTTTAATTAAATTCTATCTAAAATCAAAAAATTTTCTGCTTAATAGTAAAATAATAAATATTCATTTATTTTTAACTATAAATAAATCTACAAGCTATAGATCTTCCTCCACAACTACGTTTTTACGTTTGAGAAAATATTTTTCACATTTAACATATGTTTTTAATGTAATCGATGAAAATAACAATTTATAGTTTAATATTTAAAGATGAATAAAGAATCAGAATCGGAATCAATAATTGTATCGGAATCGGGAAAAATATTGAAATCGTCCCATCATTGTCAATTATAAAACACGCAGCATTAATTACACACACACACACACACACACACACACACACACACACACACACACACACACACACACATATATATATATATATATATATATATATTGAATTAGATTGACCCAATAAAACATTTTTCAATTGATGAAGACAGGAAAAAACATATAAAAATCACAAACAATTTCCAGGATGGAATCAAGTATAGGTGAATATCGATTATGTCCAAGTCTTGTTAACCATCGATTGAAACATCGAATGTTTTTAGAAAATATATTTTAAAATCAAACATAAAACATTTTCCAATTCTGCTCTAAATTGGTATTTAAGATTTCACCATCCGATATTCAAACCCAGTAGGAAGTGGATCTTGGATTAACTTTCGACAGCCTCGTAATTCTCGTATTTCTTATTTTATCTTATGCTCCTCACAGGTTTTGTAATGTGTCTATTACTTTTTAAGTGTGTCTCGGACTCTCACGCGGTCTGGTACCGTCGCAAAAGGAACAAGCAAACAAACAAAAAAAACCCAACTCGACATTTTTTAAAATTGCAAATGAAATGGATTTATTCGTGGTTCTTTCAAAAGAACGCATTTCATCATTTTTCCTAAAGTCTCTTCACACACACACAAATGCACTTTTCTTAAGTCTCTGTTGCCGCCACTCCACACCGGCACCAATCAGCGCTTTCTCGCCCTCGACTTTCACACGTCCATCTTGCTCGGTGGCGTGTTTCTTCCCTGCCGACCAGGTGGAGTATTTTTCTCTCCTTTTCTTGTGACGCAAACTCGCGCACACTTGTTAATTTGCATACGTGCTTTAACTGCTGCTAATATTTTCGCTAGCACGCTATCCTTCGTCTTCTGCTGATATTTTCATACGTTCCCACACGCACTCTATTTCTCACACCAGGCTTATATTTCATGAGCGATGTTTCTGACATAGAAGGAAGAATTGCTGTTTTTGGAGTCAGAATCTTTTCCATCTAACACTTATTATTTTCAAGTTTTTTTTTACCTTTAAGTAGTATTTTTTAGCTTCTTACATCAAGTGGTGTCATGCCTTGCTTGGAGAGATTTCCATAAAAAATATATCTATAAAAAAAGAATGTCATCCTTTGAAACCAAGAACAATCTTCTTTCGAAGAGCGAATCAAGAAACACAAATATTTGGTGACTTAACATTTTTGGATAATATAACTAATATCAACGGACTTTGGTGGATACATCATATTTAAAACCAACCGTTAAAATGAGGAGGAAAAGACGGAATAGGTTTCATACGAAGGTAGTTGATGTATCTGGGGGTTTTCTCACGTAAGTTTTGTATCGGAATGCGTTTGATAAGTATCGAAACCCGATAATCGAAAAATCCGACTAAAGAAGGAAGTCTGGTTTTGACCAAAGTTAACACCTTACACAGCCTAACATCGCACTTGCATTTGAAAAGTTTTGTTACCACACAAGCAGAAAGGCCCGGTCTATAACATCAACTGTAGATCATTTTACGAGAGAGGTGTGCGTTGCATGTTTCTAGAGCACAATTGAACCATGATACTTGACATTTATACGTTTAACTTTAATTCAAGTGATTATGTAAAAATAATTTAATAAAATCAACAGTTGGTTCTTTGAAAAGGCAGGGGCGCGTTCAAAATGAATGATTCTATTTAAAACACAATTGAACCATGATACTTGACTTTTGCAGTTCAAACTTTAGGTGAAGCCATTATTTACTAATAATTTAAAAAAACTTTTGTAAACTACAATGTATTGTGGACTAAGACAGAGTTCAAAATAGATTTCGTAGCCTAGTGAGGGATGCCCTTTTCTCTTTTCTGCAACCTCTTTCCCACAAAAGAGACGTTGCGAGTCTGGCTCTACTTTATCGTTATTTTCATGGCAAGTGCTCGTCTTAGCTCCAATCTATGATCCCCCCTTTCTTGACTTTCACGAAAAACACTCGTCTAGCTGAAACCACTATCAATAATTTCCCCCACTCTTTATCTGTGCCTAAACCTAAACGCAGATTCCATGAACAAAGCTTCTTTCTTAGAACTGTACGCCCGCGGAACTCTGTTCCGCTTTCCTGCTTTCCAACTGACTACAATATTGTCGTCTTTAAGTCCAACATAAACAAGTTCTTGATGGACCATTCCCTTAAGTAATCCAATTTACCAAATTTCTTATACTAACGATTACTACGATATTGTCCCATTGACTACTATACATTCATTAACCCTTATTCTCGGCGAAGAGGAGGATCCAAAATTAGACCAGGCAAACAATCGATTTGATTAAACATGAGCAATTTCACAATTTCCAATTCAATAAAAGTATGGGAGCGTGGAATATTTGGTGATCCTTGTTCAATTTCGTACAACGTCAGGTCTTCCTCTTACTGTACACACACACACACACACACACACACACACACACACACACACACACACACACACACACACACACACACACACACATGTATAAGGTCATTGGAGAACTTAATTAAAATTCTATTTGGAGAGAATAACGATTTTCCACATAATGCAGAAACATTGTCTTAATTATAATAACATTTTTTCAAATCCCAAGTTATAGAACAAAAACACAGTTTCTCATATTTTCGCTGTGCGCGAGGATGACCGCGGTTCAAGAATCTCAGTTTGAAAACTTCATCATATCTAGTCATATGAATAACTTTTATGTATGTAAAAATTACGCACCATAATATAACTTATACAGATATGTAACATAAGTATATAGTAAGCATGAGGTTGACTTTTTTTCGATGGGTCATAGTCCTTGTGAATATTATTTGTTTTTTTATGTATTCAAAATTCATTCTGGATTAAGTGATATTTTTGTAAATTTGAAACGATATTCTGAAATGAAACGCATACATCAAATCTGTTGGCAAGATCGCTGAAAAAATGGTTGGATCACTATACATCTGCATCCGATGAAATCCTCTACCTGTATAAGAACTAAGTTCGTCCTAAATTGGAATTCTGTTGCCACATCTGGGCTGGAGCTACTCGGCGCACCCTATCTTATCTTAATGGAGTTCAAGACTGACGAGTGGTGGCATTTTCTCTTCCCTGCAACCTTTTTCCTACAGAAGAGACGTTGCGAACCTGTCTCTGCTCAATCGTTATTTTTATTGCAAGTGCTAATCTGAACTCCAATCTATGATCTCTCTTGCCAAACTTTTACAAAAACCACTCGACTAGCTACAACCACTATCAACAATTTCTCCACCCTCTTTCTGTGCCTAAATCTAAACGTATCTTCACGATCAAAGCTCCTTTCATTGATCTGTCAACCTGTCGAACACTGTTCCGCTGGTCTGCTTCCCGGCCGACTACAGTATGGTAGCCTTTAAGTCTAATGTAAAGAAGTTCTTGTTGGGCCGTCCCCTTAAATAATCAAATTATACCCAATTTCCACCATTAACCACTACAACAGTATCACATTATCTTCAGAAACCCTTATCCTTGAGTGGCCTGCTCGCCTTAATAAGTGGTGACTCTCTTGTAAAATATAATCACGCACAGGGTTTGTGGTAGCGGTTTTAGTAGAAAAATAGTGAATAAAGATCGATCCTACATTCTATTTGAAAGTTTTATTTGGGAGAGTAAGGAAGGACGGATTAAATATAATAAATATGAAATGAATGACTTTTGATCCAACTAGTTTGACCTGGTCGAGTTCATATATGAGAATAGGATCAAGTTATTATTAAATCAACAAGCAAAGACGAACTTAACACATTATTCACTGTCAGAGATCAGCGTTTGGATTTGACACGTCTTCGTCTTTTGCCATGAAAATCGACTACAGTGTCAAGTACATCGGCATTGATATCATGTCCCAAAAGTGTCACCCCATGCAATTTGCTGTTTTGCCGCCTACTGTATTCCAACTGCTTGCCCCATGGGCCCGGTTGGACATGCAGTGACCGCAAACTCCAGAGATGTAAATCGAGTCAGACGTTCTGTAATGTTTTTTCCTGCGTTTTATTATCGCTTTTTTGTCGTATTATTCTGCTGATATTGATTATAAAAAAGGTCAGAGAGGCCAGCAGGGGAGATCCATAAAAAGGCTTGAGTCACGATCAGGTCTCTCTAACCTTTACCAAGGAAATCTGATCAGCCCTCCTATCCTCCTTTCACGCGAACGTTGCCACTCTAATAAACTGGGGCATTTTTTTAGTTCATCTTACGCAAAAGGGAATTCAGTCCGCAATAACGATAATTTGTCTTGTTATTATTATTTAAAATATTTGTAAGTTTGTTTTTTAATATTTTCCAATCTTCTGACAATTATAAAAAAGAAAAAAAGAAGTAAGCGTCATTAATATGATTAAAGATTATTTGAGGTGTGAGTAGCACGAATTTCTTTCTCATTTAAGTGACATTAGTAATCTTAGATTTATTACTAGTATTTAGTTTTATTAGAAAAAGGTGCATGGTAAAAACACAGGACTCGTTTATAAAGGTTTGTTTTTGTCGTTAAAATTTAAAAAAAGTAATAAAAAATACGTGTTTTTCTTGTTCGAATTTCTGGATTAGAAGATCATTATTGTATTTTTATTCGAACCATTCTACATTGTTTATATTTATTCAAGTAATTATACATTGTTTATATTTATTCAAAAAATTATACATTGTTTATATTTATTCGAATAATTATACATTGTTTATATTTATTCAAGTAATTATACATTGTTTATATTATTCAAAAAATTATACATTGTTTATATTTATTCGAATAATTATACATTGTTTATATTATTAAAAAAATTATACATTGTTTATATTTATTCGAATAATTATGCATTGTTTATATTATTCCAAAAATTATACATTGTTTATATTTATTCGAATAATTATGCATTGTTTATATTATTAAAAAAATTATACATTGTTTATATTTATTCGAATAATTATACATTGTTTATATTTATTCGAATTATACATTGTTTATATTTATTCGAATAATTATGCATTGTTTATATTTATTCAAATAATTATACATTGTTTATATTATTCAAAAAATTATACATTGTTTATATTTATTCGAATAATTATACATTGTTTATATTTATTCGAATAATTATACATTGTTTATATTATTCAAAAAATTATACATTGTTTATATTTATTCGAACCATTATACATTATTTATATTTATTCAATTAATTATGCATTGTTTATATTTATTCGAATAATTATACATTGTTTATATTTATTCAAATAATTATACATTGTTTATATTATTAAAAAAATTATACATTGTATAACATTTTTCTAAATAATTATACATTATATTTATTTAAATAATTATACATTGTTTATATATATTTGAGTAATTATACATTGTTTATATTTATTCAAATAATTATACATTATATTTATTCAAAATTTTTACACACTGTTTATATTTATTCGAATAATAATACAATATTTATATTCATTCGAATAACTATACATTGTTTATATTTATTCGAATAATTATATATTGTTCAAATTTCTTCAAATAATTATACATTATTTATATTTATTCTACCTATTTACTATGCCTCCCCACGGGACAGAGTTAGACACCAGGGTCGTTTTTTAACGATTTATATTTATTCTAATAATTATACATTGTCTATATTCATTCGAATAATTATACATTGATTATATTCATTCGATTAATTAAACATTGTTTATATTAAATTAAATAATTATACATTGTTTATATTTATTCAAGTAATTATACATTTTTCATATTTATTCAAATAATTATACGTTTTTCATATTTATATAAATATTTATACATCGATAATATTTATTCAAATAATTATACATTGTTCATATTTATTCAAATAATTATACATTGGTCATATTTATTAAAATAATTATACATGGTTCATATTAATTCAAATAATTATACATTGATAATATGTTTTCATATAATTATACATGGTTCATATTTATTTAAATAATTATACATTGTTTATATTTATTGCAATAGTTATACATTATCTATATTTATTCAAATAATCATACATTGTTCATATTTATTCAAATAATTATACATTGTTTATATTTGTTCGAATAATCAAACATTATTTATATTTATTCGAATAATTATACATTGTTCATATTTATTCGAATAATTATACATTGTTTACATTTATTCGAATAATTATACATTGTTCATATTTATTCGAATAATTATACATTGTTTAAATTTATTCGAATAATTATACATTGTTTAAATGTATTCGAATAATTATACATTGTTTAAATGTATTCGAATAATTATACATTATTTATATTTATTCAAATAATTATACATTGTTTAAATTTATTCAAATAATTATACATTGTTCATATTTATTCGAATAATTATACATTGTTTAAATTTATTCGAATAATTATACATTGTTTAAATGTATTCGAATAATTATACATTGTTTTAATGTATTCGAATAATTATACATTATTTATATTTATTCAAATAATTATACATTGTTTAAATTTATTCAAATAATTATACATTGTTCATATTTATTCGAATAATTATACATTGTTTAAATTTATTCGAATAATTATACATTGTTTAAATGTATTCGAATAATTATACATTGTTTTAATGTATTCGAATAATTATACATTATTTATATTTATTCAAATAATTATACATTGTTTAAATTTATTCAAATAATTATACATTGTTCATATTTATTCGAATAATTATACATTGTTTAAATTTATTCGAATAATTATAAATTGTTTAAATTTATTCAAATAATTATACATTGTTTGCATTTATTCGAACCATTAAACATTGTTAATTCTTAATTGAACTTTTATAAATTGTTGGGTTCATGATTGTTGTCATCGTGAGTGTTAATTCATAAAGTTTCACTTGATGTAAACTCCGACTATGTTCTTGTATGTCTTGTCGAATTCAGGAATCTTTCTATCGAAATCTGCACTGAACCCTTTATTTAATCCACGTGGGTAACCTTTTTCCTTCCATCAGCTATTAATTATAATTTGAGTTTCGCGCACACTGAGGATTGAACCGTCAACATCTAGAAGAGTGTAATTCAACAACTGAATTTTACCAAGTACTCTTATTATTTTATGGATAATTCTAGTACAATATTTTAAAGCCTTAAACCTATTTTGTTTCAAGATTAAAATATAATTATTTTTACTAGATATTATTGCAATATATGTACACACACACACACACACGCACACACACATATGTATACTTTGGGGTATTCTGCCGAATAATAAAAACTTATTGTAAAAGTCTACTTCACAACTTCGTGCTTATATATATATATATATATATATATATATATATATATATATATATATATGTATATATATGTATATATATAGATATAGATATATATAAACATATAGACATATATATATATATATATATAGACATTCAGAGTGATCGAAAAGTAACTGCCTAATATAAAATTCATATAACTTTTTTAAAAATGTAATTCATACAATTAATTAATACGAGAAGAAAGTATAATGTTTAAACTTTTATTTAAAATTCAATACGAGCGCCTTCAGTAACCACTTGCTTTTCCAGTTGACCAGGAATCGCATCAATTGATTTCACAAGAAATTCTTGCAGAATGGTAGTCACGTATTCGCCCTTTAATTCTTGTAAGTTTCTTGGTTTTCTGGAGTAGCAAATCCGAGCGACAAATGTATCTCCTTACTTTGTTATTATTATTCGTAAATGACTGAATGCCCAATTCCATGGAAGATGGTTTGCAGGAATGGCCGACCAGAAGTCGTGACTTAACCGTGGCCACCAAGAGTAAAGAAGGCCGATGCACATGACAGTGTGACGTCATTATCAGATCCACTTGTAGGTATATGATCTAGGCTATCAGCAGCAGTTTTTTCTAGTTTTCAGTTTGCTGTCTAACATGGTGTATTCTTGCATTGTTACAAAATTGCCGGGCAAATTATCCAAAAGGCCCTAAAAACCATATATTTTCTTATCCTAAACTTTATCAATTTGGATACGTGCCATTAGAAGGGAAAATTTTATTCCAACCAAATATAGTAAAGTAAGTGATGTTATTTGTTAATAATTAAACGTGTATTGAATTAGAACTGTATTCAAATGCTTTCATAACGTTTGATAACATTGTTAATATAAATTAAAGTACTTTCATAAAGTTTGATAACATTGTTAATATAAATTAAAGTACTTTCATAACGTTTGATAATATTGTTAATATAAATTAAAGTACTTTCATAACGTTTGATAACATTGTTAATATAAATTAAAGTACTTTCATAACGTTTGATAACATTGTTAATATAATTAAAGAAACAATACTATTTATTGCTAATACAGCAAATATTATGTTGATATTTTTAACTGTTTATTTTTTTTTATAAGGTTAAAAGTCTATCAGGAAGGTTGAAAATTTAATTTAATTTTGTTTTAGGTTTTAAAATTATAAACAAATAATTTTTACATGAGAATAATTGTCAAAATGTTTTTTTTAATAATAAATACAACCTTTCATTGAGTATGTCCAAATATTTGAAAGTTCTATATTTTTTTCTAAAGTCGGTTTGAAAATTATTCACTCCGTGGCTATTAATGAAATTAGCCGTGACTGAACGTTATATATTAAAATTGATTGTTTCTTTTTAGAATTATAAACAAATAATTTTTACATGAGAATATTTGTCAAAAATATTTTTTTAATTTATTTACTTGCCTCCCCACGAGGTCACAGTTAGATACAAGGTCGGTTTTTAATGTGGGAAAATTTAGCTCCCCGAAAAGGGGCACTCTGGATAGGAACAAGAATAAAATAAAAATTTCTCGGTCATGAAGGATTTGTCCTCCACTGACCGAGGACAGAACAAATGAAGTGTAGCATCAGAACAGATACTACACTGTGATTATTATTATTATAAATGTTTGTTTACTGTCTTTTCTGATATTTTAACAATATTTGACATTATGTGATGAATGTTTTGTTTAATTATGTTTTTCGGCCTGAGGATGTAATAAAGGAGAAGTCAAGATTCGATGATAAAACGTTGTGAAATAAACACACAAGATGAGAACATTAGTCCGAATAATCTCTAAAATTCCAAAAAATAACATTCAACCCATGTGATTGTTCTCTAAATTAAATTAAAAAAATATTTCTGCACTAGTAACTTTTGTTTGTTTGCATTTAAATTATTTGTTTGATTTCAATTTTTTGTATTTTATCGTTTGTTTTCATTCTTAAAATTATTTATCGATGGTTTTCACTTTTAAAATTATTCATCGTTGGTGTATAATATGTTTTTTTAATTCTTTGTTTCCTAACTTCATAATTCAGTTTTATCAGTAATAAATTGTATATTGCTTTAAAATTACTTAATTTTACATAGATAATATTTATATTTTATCTATATATATATAAAAGCGAAAATGTATGTATGTATGTTTGGACATCTGCTAAAAACTTCCGACAAACGCGACGAAAATTCACAAACTCGGTATCACATCGAAGCTCCATCCTTTGCTCGAAAAATATCGAAAAATTAGCCAAAAACGTTAACTTTTTCACCCCGGAATCGATAATTTTCGACAGGGAGGGGGTCAACAAAAACGGTCCTCTCGTGACAATGACCGATTCTACGCATGCGTCAGATGACGTCGTGACCTGATTTACTTTAAATAGTTGAAAAACCAAACAAATTTCATGTACGTCGCGTTAGCTCAGTTGGTTAAGGCGTTGGTTCATTATCTAAAAGTTTTGGGTTCGAATCCTGGAGTGAGATGTTTTTTTTCGATTTTTTAAATTTAAATATTGAACGAGTGTTATTTAAGCCATTTTTCACGTAACGTTCGTTTTTCTGCTCTTTTTTTTTTTACTTCGCTTATTCTTATCGACACCCAAAAACACCCGGGTACCCACCGATTTTTTAAATTTTAATATCGAAACAGGCTTATTTAAGCCATTTTTCACGTGTTGTTTTTTCTGTTTTCATCGTTCGTTTGCCTTACGTTAGTTTTTTTCCCCGCTTAAGTGTTAACGCTGTTTTCTTTTTTACTACGCCGCCGTCGTCGTCGTCGTAACGCTCGACGACTTCCGGCCGCGCACCTGTCAATTTGGTTCTTAAATAAATTCAAACATCTTTCACTAACTCATTCTGGCTGGCCGATTTTAATTTCAAACTTCGCCTCAGGGCTTCCGGTTCGATCCTACCCCCCGGGTTCTTTTTTATTTAACACCACACACACCTACAAACACCCGGGCAACGCCGGGTACCCCCGCTAGTATTGAATAAATTTCAGTTTCAGTATTAATCGAGCTGTGTTCCTTTTTCTTTTAAAAATGTTTTATTGGTCTTTTTCAAATGGCCCTTATATAGTACTGACAGTCTGACAAATCTTACCGACATTGCCTGCATGCATTTTTCAGTTAACAGGCCTTCTTCTTACTCTCGGTGGCCGTGTCTTAACGCCCTGCGACTTGTTTCTCTGGGTTTGGCTGGAAGAGAAAGTCACCCAATGTAAATAAATAAATAAATAAACAAGTCGACAAGAAGAATAGTAATAGTAAGGTTTGCATATTGTGTTATTCAATGCCGAATCCTGACATTTTGATTTAAAAAAAAGTTTCATGGTTCAAGTACTTTATATCTTCAAATATTTAATCATGATGTTTGGTTTTGTTGTTTTGTTTTACGCCATATCAACCCTTTTCAAGTTCAGTCATTTTAGTAAAAGTTTGATTTGATTGTTTTGTTTTATGGCATAACAACCATTTTCGTGTTATTTCATACCAAACCCGGTCATTTTGGTGAAAAGTTTATACTTCAAATAAAAAAAAAATCAATTGTAAAATTCATTCAAATGTAAAAAAAAAAAAACAATTGTAAAAGTTATATTCTCCTGAAGGTTGAAGTTCCTTCCTAAAAAAATACACCGAAAAATACAGTTGCGATTTACTTAGGACCTCTATTCAATCATGACTGATGGAACAAGTGCACGCTACGCTCGTGAAGTAAATAAAGGGTTCCGCTCGAAATTCCGTCCCAATTTCCGAGATCGACAGGAACATTCCAGAGCTCAAAAAGATACACCTGAAGAAGGTCGGAGATTATATTGGCCGAAAAGTTGTGAAAATTGCACTCAAGATGAGAACAGTAGTCCAATGAACCCAAATAATACATATAACCAATCCTTATCTCAAAAAGTCAGAAACGGTATATTTCAAGTTCTTTATATCTTCAAAAATTTATTTATGGTATTTGGTTTGATTGCTTTGTTTTATAGCATATCAACGCTTTTCAAGTTATTTAATGACGAATCCAGTAATCAATAAAAAGGTTTATGCTTAAAGCACTTTATATGTTATTTTTATTATATCTTATCCTTATTATTTATTAATTGTGTTTGGTTTGGTTGTTTTATAGAGAAAAATGTTGTTTTTTGTTTTTGACTTTGAAGAACATGATTGGGTTTTGCAAAGAAAAATGAAAAAAAAACATCAATGTTTGGCGCATTTTACGTCAGGAAACCAGCATCTCCAGACAACCAAAAATAAGAGTAAGAGCAATGGCCCAAAGATAACAATGAAAATATCATATGTGGAATAGAACACAAGTGGAGTACTTCCCTTCTGACTACAACGTATACGTCTCTTGGCGTTCAATATTCTCGAGTGATCTTTGAACATTAGTAAGTATTAACCCCTTAACATAAGAAACAGTAAAAAAAAAACCAAACAAACAAAGTATTGTTATTAGTTGATTGCTTTCGTATTTTAAAAAAAGATATTATTTGAAAGTTGTGCCGGTCGATGACTCTACTGATTGTTATTAATATTTGTAAAAATAAAATGTCAGAAAGAATGTTATTATTACACTATCGTTTTCCAGGGTGAGTTACTTGGCTGAGAAACGTCCTGAGAACGCAACCAGCTCCCCGGGGGGATAAAAGATATCAAAAAGATGGGCACATAAAAACATCATTGAAAGAGAGAGAAAGGGAGTGAAAGAGAGAAAGAGAAAGAGAGAGAGAGAGAGAGAAAGAGAGAGAAAGAGAGAGATTAATTTATAACGTTTTAACATTGTTTTGTTTTTGTATCCCATCATGAGTTCTTTCAGGTTTGACCTTTCAAATTCTACGGTCTTATATCGTTTTGAATTAGTTCAACATTATAAGCAACTGTCACTCTTGGCTCGAGTCATACCTGAAAACATCAACGGGTGGATATATCGTCGGCTATAATAGGCTGGCATGGGTTACTTCTTTGAGCATTTCCATCGTCGGCATTAAAAGGCAGGGACTGCATGCTACATTTTATTGCTTGTACAAAAATAGCAACAAATGCATTTTTATAAAAATATATATATAATTTATCTCACGTTTAACAATGGAGAAGCATATTTTGTCATTGACAAATGCGTGCAGCAAAAGTGCTATATTTGTGCGTCCGTTCCGTACAAGGTGCAAGCTTCAACTGTTTTTTAAAACGATACAATCATATTCAATCCTCTCTTTCTTCATTGAAAGAGAGAGAAAGGGAGTGAAAGAGAGAAAGAGAGAGAGAGAGAAAGAGAGAGAGAGAGAGAGAGAGATTAATGTATAACGTTTTAACATTGTTTTGTTTTTGTATCCCATCATGAGTTCTTTCAGGTTTGACCTTTCAAATTCTACGGTCTGATATCGTTTTGAATTAGTTCAACATTATAAGCAACTGTCACTCTTGGCTCGAGTCATACCTGACTGACAACAGTTACTGAAACCGTCATGTTTTACAATAATAACGCTCTTCTTTCTCGCCTCACCACGAACACAGTCAATCACAAGTTAGGTATAAGGTTTATTAATTTAGAATCCCCAGCTCCCCCAAAAGGGCCACTTTTCATTGTGTCACATTATCACAGCGAAATAAATATTTACAGATGAAATTAAATGCTTGAATACAGAGTGGCCCACTTAAAAGTAGCCCATAAAATGTAGTAGAGAGGAAAGACATTCTTTTATTGTTTAAACTAGCATTTCAGCTCGGCGTTGCCCGGGTGTTCGGAGGTGCATGTTGATAAAAAAAGCGGTCAATTTTTTAAAACTTTACCCCTATTATGACCCCTTAACATTTATTGTTTTGGGCTCAACTTAAGTTATTAAGTTAGATCCATGTCCTAGGAACCTATATCTAAAATTTCAAGTGTTTAGACCTAAAATTGGCGGAGGAGTTTGGTAGAGTTCTCAAAGGTCAAATTGTGGAACTTGACACCTTAACAGCCAAATTTCTGGCCAAAAACCGATCACAAAGATTTTCTCAAATCTCACTACCCTGTATATCAAATTTCGAGTCTGTAGACTAAAAATTGACAGAGTTATTGCGTAAGGAACTGTACACAGACAGACAGACACACACACAAACATGCAAACACACACAGACACACACACAGACACACATACACGTCCACTTTTATAGATATATAGATAGATAGACTAGCATAGATGCCCGGCGTTGCCCGGGTGTAAGGTTTTTCCCAAATCTCAGTACTCTGTATATCAAATTTCGAGTCTGAAGACTGAAAATTGACAGAATTATTGCGTAGGAAAATGTACACACACACACACACACACACACACACACACACACACATACACACACGGTCACTTATATATATATAATACATTACCTGTAGTATTCTTTAACTTACCTGCAGTGTTATAAAAGATGCTGGAAGTGCTCCCGGTTTACATCTATGCATTTCTGGGCACGTTTAACAACGTTTGCAAATACTGCCTGTAGATCTTCTCTGGTGATTCTACTGATAGCGTTGGTAATGTTCTCCTTTAATTATTCTAGATTGTGAGGATTATTTGCATAAACTTTTTGTTTTAAAGTTCCCCCAAAGATAAAAATCACGTTATAACAAGTCCAGGGAATGTGGTGGCTATAACCATTTGCTTATTCTCTCTTCCGTAAACATGTCCTGAACTCGTGTCAATGATCTGTGAGACGTGTGATATATAGCGCAATCTTGTTGGAAAAAGAATTGCATTTTTCCTTGTGGTGTCAGTTGGTCGGTAAGAGAAAGATTAGGAAGATCAGGCTACTTTTAAGTGGGCCTCTTAATCTGCCAAACAAAAAGTATTAGATGACATAGATCTAAAGAGAGAGCTTGGAAATACACTATCAGTTAATCAAGAGTTGTGAGTCAGAGAGTTAGCAGACTCGGCTAGAGTCAGAGGAGAAAGACGGTTGTGGATAGACATGGCGTCGAGTATGGGGTAAATGTCGATAGTAAAGATTTAGAACAGCTTTCCAATGGGGGGAAACATTCGGAATAAAGCTGCTGAAAATACGACCCAAACTTCGTTGTACGAATGTTCATTTGCAGCTTTTTCGAGGATCCGTCAAATCGACCAAAGATGGACCAGATATGTTTCCGATTGGTCAGATGTTAAAATTCCAAATAAGTGTTATTTGTCCTTTGTGCTGTAAAGGTATTTATATATATTATTGTCATGAATTAGTGATTTATTTAAATGTACATACACAACTAAGTCTAGATTATACGACCACAACGTTAGACGGTCATAGACGAACGCATAATATACACACGTTGAGATCCTTAGATGTAGGAGAGCCTTCTACTCCAGTAGTTTCTTCCCCAGAACCGCTAGACTTTGGAATTCCCTTCCGGGTTCCTACTTCCCTAACTGTACTGACATGCAGAAGTTCAAGTGTAACGTGAACCGACATCTTGCTGCCCAACTCCCCACATAGTACTCCTGTAGCTTATGTCCCTGATAGTAGCCCCCTATAACAAAGTGGCAATGTGCCTTGTTTGGGGTGAAAATGTAATAATAAAAAAAAGATGACTGTGACACTATATACACACGTATATACGCGCGTATATACGCGCGTATATACGTGCGTATATACGCACGTATATACGCACGTATATACTCTCTCATTTCAAAACTCTACTATACGACACTATTAACGTAATGAGGCAGTAACTAATAACGATTTGTGAGAGGTGGGAGGCGATACTATGCAACACTTGCTGCACTATAGACTCCGATAACAAGCATTTTACTTGGCGTATCTATTATCTTTCAAAAAAGAAATTAGATCTTTATGGAAAGAGAAAGATAAAAAAAGGAAGTGAGCAACATAGCGAACATCAAAAGTCAAAACATACAAAAATAGAGGCAGTTTATGTGTGTGAAAAAGAGAGAGAGAGAGAGAGATAGAGAGTGGGTGGGTGCGTGTAACAGTCTAAGTGTATGCGTGCAAAAGCGCAAGTGTGCATGTGCGTGAAAGAGCGGATGAAAACCAGAAATGCAGAGAAAGTGTGGAAATTTTAACAGAGCAAGATTTCTGCCAGATACACTTGTTTGCGTCGCCGTTTGAAACCGCCAATTAAATGTGAGTCAAAACGTTGCACGTGCTCGCACCGGGTGCCCGCATGCAGCTGGCGAACTTTTGCGATAGCGAATGTGTTCAAACCCCCTCATTGAGGAGAAGAAAAGAAATGAGCGGATTAATCCACCTTCCCAACCAGTGGATATCAATCGACAGTTGACAGCTGAACACTTTAGTCGAACTGAGATATACTAAGGACGCATGTGGTATTTACAGGTTCAAGAACAAGAAAAAGGTAAAATATCGCACAAGCTTTTTTGTGATAAAAGTTAAACGACAACTATGGTCACGTTTGTTAGAGACTATTGTGTCCATGTTTTAAGTGTTCCTGTGCGTTGCGATGTAGACACTTGGCACAAAATCGGGCAGATCTGGTGATTTGTTAAAAGACTAGCTGAAGTAAATTTCTACGCTGTGTAAAATTAGCAATGCAAAGAATAAGGAAACGTAAACAATAAAGAAAAAGAAACTGATGAATTATTTAGATTCTTCAAACTACTGTTCTCATCTTAAGTGTCATTTCCATAACATTTCGGTCGATGTAACCCCTGACCTTCTTCAGGTGTATCTTGTCGAACTCGGGAATGTTTCCATCGAACTGGGGAACGATCTTGCACGGAATTTGGAATGGAACACTTTATTTACTTCGAGGGGGTAGTCTTATGACATGCCTGACCAATTTTTATGATTTCAGGTTCAAATGAAGAGCTACAGCAGGAATAGGAATACACGCTACTACAGCCTTATTGTCACAGCTGGTGAATTTCAAAAATGCAATCTGGACGTGAGGACACTTTAGAAAAACGATATGCAATAAAATTCTGTTTTAAACTTGGAAAAAACAAATGCCACAGAAACATATTGAATGCTTCAGACTGCTTTTGGACCATTCGCATGGCTCGAACATCAGTTTTTGAGTGGCATGAGAGATTCAAGGAAAGAAGGGAGTCTGTGAAGGATGATGAGAGGTGTGGGAGGAGTAAGTAAGTCAGAAATCCAAAGCTGATTGGTCAAATAAGGAATTTCATGGATAAGGACCGTTGTGTGTCTAAAGAGATAATAAGTGCACATTTTGACGTCAGTTTGAGAACTGTACACACAATTATTCGCAAGAAACTGAAAATACGGAAGATTTGCACAAAGTTTGTCCCAATAGTTTCCAAGAGAATATCAAAAAGAAAGACGTTGGGTATCAAGAAAGTTCCTCACTTTTCCTATAGCCCAGAACTTGTTCCTTGTTGCTTTTGGTTATTCCCATTTTTTTTTTGCCCACTCCAAAAAGTCTGGAAACTTATTTAAGGCACCTCGTAATTTCTATAAGTAAAATCAAATTTTTGACGCAATTCTATAATTTTGGATGAATATTTTTTTTTAATATATCTCAATAAATCGCGTGTGTGAACAATGGCGAAGCATAGTTTTTTTCCCGGCAACGGAGAGTGTATACTACTAAGAAATAAAATAGAACGTAAATTTTATCACGGATCTAAAATTTCATCTACACTGTCCCATTTTATATAATCATTTTTACATTTTCAAACGTTTTCGGTAGTTTTTAAAAGTGTTTGAATATTTGGAGCAATAGTTTCTCTTGGTTTGACGTTTGCGTTTTTTGTGTTGAAAATTATTTAGGGGAGAAATTGTGTTTATCATATCAAAATCTACGGGAGGAGAGACACACAGGTAATGAACAGGGGCTGTGATGTAGATTAATAGTCTAACGAGCAATATATTGTCCCGGTTTAATTGTGTTTATTAGACGGTTGGATATGCACCTATCCAACTAATAGATCCCTTGTAGAACCGTAAATTGAAATTGAAAAAAACAAAACAAAAAAAAAACAAAAAACAAAACAGAAGAAAACAATTGCTAAAAGATTATCGTGAAATACGTTTATAAAATTATTACAATTAACAATATACAAAAGTTAGAAAAAAAACGAATAGAAAAACAAGTTAAACAGGAATAAATAATAAAAAACGAGATCTTTACCGGTTACGTTCGGAGAATCGAACGTCTACACAAAAAAAGAAACGATTTTAAATTTATTAAAATATAAAATTCCATGAACAAAGCTTCTCTCTCAGAACTGCACACCTCTGGAACTCTCTTCCGTTTGCCTTCTTTCCAGCTGACTACAACCGGATTGTCTTCAAGTCCAACGTAAACAAGTTCTTGATGAACCGCCCCCCTAAGTAATCCAATTCACAAAATATCGACTACTTTTATTTACTACGTTATAATCACATTTACTAATGTATACCTTTTAACCTTTATCCTCGAGTGGCCTCCGGGCCTTGATAAATGGTGATTCCTGCGTAAAAAAAAAACAACAATAAAAAAACTGCAGAAAACATAGAAAAAATAAATGAAAATGCACAACGGGATGTTTTAAACACATGCGCATTTCTCTTTTTTATGCTGTTATTTCAATAACTGTAAAATCTACTTTTTTGTCGAAAAACATTCGTTGCTTTGTACAAAACCGGAAAAACTCTCGTTTGTTATGATTTATTCTTGTGTTTAATTTATTGCCCCTTTCTCTTTTTTTCAACACATCCTGTTTCCACTGTATTTCAATTCATTATATATCATGCATTCTTTCTTCATATGTTATTTATGGAATACTCAAACATAGTGAGAGGTCTCTGTGAGAGTGTATCTATGCGAATCTATTATTTTTATTTCTTTTTAAATACGAGTCACTACTTATCAAGGATTGGGGGCCACTCGAGGATAAGGATTAATAAGTGTGCAGTACAATAAGTGTGCAGTACAATAAATGTACAGTAATGAGTGTAACAGTCAACGGTTTAATATCGTAGTAATCATTAGTAGCTGAAATTTGGTAAATTATATTACTTAAGGGGACGGTCCAACAAAATTTGTTTACGTTGGACTTGAAGACGACTAAATTGTAGCCAGCTTGAAAGTAGACAAATAGAAGATAGTTCCACGGACGTGCAGTTCTAAGAAAAAAGCTTTTGAACGTTAGATTACACTGTATTAACCAATCGTCTTTACCCGTTTTGGGGTTTGTCAAGAACTAGAAATATCTGGTGTCATGTGACGACCAGAATAGCAGATTCGTTTGATGTCTTCAAAACCTATTGATAAGTGCGTTGTACAAGTAAAAGAACTCCAATCTATGGTTCCCCCTCGCCAATCTTTCACGAAAAACACCCGTCTAGCCGAATCCACTTTGAAAAATTTCCCCCACTCTTTATCTGTGCCTAAATCAAAACGTGGATTCCATGAACAAAGCTTCTTTCTTAGAACTGCACGCCTGTGGAACTCTGTTCCGTCTGCCTGCTTCCCACCTGACTACAACTTGGATGTGTTAAAGTCCAACGTTAACAAATTCCTAATGAACCGCCTCCTTAAGTAAACACTTCATCAAATCTCCACACTAACGTAATATACGTACTTGCAATAACCCTTATCCCTGAGTGGCTTCCGGGCCTTGATAAGTGGTGACCACTGTGTAAAAAAAAAAGAAAGTTTAAGAAAATTCGACTTTTGTCTCGCAATGACAAGCACCTATGACGTTTTATGTCGGTTTGCATCGAGAGACAATGATGGACCTTTCAATCAACACAGAATCGCGGCATCGTCATTGGTGACTGTGTTGATTAATAGATTCACTTCCTATGTGTGAGAAAGAAAATATATTGGTTGCGAGAACTGCCATAGTACACGTTTTCTCGTCTCTTTATTCGCTCTGTGTATGGTCAGCTTTTAAAGTTTTCCATTTCAGTCAAATGTTCTTATTTACTGGCCTCCTGATCCAACACAAAGTCGATTTTGAAATGTGGGGAAAATCCAGCCCTCCACAAAGGGCAACTCTAGAATAGAAACGAAATAAAAACTACCTGAATTTATGAAGATTTTCCCTTTCACAAACTGAAGCATAAAAAAGATTAAATTTGGTATTAAAACTGACTCCCATGTATCTCTTGTACATGCGAATGAATCAGAGTAAAAGGATGATCAATATTTCTCGCCTCATACACTGTTATAGCAGATTTTTTTTGACAACTTTCCAGCATTCAAATCAGAAAGTTGTTTGCTAGACAAAATGTAATGTTTTTGGCGTTACTTGCGTAGAGATACTACTCCTTTATATAATTCCAATGGTGCGTTTTAGACACGGTCTTGAGAATAACTTTCGATGTTGAGTCGTCCCCTTAAGTAACCAAATTTTCACTACTAACTTATTATTTACGAAATTGCATTTTTACCCAAATGCGAAGTTGGGAATAATTTTCCCTTTAACCAATTTGGTACCCCCACATGGGGGACAGTACATATATTATTTTTAAATAATTATCCACTAACACGTGTTTCGTCGTCTACGACTCATCAGAGTGGCTGTATCTAGCAAGATTCGAAATCGGGACCCCACGGTAATGAGGCTAAACCCCTTACCGCTCACCCATCTCGCACGACTGTCTAAATATATCGCGATTTACTTAGATGTTGTTTGTTTTTGTTTTAGCGATATGTTTTTGAACGTATTCAATTATTTACTAAATTGCATTTTTACCTAAATGCGAGGTTGGGAATAATTTTCCCTTTAACCAATTTGGTACCCCCATATGGGGAGCGGTATATATGTATATATATTATTTTAAAAGCGATATGTTTTTGAACGGATTGAACATCTAGGTAGATCGCGATATATCCAGACAGTTGTGCGAGATGGGTAAGCGCTAAGGGGTTTAGATTACCGTGGGGTCCTGATTTCGAATCTCGCTAGATACAGCTACTCTGATAAGTCGTAGACGACGAAACACGTGTCAATGGATCATTGTATTATATATATATATATATATATATATATATATATATATATATATATATACTAGCGTTGCTGTGGCTCAGTTTGTTAAAATGGAACACATGTGAAAGTAGAGAAAAGTTTGATTCTTTTTTTCAAGAGAATGTACAAATTATTTTTTTAACAGATGTTAAGAAAATAAACAGAAAAATACTTCCATCATTAATTATGCAAAAAAATAAATTAAATGTGCTTATAAATTACGATAAAACTTGTTGAGTATGCACTGTTTTACGGTTGTTGTAAAAATGGAACGGAAACTTAAATTTCGCTTCATTTTAATCTTTCTTATTTTTTTAATTGTGCCCCCCCCAAACGAATATAATCAAAACAGTAACATTCAACAATTGTACTTTATGTATATAAAACACAAAATATTTATTAAAAAAAAAAATTTAAAAAAAAAAGTTTATAACGAAAGGGAAATAATTCCATTTTTAAACGAAAAAGTCAGTTTACCTAACTTACGGTATTAATGCTATTTTTTTAAGCAAGAAAAAAAAAAGGGTAAATATCCAGATACGTTACTACAGAACACCGACCACTCGAATTTGTTTTTTTATAGGTAATTGAGGTCGCTGACAACGAATCTGATAGTCAAACTTGGGGCAAATTTACCGTTTGCATGGTATTTACCCCTGAACCTACGAACTTTTTTCCAACATTTTGCAGCTTCCGTTTATGCTACGCGCATGCACACTGTAGCATAAACGACGGCTTCAGCAAGCAAACTACGTTGGAGGAGGGGATTTTTTTTTTCCAGGACATGGAATTTTCTAATTTTCAAAAATACATTATAGCGCTTTTTGGGTGGAAAATTTAAAATTAGCTGAAAAAGAACTAAAATAAGAAAAGGAAAGCACACCAAGTTGGAGTAGGGGGGGTAATTTATCTGTTTTCTTTTTTTTACCTGGAACATCGAATTTTCAAATTTTCCGTAAGTAACGCACCGACATTTACAATTAGAACACCATTTAACATTTTCCGAAGATTTTACTTTGTACATTGGGGGCGCGAGCGGGGGGGGGGCGAATGTGATGTTTGGGCGCACATCCCCCCCCAACAAATTAGAGTCGTCGGTGTTCTGTAGTAGCGTATCTGGATATTTACTAAAAAGAAAATATTTAGGTTTGGCTATAAAAAAAGATAAATCACTTTTCTGCCAAACTGGATATATTTTTCGTGTTTTTATTCAATGTAACATATTTATTCAGCTCGAAAACCATGCAGTGTTTACCGATGTATTGGAACATTCAAGATGGAGTCTGATTCTCTATTTAACACGGTAAGTTTGGGAAAAGATGTTATAAATAAAAAAACCGGATAAAATACTATTAAAAACTTGCTCAATTCATGTTACTGTGACATAGGTTGACATATATTCGGTGGGTTTTTAATAGTATTTTGTATAGTTTTTTTTATTTATAACACCTTTTTCCAAACTTACGGTGTTAAAGAGGGTGTGAGACGCCATCTTGAATTTTCAAATACATCGGTAAACACTGTATGTTTTTTGAGCTGAATAAATATGTTACATTGAATAAAAACACGAAAAATATATCCAGTTTGGCAGAAAAGTAACTTATCTTGCCTTTGATAACATTTATTTGTTATATATTTGTCCCCCCCCAAACAAATTGGAGTGGTCGGTGTTCTGTACTAGCATATCTGGATATTTACCAAAAAGAAAATATTTAGATTTGGCTATAAATTCCTAAACTCATTTCACCCTAAATAATTTAGGTGACTGAAATAGGAATCTAATTGAATCTTTAATTTCCTGAATAGTATTCGAGAATTCATTTTTCTTCGAGTTGTATCGAATACATTAATACGGACTTTAGGGGCTTTTTTCGTAATGTTATGTAAAAATTATTTTTTATTGTTGCAAATTACGATGCTTTAAAAAAAGCAAAAATAAATTCTTGCGTTTTTTATTTACTACTGAAAACCATAACTTTAGTAAAGGTATTTTTTGTTTAAACAAAATGAAACATTTTCACTAAGAGTTAAGTAAAAATAATTAGTTCATTATATTCTGCGATCATTATTTGAAAAATACTGCAATTTTCATTAAAATTCGTTAATTTCCTGATTTTTAGTGAATTTTTAAGTAAAGGGAGGAGTCAAAATGTGTATACACTTTGAGCGTCGGCATTCATTTTGCGACCACGTGTGGTTAATTTAAATTAAAGTTCAATCACATGGTTACATTATCAATAATCATGTAATTAAACCAATTGAAAATTTACCGATATTGTAAACACATTCTGTTTACATTAAGCCTGTGGTGTTTTTTTAGTGATGTAATGTTGTCAACTGAGATTTAAAAAAACCTGCGAGATCAGGAGAAAGAAATGTCCAGAAAATTGCTAGATTTTTAACTTATCGTCTGAAATTTAAAAAAAATCGCTAATTCCCCCCCCCCAAACTCCATAATGTTCCGTGTTTACCAATGTATTGGATTCTCTCTTTAACACGGTAAGTTTGGGAAAAGATGTTATAAACAAAAAACCGGATAAAATACTGTTAAAAACTCGCTCAATACATGTTACTGTGACATAGGTTGACATATATTCGGTGGGCTTTTAATAGTATTTTGTATAGTTTTTTTTATTTATAACACCTTTTTCCAAACTTACGGTGTTAAAGAGGGTGTGAGACGCCATCTTGAATTTTCAAATACATCGGTAAACACTGTATGTATTTCGAACTGAATAAATATGTTACATTGAATAAAAACACGAAAAATATATCCAGTTTAGCAGAAAAGTAACTTATCTTGCCTTTGATAACATTTATTTGTTATATATTTGTTTTTTGACAACTTTTTCGAATCTATGTGTACAGTAATACAAACCTCTTCGGAGATTGGAATGCCCCCCACCTAAAATGTACTTGGAAAAATCGATTTTATAGTGAGATTGGTTAGTCGAAAAAAAGGTGGAAAACAAAACAAATGATCAATAAATAATTGTAACCAAAGGCAATAAATGCTACTTTTTTTACTTACATGAATGAGTTTACTTTATGTTTTAAAGTATTTTCAAGCGAATCTAATGCGGGTGTGTGGGTGCCAAATATCTCCAGATTTTCTAGAATTCTCCGCTAGATTGCAAACGAAATCTCCAGATCTAGCAGGAAAACCGCTAAATTGTAACACTGGTCACATGACAGGAAGCGGTAATAAATAATTGTCCCTAAATAAAAAATGGCCTCTCGGTACAAAGAAAAACACATATTTATCATAGAAAAATTAAGTATAATGTTATAATTAAAAAGGAATATATAAAAACACACATGGATATAGTAAACATATTATACCAAAACGTGGAAGCCATCCGTCCAGTGGTTTTTTACACAATAAATTCCGAACGAACTAACAATTACATTTTTATATATATATATATATATATATATATATATATATATATATATATATATATATATATATATATATATATAAAATTGCATATAAATATTTTGGATTGTGATTTGTCCCGTTTTAATCTCATCAGGACACCAAAGGCATTTTTACTTATCTCTATTAAATGCGAAAGAATGGAAATTATAGCTTTATCTCGAGCAGATAAAAGATAAAAAACGCAATACTGCGGTGCAGCTTGTCAGCTGACTACGACATAGTTTTCAAGTCCAGTGTAAACAAATTCTTGTTGAGCCGTCCTGTTAAATAATCAAATTCTATCCTCTCATCACCATCATTACCAATCATCATGATGTTGTCTTCCCGTCTTCCTCACACTCATTCAACTTTTATCCTTGACTAGCCTTTGGCTCTTGATAAGCCGTAATAGATTAGTAAAAAAAACAACTTACGTTTGACTTATAAAGAATGTTGCACAGGAGAGTAGAAAATGAACTTTGGGTTTATTTTTAACAACCTCGTAATTTTTGCTTCGCTTATTTTGCCCATTAGTTTTCATATTCTATGAGCAATGTTTCTGACAAATAGGGAAGAATTGCTGTTTTTAGGTCAGAATCTATCCATTTAAATTATTATCAGCTAATTTTTTTACCTTGAAGCAGTATTTCTTTGTTTTTACATCAAGTGGCTTTATACCTTGTCAGAAGCGGTTTCCATTAGAAAAATGGTTATTTTTAATTTGAATTAAAAATGCGCGGGTATTTAACTAGTACATCAAATAAAAGTGTTCGTAGACATTTTATATACGTGTAAGAATCGTTCTTAACGTATCTCTTTTTATGAAAACTTTTAACAAGCTGAACACGTGTATATTTTGCTCATTAAAGAAACCCAAAGCTGAGGTGTATTTATACGCACTTGCGCGCAGATCTACACATGCATAAACTAACTCGCCATTCGTAGATCCATCTTCATTATTGTCTTTTGCTTCCGTGATTCTGCACAGTCGGATGTAGATTCTGCTTCCTTCGAATTCTTTGATGCTTGAACTTGCTGATGCAACAACTTTTGGGAGATCATTTAGTTCATGTGCCAAGGGATCGTCACTCTTGAAAGAGAACAATACAACTACGTTTTACTTCTGTAGTAACCCCTTACGTTCAAGTGGAGTGGGGGGCGTCTAGAGGAAATCGTTGATTTTGTGACTATTATTTTTACCTTAGGAATTGTCGCATTATCAATGACTGCTCACTGGTAAAAACAGGTAGTGTTCCCTGTAATTTTAGTAAAAAAAATTATTTCCAAGTTACCAATATTGTCATCTCCCTTTCGATTAAATATCTATTGTATCTTACTTTGCATTCTCTAACCAGCCCTTCATAATCGACTAGCCTGAATGCCGGGCGTTGCCCGAGTGTTTGGAGGTGTGTGTTGAGCAAAATAAATAAATAAATAAAGTTGTAGCAGGCAGACAGGCTCTAACCCGTACCGCGAAGGAGAAAACAAAACGTGACGTCTTTGCTGCTGCGCCCATCGCCAAGCCGGAAACGACGGATGTTTAAATAAAGGCTAGTCAATCGAAAAGAGGGGATGACTTTTTAAAATACTGGCGAAAAACCGACCCCTCCCTGTAGAAAAGTGCCCAGTTGATGGTGAATGTAATTAATTTTTTTTTTTGCTAATTTTTCGATATTTGTCGTCCGAAGGGTCACGCTTGAAAATGATACCGATCTTGTGGAAACCCGCCGACTCTGTCGAAAGTTTTTGCGAGGCATACATACATATATACATACATACATACATACATACATGCATACATACATACATACATGCATACATACATACATGCATACATACATACATACATACATGCATACATACATACATACATACATACATACATACATGCATGCATACATACTTGCATACATACATACATGCATACATACATACATGCATACATACATACATACATACATACATACATGCATACATACATACATGCATACATACATACATACATGCATACATACATACATACATGCATACATACATACATACATGCATACATACATACATACATACATACATACATGCATACATACATACATGCATACATACATACATACATACATACATACATACATGCATACATACATACATACATACATGCATACATACATACATTTAAACAGACAGGTGAGATTTATATTATAGATTACTTACAGCCGCGGCTTTCTCTCGGGATTGAGTGAGAATATGACTCTTTAAGATTCCAATACTTTCTGTTCTATTTCAGTTGAGGTCTAAATTTTGTTATCCGTCTTCGGCAAGATTTCTTCAGTCATTACAAACCATCCGCAGCGATTTACTGATTAGGAAAAGGTCACACGAGTCATTTTTAGCAACTGCAATAACAACTGGCGTTCCCTTTCACTCTGAATGTATCTACCGCTAGTCTCTCCATCTCAAACAGAATAAAAAAAAATCCAACCTAATAGGTCCCGCAATATTAACCAAGCTCCGACATCTATCTCATCGTGACAATGTTGTATCATTCTTCCTGTTTTAGAAGTACTTTAATGGAATGTACTCTGACGGATTCGTAGAACTTGTGTCTCATAGCAGCAGAATTCCATTCCTTCACTGTAGAAGTCTCTACATGCCGGAAATCCTTCTACTCTAATAGTTTCTTTCTGTGAACTGCAAGACTTTGTAGTTCACTCTCTGCTTCCCTAATAGTACTAACATGGAAAAATTTCAAAGTAATGTTATTAGATATCTCGCAGTTCAAATCATTACATAGAGTTCCTGCAGATATGGTCCCAAATAATATCCCTTTATGTCCAAGTGGTTTAGGATTAATAACAGTAAAAAAAAAAAATGGCAACTAATTTCCACAGAATTCCAAGACCCTCATCCTCTGTCAATATCAACTGCAAATCACTATTGGTTACCAATCGTTTATCATTGGTTTCCTAGAGATAACAACTTTTGCAGTTCTCCATAATTTACGGAGAAATCGGCATTCTCCTGTGGGAGTCTTTATAATGGTCTTCCTTTTTAGTCTTTCCATTCAGTTGACCCTTGTCGATCATAACCAAAAAAAAAAAAAAAAAAAAGGAAAAAAGAGAAGTTTTTCTGATTATCGGATTCTTGACAGTTTCAGTTCCATTGGATTCGTGTAATGATTTTCCCATAATTTGCTTCTGTTGCTATTCTGACTAATCTGTAGTTTATCAGCGTTTTTGATTTACGAAGATTGTTCCAAAATTAATGCCTCTTATCTTTATTCCACCCAAATTGATCAGAGGGGATTACAAATTTCATTGTTATGATGACTGAAATTATGCATCCATAACCTGTAACTTTCCTCTTTCTGTTACAGATATTGCTGGTGTAAGACTCTAAGAAAACAACTGTCATGGACGTGCGTCAGAAGCAGAGATGAGTCATTAAATTCTTGGCAAAACTGCATTGAGAATGGTGGTGCCTATGTGTATAAAAATAAAATCGCTTGTTTCAATGATACCACGCCCGTCTTTGTAGCTCTTTTACATTTTTAGTTAAAATATGAATTTTACCTTTGGAATGACCCTCGTATGATAAAGTGCTCTCCGGACGCCTATTCACAGCCGCTGGAAATATGCATTCATAATGGAGGTTACTATGTAGAAAAATAAATTATGTAGCACAAAAAGTCGCTCGTTTTAATGGCCCCACTCATATCTTTAAAGCACTTGAACTTTTTGAATTTAAAATAGGAGGCTTTACTTTTGAAATGAGCCTCGAGAAGTTTCTGTAATATTTCAGCTCTTTTCACTAATGCTAACCTTTCCTTTGGCTACCAGTTTGGTCCTGTCGGTTCTGATTATTCTATTTTAATTCTTCCGTTTGTAACTTGTCAAAACTGGCGTTCGTTTTTGCAAAACTCCTATTTTGTTTTTAACTGTTCAGATTTGTATCGGTAACGCCACAGTCTTCCCTCTTACGTTAATATATTCTGTTTTCGTTCTCTATGTTTCTTCTTCGTCTTTTCCTTTCTTTGTCAGCCATATTGTCACCTTACATCTATTACTATACTGTTGGCGTTAATCACAGCCGAAGCTTCTTGTTGTTTGTTGATTGGGATTTCCTAAGCGTGTTTCTCATTCGGGCTATTTGCTGTATAGTTATCCTTACATTTCTTTACTTCGGCTGTTCTCAAACGAGTGACTGTCAGTGATTATTCAATTGCTATAAGAAACAATAAGTATTCACACATTTTCGGCATTCTCTGCCATCTTTTATAATTTTTTTTATTATTATTGCATTTTCACCCCAAACAAGGCACATTACCACTTTGTTGTAGGGGGCTACTATTAGGGACATAAGTATCAGGGGTACTGTGTAGGGAGTTGGGAAGCAAGATGTCGGTTCACGTTACACTTGAATTTCTGCATGTTAGCACAGTCGGGAAAGCAAGGACCCGGAAGGGAATTCCAAAGTCTAGATTTTCTGGGGAAGAAACTACTGGAGTAAAAGGCTCTCTTGTATCTAGGGATCTCTATTGTGAAGGGGTGGGATTTAGCTGCTTGTCGGATTTGTCGGAGGTATTTACATCGAGGTGCCACAAGTGCTTGCAGTTCGTCAGAGAATTCATCGTTAAAGTACTTGTAGAACAGGCTGAGGGATGCAACATTTCGTCGATGTAACAGAGGCTGAAATATTTCTAAAATATTTTTTGCGTTAATGCAATGACCGTTTACCATTAATGCTTTGTTGACAACCACCGTTAATCGTCTCTGTGATTTGAGTGGCAACTACATCTGCAATATATACGGCATAATCGCGTTGACACACCGGTTCTCGTCAGATCACCAAAGTTAAGCAACTTAGAGCCTGGCTAGTACCAGATGGGTGACCATTTGGAAATTGTAGGCATTGTTTGTGCTCTCCGTTTATCTCGGCATTTGTTTCCAGTCGTTCTATAAATACAGTTCACTTGCCACTGGTATTTAACAATGTCGACTCAGGAGGGGTGTGGTTGGAGATTGCGCACCTTCTGCCGCAAAAACTTTCACGTGCAGTCACCCTTCGTGGGTATCCATAGTCTGTCAAAGACTGAAGGAGCTTGTGTTTTTTTTTTACATCTCTAATACTTTCCGTACCCTCCCAGTGGAGGTTTGGTTGGTGCCCTTTTCCTCCTCGGTATTTCTATACTCATTAGTACTCTCTGATACTTTTGGTTAAGGGGAATCCTCGACTACAGAGACTCACATAACTAAATCAAGTCAGCCAATCAGCAGGTAAGCTGAAATAGAAATAAAACCCAAATATACAGAAAGAACACTTCACGAATCCAAGAGAAGTAGAACTGACAGAAATCTCATGATGTGACACATCACCCCCTCCCCACCTAAACACAGCTTTGACCTAAATAATATTTACACGGTTACCTATTTATGTTTTTGTCTTTAATTAGTGGATGTGCCATTGCTTATCAAGGTCTGGATACATCTCTATGATAAACGGTTAGGTATTAGGTGGATGGTGAGACAGAATGATCAGTTGTGGTGGAACTTAGGTAAGGCTAGATCGTTTAAGAGGACGGCTCAGCAGGAACCTTTTCTAATTCGGCTATAGTCAGCCGGGAGCTAGCCACAAGGTATTGTGATCTACGGACGGACAGTTCTAGGAAAGAAACTGGAATTTTCGTTTAGCTTTAGGTACATATAGATGGCGAGGGGAGTTGTTGGTTAGTACGAGTATTTGTTGCAAATGTTTTACAGAGAGTACTATAGGTTGGAGCTCAGTCCAGCACCTACCATAAAAATAACGATAGAAGAAAGACAGACTGGCAACGTCTCTTCTGTGAGAAAGTGGATCTAGAGAGGAAAAAAGGTGATCGTCTATTAAATTTCAAAGGCAGCGTTGTATCGTGTCAAACAAGGAACGGGATTCTTGTGGTAACAGTACTCTATCTTAGGATGTATTTGACTTTTGTGATGTTGCTGCTGCGGCTGCTGCTGCTGCTGCTGATGATGATGATGATAACAATGGTCGTTGCCAAACGACTGTTACGATAGGGCAAAGTCATTTGCAAAGTTTATCGGAAGAGGTAGAAAGTTGTGGATTTCTGGGGAGACTTGTTGCCACCCAGACTCCAGGGAACACCAAGTGTTATTATTAATGACTATTCTCTGATGATGACTTGTGTGAGAACTCCCACTGGTTAGAAAAAAATGATAATAATAATAATAATAGTAGTAGTAGTTCCACACCGAACCAAGAAAACAAACTTTATATGTAAGTTAACCCCCCCCCCCGCCAAAAGTATTAATACTTATTTATTTTTTGCCGTCTTATTGTTGCAGGTATAATAAGGTGTTGAAAAGTGATTATCATGTGTTCCTTAGTGCAATTATTGTTTTGTTTTTCTGCATATCAACACAGTTATTAAATGGCTCATCCTGCCATTCTGGTAAAAAAAATTATACTTCAAGTTCTTTACATCTTCAAATATTTATTATTGATGATTGGCTTGGCTGTTTTATTTTACGGTGTATCAACACTTTTCAAGGTGTTTAATGCCGAATTCGATCATTTTGTTAAAAGGTTTTATAATTCAAAATATTTATATTTTCAAATATTCATTCAAGTGTTTAGTTTGGTTGTTTTGTTTTAAGGCATCTCAACCCTTCTTGGTCAATTTAATGGCGAATCTAGTCATTTTAATAACCGTTTTTTATGCTCCAAGGTCTTTAAATCTTTAAATATGTGTTCATGGTGTTTGATTTGGCTGTTTTATATAGGAAAGTGTTGTTTTTGTTTAAGCTTTGCAGAACATGGTTGAGTTTTGCAAAGGGAAAGTAAAAAAAACAAACAAAAAAACAATATAAAGCAATAACATTAATGTTTAGTACACATTTTCATAAAACTAATATCTTCAGACAATTTGATCTAATAGCACGAGGAAATATAGCGGACATATATATATATATATATATATATATATATATATATATATATATTTGTAGTCATCGATATACAGTCCTGTTTCGTTGTATCACAACTTATCAGTGCCGCTAGACTAGCACCTCTCCCAAACCGAGGATTGAATCTAGAAACATTGCGTTGACAGTCAGCAGTTCTACCGATCGATCCACGGGAGCGGCGCCCGTAAATAATCTCGCCAAATGTCTATTTAAACAAACATCCGTCCACCACCTGTACAGTGCTCAAACCGCTTTGTTTATAAACAAAGAGCGAGCGTCGCATTTTTCAGCCAATTAAGTAGCAGGTGAGATTACTTACGACAGTGCTCTACCCAAAGAGGGGGGGCTTAATATGTATATATATATATATATATATATATATATATATATATATATATACAGTCCTGGTCAAAATCATAAGATCACTTAAGAAAGTAAGCGTTTACGCATATTATCGAATTTGTAATCAAACAAATGGTTGAAACCATTGCCAAAAGGGAAAATATGATGGAAAAAAATGAAATCTGCTTCATCCGAAACCTTAACCCTGATCTAATAATTATCTTTTAAAAAACAAACATTTTCACCTGGTCAAAATGATAAGACCACTTTAATAAAATCGGCTAGTTTAAAAAAAAAATGAATACGAAAAGCTTTCTATGTTACTAAAAGCAACTTGTTAGTGGATAAAAAACATCTTACTAAATTATAAATGGCAAAAGGGAAACCATTATCAGAGTTTGAAAGAGGAAGGATCTTTGAGCTTAATAGGGATGGACTCTCCCATAGATCAATTTCAAACGAAGTGAATCGGAGCAAAGCGGTCATCACAAACTTTTAAAGAAATCCAGATCAATATGGGCACAAAAAGAGTCCAGGTCGACCAAAAAAAAAATAACTCCATCACTGGGTCGCCGTATCAGAAGAAGTTTAAAAAAAACCTCAAGTATGAGCTCAAGTCGATTGAAAAGCCAAACAGCAGCAGAATGTAGTCCTAAAACCATCAGAAGACATCTGAAAATTAAGGGTTTCAATCATTTAAAGCGACTGCAGAAACCATGTCTTCTTGAACAGCACAAAACTAACCGACTTAAATATGCCACCAAATACCAGACTTAGGATGAAGAGAAGTGGGAAAATGTAATTTTCTCCGATGAGAAAAACTTTAATCTAGATGGTCCACATGGATTTCAACACTATTGGCATGATAAAAATTTGCCTAAAGAGACTTTTTCAACTCGGCATAGTGGAGAAGGGTCTTTAATGATCTGGGGTGCTTTCTCATCAGCTGGGACCCTAAAGTTGCAAGTAGTGAAAGGCCGGCAAACATCATTGAAGTACATTTCAATGCTTGAAAATGCTTCTATCAGGACTGAAGGTCCACGTCTGCGTGGAAGAAATTGGATTTTCCAGCAAGACAACGCTGCGATAAACACTTCTCGACAAGCACGAGAATACTTTTCTTCAAAAAATATAGAATTTTTAGATCATCCAGCATGTTCTCCGGACCTACATCCCATTAAAAATCTTTGGGGATGGATGGCAAAAGAAGTGTTCAAGGATGGAACCCAGTATGATTCGATAAAGGACCTTTCTGATTCACTTTTCAGTATATGGTATAAAATTCCTTCGCAACTGATAAAAAACTTAGTCACAAGCATGCCGAAGAAAGTTTTTGAAGTAATTCGTAATAATGGAGGCTATACTAAATACTGAGACCCTTTTTAGTAATTTATAATTGCCTTTTGTTAGATAAATTATCAGTGGTCTTATCATTTTGACCAGGTGAAAATGTTTGTTTTTTAAAAAATAATTATTAGATCAGGGTTAAGGTTTTGAATAAAACAGATTTCATTTTTTTCCATCATATTTTCCCTTTTGGCAATGGTTTCAACCATTTGTTTGATAAAAAAATTCGATAATATGCGTAAACGCTTACTTTCTTAAATGGTTTTATGATTTTGACCAGGACGATATATATATATGGTCAAAATCATAAGACCATTTAATTATTATAGTAAAAAAATAATTATGACAGCCCCTTTAAGAAATTCGTTTCTTATCGTTGAGCACTTTCAGTTGAATTAAAGTCGGTCAATTTAGCTCTTATGCATAGATCATCATATAACGATTAGATCACTGTCTGACTGACGTAAATGAACATTTAAAATTAAGATGTTTAAATTCAACGTTATTTCACGCAGTTAATGGTAGCGAATGGATTAGGTCTTCGTTAATCGAGCCAGAGATGCCTCGTGTTGCGGGGTTCAAATCGTTCGACTGGTATTAATCGTGACACCCTGCACTGAAGATTCCCGAAAGGATCAAACACTAGTGTCTGTAGGTATTTAATTATTATAGTAAAAAAAATAATTATATATATATGATTGTTGAGCTGGATTAAATCCGACGATATGAAATAAAATGGAGGTGGAAGGACCTGTATACTCAACGTTTCGCCCGATTTATGCGGGCTTCTTCAAGAGGGATGGTCATTGACGAGAGAGTCGGAGGATTGGGGCTATATATAATGATGGGGGAGAGCAACGTGTTTTCCTTATGTAAATTAGATATCATATATACATTTTATGAGAGCAAAAAAATAAATTAGAGTAAATTAGTGTAGTAGATTACGTCTAAAAGTTAAAATATCGTAGAGATTAAAAAAAAAATTGTGTTTGGAAATATAGCGGTGATAGATTAAATAAATAAAATGACACGAGATTACGAAAGGATTTTTTTTTATTAGAAATAATTGAATTGGGATAAAATAGCGTAGTAACTTAAAAGATGGTGTCTAAAAATAAGAATAGGAGGTGATAAAATGGAGTCTAAAAATAGATAATGATAAAATAAAATAAATCGGGCGAAACGTTGAGTATCCAGGTCCTTCCACCTCCATTTTATTTCATATATATATATATATATATACATATATATATATATATATATATATATATATATATATATATATATATATATATATTAGAAATGGTTTAATATATTAAAATCTATAAGCCAGTGGCAATGTAAATATATCAATAAAAATTAAGCCAGGTGAATTGACAAATACAAAGCAACATGATGATCACTTCTGTAATCGAGCATTGATATATATACTTGCAAAAACAACTGCTTGATATCGTAAATAACACGATTTAAACATGTTCAATACATATTAATCTTGTATTTCTTTCAAAAAGTATGATGAGATGCCAACCTCGAAAATTTCTGAACAATATAAAGATATAATGAGAAAATCTCTGTTTTTCTATTTACAAACAAATAGATCGAGCACTGTAAAAGCGCCAGGAAAGTGTCTACATAAATGGGCATTTGATGGCGTCGTTTACGGGCACCGATGTCATGTGTCGAAGGTTAGAAACGCTGACTATCAATAGATAGTTGTAGATTTAATCCCTGACTATTAGTAACTTACTCCAGTACTGTATTTTGATGAAATTATTAGTAACTACTACAGTACTGTATTTTGATGAAATTATTAGTAACTACTACAGTACTGTATTTTGATGAAATTATTAGTAACTACTACAGTACTGTATTTTGATGAAATTATTAGTAACTACTACAGTACTGTATTTTGATGAAATTATTAGTAACTACTACAGTACTGTATTTTGATGAAATTATTAGTAACTACTACAGTACTGTATTTTGATGAAATTATTAGTAACTACTACAGTACTGTATTTTGATGAAATTATTAGTAACTACTACAGTACTGTATTTTGATGAAATTATTAGTAACTACTACAGTACTGTATTTTGATGAAATTATTAGTAACTACTACAGTACTGTATTTTGATGAAATTATTAGTAACTACTACAGTACTGTATTTTGATGAAATTATTAGTAACTACTACAGTACTGTATTTTGATGAAATTATTAGTAACTACTACAGTACTGTATTTTGATGAAATTATTAGTAACTACTACAGTACTGTATTTTGATGAAATTATTAGTAACTACTACAGTACTGTATTTTGATGAAATTATTAGTAACTACTACAGTACTGTATTTTGATGAAATTATTAGTAACTACTACAGTACTGTATTTTGATGAAATTATTAGTAACTACTACAGTACTGTATTTTGATGAAATTATTAGTAACTACTACAGTACTGTATTTTGATGAAATTATTAGTAACTACTACAGTACTGTATTTTGATGAAATTATTAGTAACTACTACAGTACTGTATTTTGATGAAATTATTAGTAACTACTACAGTACTGTATTTTGATGAAATTATTAGTAACTACTCCAGTACTGTATTTTGATGAAATTATTAGTAACTACTACAGTACTGTATTTTGATAAAATTATTAGTAACTACTCCAGTACTGTATTTTGATGAAATTATTAGTAACTACTACAGTACTGTATTTTGATGAAATTATTAGTAACTACTACAGTACTGTATTTTGATAAAATTATTAGTAACTACTACAGTACTGTATTTTGATGAAATTATTAGTAACTACTACAGTACTGTATTTTGATGAAATTATTAGTAACTACTACAGTACTGTATTTTGATGAAATTATTAGTAACTACTACAGTACTGTATTTTGATGAAATTATTAGTAACTACTACAGTACTGTATTTTGATGAAATTATTAGTAACTACTACAGTACTGTATTTTGATGAAATTATTAGTAACTACTACAGTACTGTATTTTGATGAAATTATTAGTAACTACTACAGTACTGTATTTTGATGAAATTATTAGTAACTACTACAGTACTGTATTTTGATAAAATTATTAGTAACTACTACAGTACTGTATTTTGATGAAATTATTAGTAACTACTACAGTACTGTATTTTGATGAAATTATTAGTAACTACTACAGTACTGTATTTTGATGAAATTATTAGTAACTACTACAGTACTGTATTTTGATGAAATTATTAGTAACTACTACAGTACTGTATTTTGATGAAATTATTAGTAACTACTACAGTACTGTATTTTGATAAAATTATTAGTAACTACTACAGTACTGTATTTTGATAAAATTATTAGTAACTACTACAGTACTGTATTTTGATGAAATTATTAGTAACTACTACAGTACTGTATTTTGATGAAATTATTAGTAACTACTACAGTACTGTATTTTGATGAAATTATTAGTAACTACTACAGTACTGTATTTTGATAAAATTATTAGTAACTACTACAGTACTGTATTTTGATGAAATTATTAGTAACTACTACAGTACTGTATTTTGATGAAATTATTAGTAACTACTACAGTACTGTATTTTGATGAAATTATTAGTAACTACTACAGTACTGTATTTTGATGAAATTATTAGTAACTACTACAGTACTGTATTTTGATAAAATTATTAGTAACTACTACAGTACTGTATTTTGATGAAATTATTAGTAACTACTACAGTACTGTATTTTGATGAAATTATTAGTAACTACTACAGTACTGTATTTTGATGAAATTATTAGTAACTACTACAGTACTGTATTTTGATGAAATTATTAGTAACTACTACAGTACTGTATTTTGATAAAATTATTAGTAACTACTACAGTACTGTATTTTGATGAAATTATTAGTAACTACTCCAGTACTGTATTTTGATAAAATTATTAGTAACTACTACAGTACTGTATTTTGATGAAATTATTAGTAACTACTACAGTACTGTATTTTGATAAAATTATTAGTAACTACTACAGTACTGTATTTTGATGAAATTATTAGTAACTACTACAGTACTGTATTTTGATGAAATTATTAGTAACTACTACAGTACTGTATTTTGATAAAATTATTAGTAACTACTACAGTACTGTATTTTGATGAAATTATTAGTAACTACTCCAGTACTGTATTTTGATAAAATTATTAGTAACTACTACAGTACTGTATTTTGATGAAATTATTAGTAACTACTACAGTACAGTATTTGATGAAATTATTAGTAACTACTACAGTACTGTATTTTGATGAAATTATTAGTAACTACTACAGTACTGTATTTTGATGAAATTATTAGTAACTACTCCAGTACTGTATTTTGATAAAATTATTAGTAACTACTACAGTACTGTATTTTGATGAAATTATTAGTAACTACTCCAGTGCAGTATTTGATTAAATTATTAGTAACTACTACAGTACTGTATTTTGATGAAATTATTAGTAACTACTCCAGTACTGTATTTTGATAAAATTATTAGTAACTACTACAGTACTGTATTTTGATGAAATTATTAGTAACTACTACAGTACTGTATTTTGATGAAATTATTAGTAACTACTACAGTACTGTATTTTGATGAAATTATTAGTAACTACTACAGTACTGTATTTTGATGAAATTATTAGTAACTACTACAGTACTGTATTTTGATGAAATTATTAGTAACTACTACAGTACTGTATTTTGATGAAATTATTAGTAACTACTCCAGTACTGTATTTTGATAAAATTATTAGTAACTACTACAGTACTGTATTTTGATGAAATTATTAGTAACTACTCCAGTACTGTATTTTGATAAAATTATTAGTAACTACTACAGTACTGTATTTTGATGAAATTATTAGTAACTACTCCAGTACTGTATTTTGATGAAATTATTAGTAACTACTACAGTACTGTATTTTGATGAAATTATTAGTAACTACTACAGTACTGTATTTTGATAAAATTATTAGTAACTTACTACAGTACTGTATTTTGATGAAATTATTAGTAACTACTACAGTACTGTATTTTGATGAAATTATTAGTAACTTACTACAGTACTGTATTTTGATGAAATTATTAGTAACTACTACAGTACTGTATTTCGATAAAATTATTAGTAACTACTACAGTACTGTATTTTGATGAAATTATTAGTAACTACTACAGTACTGTATTTTGATGAAATTATTAGTAACTTACTACAGTACTGTATTTTGATGAAATTATTAGTAACTACTACAGTACTGTATTTTGATAAAATTATTAGTAACTTACTACAGTACTGTATTTTGATGAAATTATTAGTAACTACTACAGTACTGTATTTTGATAAAATTATTAGTAACTTACTACAGTACTGTATTTTGATGAAATTATTAGTAACTACTACAGTACTGTATTTTGATAAAATTATTAGTAACTTACTACAGTACTGTATTTTGATGAAATTATTAGTAACTACTACAGTACTGTATTTTGATAAAATTATTAGTAACTACTCCAGTACTGTATTTTGATGAAATTATTAGTAACTACTACAGTACTGTATTTTGATAAAATTTTTTGTAACTACTCCAGTACTGTATTTTGATGAAATTATTAGTAACTACTACAGTACTGTATTTTGATAAAATTATTAGTAACTTACTACAGTACTGTATTTTGATGAAATTATTAGTAACTACTACAGTACTGTATTTTGATAAAATTATTAGTAACTACTCCAGTACTGTATTTTGATGAAATTATTAGTAACTACTACAGTACTGTATTTTGATAAAATTATTAGTAACTACTCCAGTACTGTATTTTGATGAAATTATTAGTAACTACTACAGTACTGTATTTTGATAAAATTATTAGTAACTTACTACAGTACTGTATTTTGATGAAATTATTAGTAACTACTACAGTACTGTATTTTGATAAAATTATTAGTAACTTACTACAGTACTGTATTTTGATGAAATTATTAGTAACTACTACAGTACTGTATTTTGATAAAATTATTAGTAACTACTCCAGTACTGTATTTTGATGAAATTATTAGTAACTACTACAGTACTGTATTTTGATAAAATTATTAGTAACTACTCCAGTACTGTATTTTGATGAAATTATTAGTAACTACTACAGTACTGTATTTTGATAAAATTATTAGTAACTACTCCAGTACTGTATTTTGATGAAATTATTAGTAACTACTACAGTACTGTATTTTGATGAAATTATTAGTAACTACTCCAGTACTGTATTTTGATGAAATTATTAGTAACTACTACAGTACAGTATTTGATGAAATTATTAGTAACTACTACAGTACTGTATTTTGATGAAATTATTAGTAACTACTACAGTACTGTATTTTGATGAAATTATTAGTAACTACTCCAGTACTGTATTTTGATGAAATTATTAGTAACTACTACAGTACAGTATTTGATGAAATTATTAGTAACTACTACAGTACTGTATTTGATGAAATTATTAGTAACTACTACAGTACTGTATTTTGATGAAATTATTAGTAACTACTCCAGTACTGTATTTTGATGAAATTATTAGTAACTACTACAGTACAGTATTTGATGAAATTATTAGTAACTACTACAGTACTGTATTTTGATGAAATTATTAGTAACTACTACAGTACTGTATTTGATGAAATTATTAGTAACTACTACAGTACTGTATTTTGATGAAATTATTAGTAACTACTACAGTACTGTAATTTTGATGAAATTATTAGTAACTACTACAGTACTGTAATTTTGATGAAATTATTAGTAACTACTACAGTACTGTATTTTGATGAAATTATTAGTAACTACTACAGTACAGTATTTTGATGAAATTATTAGTAACTACTACAGTACTGTATTTTGATGAAATTATTAGTAACTACTACAGTACTGTATTTTGATGAAATTATTAGTAACTACTACAGTACTGTATTTTGATGAAATTATTAGTAACAACTACAGTACTGTATTTTGATGAAATTATTAGTAACTACTACAGTACTGTATTTTGATGAAATTATTAGTAACTACTACAGTACTGTAATTTTGATGAAATTATTAGTAACTACTACAGTACTGTATTTTGATGAAATTATTAGTAACTACTACAGTACTGTATTTTGATTAAATCCATACAATGCAGTTTTGTAGTATCAATATTTTTCAGTTTAATTTGGATTATATATATTTAATTATCAGAATTTCAAAAAATCGTACAATTGAATAACTTTTTATTCATTCAACTCTTTTTTTTTCTTTGCAAACGAGGCATATTTCTTTTTAGACGCAAAAGGCAATTATTTGTGACCATGTCTAACAGGGGACTATGTGAGTAGATGAGTGAGATATTTGTTCACATTACATTTAAATTTGTGCATGTTAATGCAGTCAGGGAAGCACAAAACCAGGAGAGAATTCAACATCCGAGGAAAGAAACCAGTAGAGTAGAAGTATTTTAAGCATTTACAAACAGTAACAGTGAAGGTTGGTTATTTTTTTTTTGTTTTACGGCATATCAACCCTTTTCAGGTTATTTAATGCCGAATCCAGTGAAGTTTTTGAAGAATATATATATATATATATATATATATATATATATATATATATATATATATATATATATATATATATATATATATATATATTTGTTGTTTTCAAGTCGGTTTCTATTTAACCCATAGTTGGAACCCTAACAAGTACTACCACTCCGGGTCAGAGTGGACCTGGGAGCTATAGCAATTAGTGGTTGCTTTACCATCCCCAAAGCCAGCAAGCCGGGGCCTCACCATCGGATATAGTTTAAGGTCATATGCTGGAGCAAATACATGATGAAAGTTTCTTTAGTCAAAAATACATCCAATAGTGCCAAATGAATAATAAATAGTATTCTTGTTTTAAAAAGCAGTATTTTTACATGGGAACTTTTGATTACTAAATAATAGCAGAGTGACCCCACGTTGCCCGGCATTGAGTGAGGATCAACGAATGTTTCATTCTCCTAAATTTTATTGTCACAAAATCAGTAAAATCACCCATTTTTAATCCTCCCCGCAGTTCACAATACATTGTAGTCTACATTGCACTGTAAAGAACCTACTGTTGATTTTATAAAACAATTTTTATATAATGGCTTAAAATGAAAAAGTCAAGAATCATAATGCAATCGTGCTTTAAACAGTGGCATTCATTTTGAACGTGCTCCTGTCATATCAAAGACCTACTGTTGATTTTATATGTCGGATCTTTCGGCGTTTGTGGTAATAAAACTACTCAAATGCACTTGTGATTTTAAGCTGTATAAGGCGTTAGTTTCAGTCCAAATCGCTTGTCCCTTCTTTCATCGGAGTTTTCGATTATCGGTTATCGATACTTATCGAAGACATTCCGATACTAAACCTATCTAAGGACACTTCGAGGCACATGAAGTACATTTATGTGTAATTTTAAAAAAATCGGCCCAGCCGTTTAGTAGTCCATAGGGAACGAACTCACACATAAAGACAAAGTTCCTTTTATATAATAGTAAAGGTAATCGATCGTTAGAAAGTTAAACAAAGCAATTAAGTTTAATTATTTTTATTCTTTTTGTTTCTCAAATTAATTTTCCCTGGGTTCAACTTTTAAATATATCATACTGCAATTCTATGCACTAAGCGTAATATTCATGATATAATCTTTATCAGCAAATTCAGTTTCCCCCAAAGAGTGGATTTTATTTTGTAGATTGTTGACAGCAAGACATGTTGCCATGGTAAGGAGGCAATCCTCTGCAATGACCTATCAACACTGACAACGTTTCAAAAGAAAAGTATCAAAACTTATCTTCAAATATGTCACAGGTATCAATTGTAAGAGTATTTGCATATTTCAATTATTTTATTCGCGGGCAGCTTCTCCCGAGGGGCACATTCACATGTCTACATAAACACACGCATCAGTTGATAAGAACACGAACACACACACACACACACACACACACACACACACACACACACACACACACACACACACACACACAGAGAGAGAGAGAGAGAGAGAGAGAGAGAGAGAGATTAATGTGCGCACATTAAACTATAAACTAATACGCATAATCCTCCTATTTGGTAACGATCAGATATTTTTATGCCATTATATTACTTTTATTATTTGAAAATGTGAATTTATATACTTTTCGTATTAATTTTTTCATACACATAGAGACAGGCAAACAGACACACACACGCGCACGCGCACGCACACGCACACATATATGTATATCACGTTATTCGTTACTGTCTGAGCTAAGTCCATATGCATATAGCCGTGGTAGGCAACCCATCTAGTGATGGCGTCACGATAAAAAAATACCCTTGATAGTCCTAGCGAAGCATCAAGTATTACGCTACGGACAAGATTTGAATTACACTACAAACTCGCGTAGTGTGTTCAATATCGGCTTCGGCCGCATGTTCCTTTTTTGTCCATATCCATATTAAAACTTAAAAAAAAAAAATGAATATAGTTAAACGTATACACGTAGATTTGCGCATGCGTAGAAGACACACGTAAAATCAACTTCAACTTAACAATTTCTAATTTTTCAATTTTGACACCTTAGCAGCAATTGTTTATCAGTTAAACATAAATCAAATTTTTCACACAGACACACAGAGATACACACACACACATACACATACACACACACACATATATATATATATGAGCAAACAGTTAATAAAATATGTTAAAAAACACTTTGAAATGAGTTAAAAACATATTTAATCTGAAAAAGAAACACTAGATAAATGGATAGTCCTTAATATATATATATATATATATATATATATATATATATATATATATATATATATATATATATATATATATATATATATATATATATATATATATAACCGAAATCGAATTGAAAGCGTAATTTTTAATATTTTCTGCAAATATTGCATTATTTGATACTTTTCATGTGATCCTTAGCACGTTTTATTAATAAATATAATGCGATTATTTCTGTTGTTGTTAATGTTGTTGATAAATATAATTTTAAAATGTTAGGTATTTTCTTGAAAAAGATTTCTGCCTCAACAGAAAAATGTTCAACAAAATGTTTAACTGGAAAATTATTTTACGGAAAACTATTTATATTAAACTTTAAAAAATTATAATTTTTTGACAGAAGAAATAAAACGAATTGCATATAAAACATTAGAAGAAAAATTTTAAATCATCAGAAAAATCTAAAATCAGTAAATTATCAATAAATTTTGTCATAATAAAAATACATTTATTAGATTAATTGTAATTTGTAACAGAGAAAAACGACATTAAAATAATAAAAAAACAGCGAATTTATTCGATTTTGTCATAAAAAAACCATTATTTTATTAATATTACTACGAAAACATGTTTTACTTCATCATAATCAATTATACATAAATTATGTCTGTAGTATGGGAAGAAATTTTTTATAATGACAATTTTTTATAATGCTATATATATATATATATATATATATATATACTAGCATTTGAGCCCGGCGTTGCCCGGGTGTTTGAATGTGTATGTTGAGCAAAAAAAAAAAAGTGGTAGTAGAAAGGCAGGCTCGAACCCGTACCGCAAAGGAGGAAAAGAACGGGATAAAACCTTACGTTAATCCTGTTACGATCACCGCCAAACCGGAAACGACATTTTTAAAAATTAAGGCTAGACAATCTAAAAGAGAGGATAACTTAAAAAAATACCGGCGAAAAAAGTGCCCCCCCCCCTGCAAAAAAGTGCCTAGTTGAAGGTGAATGTATTAATGTTTTTAGCCGATTTCTCGATATTTGTCGTATGAATAGTCACACTTTAAAATGATACTGATCTTGGTAAAATCCGTCGCCGCTATTGAAAGTTTAAGGCAGACATGCAAACATACATACATACATACATTTATATATTGGTAACTAAAAATTTTCGACCCAAACTGATGAAAAAGCTTGTCCTATCTCTGAATACACTTTATGTAAAATTTCAAATATTTAGACCAGAAATTGTCTGAGTAATTTGGAAGAGACCGCAGAGGTCAATGTTTTTTTTAACTTTGACCTCTATTATGACCCCTTAAAATGTATTGTTTTGGGCTCAAACTAAATTATTAAGTTAGAGGCCAAAACCAAGGAACCTATATCTAAAATTTCAAGTGCGTAGACCCAAAACGGTCGGAGGAGTTTGGTAGAGTTCTCAAAGGTCAAATTGTGGAACTTTGACCCCTTAATCGCTAAATTTCTGGCCAAAAACAGATCACATCGATTTTCCCAAATCTCAGTACCCTGTATATCAAATTTCGAGTCTTTAGACTGAAAATTGACAGAGTTATTGCGTAGGGAAATGTACAGACACACACACAGACACACAGATACACACACAGACACGTTCACTTATATATATATATATATATACATATATATATATATATATTTTATATTCTTATTCTAATGGACATTTTTTCCTAATTTTATTGGTGCATACGGATTAACGCATTCCCTAATTTGCTTTTTTTTAGATTCAAACAGACCTGCGGGGTTATCAACAACCGTAGTTTACTTTTTGCGAGGGGGAGGGGGGAGAGGCTTCCACCGGGTAACGCCGGTTAACGGGTTGTGTTAGTATATATATATATATATATATATATATATATATATATATATATATATATATATTCCTTTCTTTAGATGCCTTTGCCACTCTCTCTCTCTCTCTCTTTCTCTCTCTCTCTCTCTTTATATATATATGCTAGCAGTTCAACCCGGCTTTGCTCGGGCCCTATGTTCTGTTCATAACTTTATATGCATATGTATATATATATATATATATATATATATATATATATATATATATATATATAAGTTTGACTACTGTTCACGTAGCCTACATCTAAAATTTCAAGTGTTTAGAGCCCAAATTGGCAGATGAGTTTGGTAGAGTCGGCAAAGGTCAACTTGTTGCAATATTTTAAGATTAATGGGGTATGATTCCACACAGTCGGAAGATTCTATTTATAAACGATGCTACTTAAAACTGACGAATCAAATTAATTCACGTTCTGCTACCAACCAATCAGAAACCAGAATTGCTTCATAAATATTAAACCTTTTCTGGAGCAATTTCACACGTTCTTTTCCCGGGTTTCGACACGGTAAGAATATTTTGTTCTGTGGAACTGTCTCCTACAAACAAGTCACTTCCCAGGACTTGTGTGTAACAGCGAACCATCTGAAACTGTTCTGAAACTCAAAATGGCTTACACTTCTAGACAACTTTTTCAACTTTGACCTGTTGTAAGCCAAATTTTCGCCCCAAAACTGATTAAAAAGTTTGCTGCATGTCTGCATATACTTTATGTATAATTTCCAATGTTTTCAAATGTTTTCAAATATTTAGACCAACAATTAGCTGAGTAGTTTGCTAGAGACCGCAAAGGTCAACTCTTTTGAACTTTGACCCCTGGCATCCAAATTTTCGGTCAAAAACCGAATTAAAAATCTTGCCATATGTCTGAATACATTTTATGTAAAATTCCAAATGTTTAGACCAAAAATTGGTCTAAACATTTGGTAGAGACCGCAGAGGTCAATTTATTTGTAAATTTGACCGCGATGTTGACACCATAACATTTACTGTTTTGAGCTCAAATCAAATTGATAAGTTTCATCCATGTCCAAGTAACCTCTGAAATCTGAAATTTCAAGTGTTTTACTCAAAATTGGCGGAGGAGTTTGGTAGAATTTTCAAAGGTCAAATCGTGAGACTTGATTTCTTAACAGCCAAATTTCCGGCCGAAAACCGATCCAAAAGATTTTCCCAAATCTCAATACTCCTTATGTCAAATCTATGAAAATTGACAGAGTAGTTTGGTAGGGAAATGTACACATACATACACACAGACAGGAATGCAAAGTGGAAGTGTTTTATTTACAGAATTTAATTCCAAATTTTCATTTATACAATTGCTCTATTTCGTATATTGAACGTATTTATCTTGTCTTTGTCCTGTAAATATTGATACTAATATATGGACTTTAAATTGACAGTATGATCAAATCTGTAATCTGAAAGTATTTCCAATATATATATATATATATATAATTCTATTATTTAATCTCCTCTAAATGGGTTATTATTAACGTAATGGATCGGTATTTGATTGCCCGTATTTCGAATCCTGGCACTATATACGTCTAGCCATATTGATGGACCGTAGATTACGAAACAGCTTTGTTCTTGTATTCATTACAATCAGTGACCTGAGGTTTAGCCTTGATGAGGCGAGAACCGAAACATGTCCGCAAATATGTAGTCAAAATGTTTGCATAAATAAACATTTATACTAATCTATCTATGTATCTACCTCTCCCCCTCTCTCTCTCTCTCTCTCTCTCTCTCTATATATATATATATATATATATATATATATGTGTGTGTGTGTGTGTGTGTGTGTGTGTGTTAATAACAATGGGTATAGGAAGCATTGATATATTTACTAATATTTATTTACAATCTAAAGTCATTAACATGAGCAGGTCTTGTGATGTACGCACATTCATATAATTCCAATACACAAGGGAGACATTTTGCAAAATCAAACCTAGAACTTTTATTGAGTCATGAATTCCTAGAGGAAAACACCGAAACAAGTCGTCTAATGTCACAGAATATTCGCTAAGTGATAAAAGCCAAAACCCAAGGGTTGAAAATTCTATGAATTTGCTGAGATTTGATCTGAAATGTATTTGAGCCGACGAGAAACCATTGATGTCCTGGCGGCCATTTTATTATTCATGACTGAAGAAGCATTTATTATGGTCGCCCATTTGGCGGGAAGAATAACTCTAGGCGGACTTTGCGCCCCTGCTTTGCTCTGTTGATATGTGCATACAATGCGCATCAATTATGGAAAACAATGTGTGGGTAGAATTGAACGAAGCAGCACGTTTTTATATTTAGATATTAGAATTTATATTAAACCTTTAATACGAATAATTTTACATATATCTATATACATAAAAGTCCATATATATGTATATGTATATATATATATATATATATATATATATATATATATATAAATGTAAATTTGGTTCGTTACAAATGAATAAAACCATATTTCTACGTTACTAATTTATTTGAAATTTTCAGACAACCCATCTTTAGAGTCGAGGTATGTTTTTATGTTATTAAAATAAATTTACCTCGCGAATTATTAAAATATTGAATAAAATAAATATATTTTTTAACCGTTAGTGCGAATCTGTTCTGTTGATAAAACCGAACTTCCGGTTCGATTCATTTCACAGCCACGAATTGACGAAAGATTTCATTTTCTGTTTTGTAAGTAAAAACAAAAAAAAAACTTAATTCATTTGTTTATCTTCCAAATTTTTTTATTTTACACATTTTTTCTTTATTATATAAGGCCAAAAAAAAGTTTGTCGCTTGCTTTTTGAGTTTTTTTTTTGTTTTTCGATATAAGATTGGTTTGGTAATGGCCGAAAAATCAAGTTGTTGTTGTTTTTAAAACGAAATTACATTTATTAAAATCCATTATTTCTGAGTAACTTTTTTTTTTCCAGAAAGATAAAACCCTGAATTTTATCATATAGAAAACAGAATAATGTAAAACTCTTTCTACTATTTTTAATTAAATTTTAAATGTTAAATTTTCCCAAAAAGTTAACAATTGACATTTTTAATCTTGCACAAAAAACGTACATAAATATTTAAAAAAAAGAAAGGTTTTTGAACTAATTAATTTAATTATTTGTTGTCTAAGATTTAGGATGATTTTCTATAAGAATATGCAAAAATATTATAATATAAGTACCTGGATTTCAAATAATTCCACTTATTCATATAGGCAACCAGTTACTACGCGTCGATCTAGAGTCTAGATCGACAATGTTTATGTTTGTGTTTACAAACTATGGAAGACCAAAAAGGCTAAAAAAACTTATTTTTCAGTGACGAAAATTTCAATGTATTATTAACGCTGAGGCTGGCCAGTACCAGATGGGTGACCATTTGTATGAGTTTGGTTTTTAATGTGTATGTGTGTGGGGGCCAGGCTCCCCAAAATGGGGGTGTGCAATTGAAAGCCGAATAAAAATAAATTATTTCAGCGCGTTTGGTCCACCGTAGTCGAAAGGCGGCAAACATTTTCAAACGGGACCGAAAAAATGATGCTATTTTTAACACACAGTGCACAATATTTATCGAATTTTTTTTTTGTATCGATTCTTCAAAGCATGCCCTGTTTAATAATGGTCATGTATTATTCGGCTCGCTAAAAAAAAATTGTTAATTTATTTATCAAAGATTTTAAAATGGCTTTTTTCGTATAAATATTAAAAAAAATTTTTGTTTTGTTTTGCTTAACTTAAATTAATTATTTTACTTAACATATTCACCGAATTTCACACTTCAAAACTCAAAAGCGGGATAATTAAACACGATTGAAGTTCTGATATTCAGACGTCAAAATAAGGTATGCAAACAATTTTTTTTGTTACTATTCTATACTTTCATCTTACAATTTAATAAACAAAAGATGGTACTTATGCAGAGAAGGTACCGTGCTGAAATAACGCTATTAAGAAAGCCATTCTTAACATGAGAAAAAGAGACTGTTCTGTAACTATTTTATATTTTCACCTAACAATTTAATAAACAAAAGATAGGACTTATGCAGAGAAGGTACCGTGCTGAAATAATACCGTTATTTAGAAAGCTATTCTTAACATGGGAGGGAGTTTTGCATCTATTCTAAAATATGAATGCTTTTTCTTTATTAAAGAAATTGGGTACTCGTGCACGTATTGATCCGTGCTGAAATAATAATGTTATTATTTAAAAAATCATTCTTAACATGGGGAGAAGAGGGTGTTTTGTAACTATTCTGGACTTTCACCTAACAATTTAATAAACAAAAATTAAACTTAAGCAGACAAGGAACAGTATTAACATTATTTAGAATACAATTGAATAAAAAAACAAAACTTTAATTAAACTTGGAAATACGATTTAATAAATAGTACGGATTGGTAAGTGCATTAGCACCATAAATTTGTCTAATTCTTAATTTCTTATGTTATTGGAAAAAAAAAAGGTAAATATGAGGAATTACTCCACCCTTGGAAATTCCTTTAAAATTACCACTCCAATAGGTTTTCGGGGTTGCTGAAAACGAAAATAACCTTTATAATTAAGGCAAACAAGTAGTTTCCAAGATATGAAAAAATGTTAGTTTAAAAAAGTGAAGGGTCACTTTTCCATAATAATTTAACGTAAAATGATCACCCACTTTGTGGCCACGATTTTTGGGGTGGGGGCTTTATTTCTACCCTTGGAAAATCCTTTAAAATTACCTGCTTAAATTGGTTGGAGGGGCGGGGGGTCGGCCGCCAACCCCCCCCCCCACACACAGAAAAATGCCTCTCTCTCAGGTGGCCAGAAAGTGGGTGCTCATTCTAAGTTAAATTTAAATTGAAAAGTGATCACCCACTTTTCGAAAAAGTAATTTCTTCATATCATGAAAACTTTCTTTTTGCGACGGAAACGGTTTGCAGATTCGTTTTTAGTACACTGAAATCTACAATAAAATATTTCGTTATATACGAACATGAGACGGGCCTTAAAGTAAAATAATACCGGATTTTTGGGGCAGATTTGCCATTTAGTTGTATAATATCCTCAAACCAGGTAATTACTAAAAGGGACTCTTAAAAGTCGTTACCTGTATCGATCATAATTTAAAACCACTGATTATATGTCAGCCTACATCACAGTAACATATATTGAGTGAGTTCCTAACAGTATTTTGTATAGTTTTTTAGTTTAAACTCATTTTCCCAAAATTTCCCCAAACTTAACGTGTTCGATAGTCTGCCGCCATTTATATTTTTCAAATATACCGATAAACACTGCATGTTTTTGAAATGATTAAACATTATACATTACATAAAAACACTACAATCTTATCCAGTTAGGTAGAACATTTACTTTTCTTGCCTTTGATAACATTTATTTATTATATATTCATTTTTTGACAACTTCTTTGTATCTGTTAATACAACCCCTTTTCATTTAATGTAACGTTTAGTCAGCTCAAAAAACAGTGTTTATCGGTGTATTTGAAAGATACAAATGGTGGCGGACACTGTTGATTATGTTAAGTTTGAGAAAGTGAGTTAAAACTAAAAAAAACTATACAAAATACTGTCACAAACCCACCGATTATGTCAGCCTATGTCATGGTAACATATTCGGTGGGTTTTTGACACTGTATTGTATAGTTTTTAGTTTTCAACTTAATTTCCCAAACTTAACATATTCAACAGTCTGCAACCATTTCTGTTTTTCCAGCCGATTAAACATTTTACCTTACATAAAAACACTAAACAATTATCCAGTTAGGTAGAAATGTAACTTACCTTACCTTTGCTTTCATTTGTTTTTGGAAAACTTTTTCGAATCTGTGTATAGTAACCCCCTCCCATCACTCAAATATTAATTACTAACTCAAATTTTTGTACACAGAAAAGAAAAGAAAAGAAAAGAAAAGAAAGAAAAAACATTTAGCGTTTCAACGTTAGCTTTATCCACTGATTGTTGGTCGAGCCCAAGCCATGATTGACGGTAATCCTGAGGATCAGGATCCAATTCTGCAAGAGTACCATTTTTTTCATTTTTTTTTTTAGAGTGGCTTGCTGTACTAAGAATATAAGAAACATGCATTTTCTCCTTTTATTAGAATTTTCCATTACACCAAATTGAGCCACAGCAACGCGTGGCAGGGTACAGCTAGTATATATATATATATATATATATATATATATATATATATATATATATATATATATATAAATGAACCTAATTAGTAATTAAGATATTATCTTTAACAAAGCAAACATAGCAAAATAGTAAAGGCTATGGTCGCTTTCTCACAGAATATATCCACTATTCTATCCGTCAAGTAAATTTTACGATTTAATCAACCACCAGACCCTTTTCTCTTAGCACTATGAATACTGCTGACTGTATCTCGCAGAAGCAATCGTAATAATATCCTCTTTTAAAATAATGATACACTAGATTATAAATATGAAGTGATTTTCAATTGTAAGCATAGAAGAAAATGTAAATATGTCTACTTCCTGGTGCTTAAAGATGCACCACCACAATATTATCCTTTACCTTACTTTTTCTTTCGTCTTTCATGTAGCTTCACTATTTTCTATTCCTTCCCCCCTTCTTTATTTGTACCGACTGCTATTTTTTTTTTACTCTTTTAGGTTTTTTTTTTAATTCTAATATATTCCTATAGACTATAGCAGATGCATTTAATTTTATACGAGACGGCTATTAGATAATTTTTACACAACTATCTGAGATATAGATATTAGTGTTAGGACGATTGATTGGAATCGGAATCGAAAATTGGAAAAATCGGAGCTTTTTAGGGTATCGGAATCTGTATCAGAATAGAACAATTTGAGCCTATTTTCCGATGCAAAAACCGATCCTTAAATTATAATTTTTATTTGATTTTGTTTTAAGGAACAGTTCCCATTGCTTGTCGTAATAATAAAATAATGAATATTTATTGATTTAAAATTGCAGTCAGACTAAAATCTCTAGATCACCCTATAGCAAGTGTGTTTATACTTTTGAGAACATATAAGACCATTTAAGATGTGCTTATAATATAATCTGGCACAAAACAATACGTTTTATAGTAAAATATATAGATTTATAAAGAATCGGAATCAGAATCGGTAATTGTATCGGAATCGGGAAATTAGTACGGAATCGGTAGTTGTATCAGAATCGGGAAAAATATTGAAATCGTCCCATCACTAATATATATATATATATATATATATATATATATATATATATATATATATATATATATATATATGTAATCTTTTATTTTTTATTTAATTTACCTAATTTACCTCTATTCTGAGTATGTAATTACTGCTTGATTTTTATATACACAAGAAGATCGCCCGGCCTTGCCCAGTCGTAAAATACGCTTAAATATGATATATTAATTGATGCAGATTACGTATTAATTATTATAGAGACAATTCTTTATCGATTTATGTATTAATCCTAATATATAGTGATGGGATCAAAACCATATATAACGTAAATTTCGGCGTATAAAAGACACTTAAAGAAAAAAAAAATCTTTAAAAACCAATATTTCATAAGATACCGGGTGTTGGAATTTCTTACATGGGCTAAACAAACATGGTTTCGTGATTTAGCAGTCGTCTTATACGTCCGGTTTATGATAAATTTATTAAAATATGCTCCAATTTTGTACCCGGTCGCCTTATACGCCGAAATATACGGTGTATATATATATATATATATATATATATATATATATATATATATATATATATATATATATATATATATATATATATATATATATATATATATGTGTGTGTGTGTGTGTGTGTGTGTGTGTGTGTGTGTGTGTGTGGCTTGGGTTCCATCAGCTAGAATCGAAACAAAAACATACAACTCTCCACCCTCATTTCTTAGTCTCTGAGCCACACTTATATATATATATATATATATATATATATATATATATATATATATATATATATATATATGTCAGGTCATGTCATATGCTACTGGTACCACGTAACCCAGTACTACCTGCCTCATGGTCGGATCAGCGGCGACTAAACTGGTTTCCCCACCAGACTTGTTTGGTGAGGAGGGTGGCTAGTCTCCCTGAAGGATTAAAAACAAGACCTTCCAAAGGGCGAATGAACCCTTTTTCGGGGTCAACAGCCAACTAGCACCATGTGGATTTCTGTATATGTATGTGTTGGGGGTGGAAAGGGCTCCCGTAAGCCGTGGTAAAGGCAACCTTTCTAGGAGAAGGAAAACTCTGATTTAAAAAACCATAAAGCGGGAGACTAGTACCCGCATTAAGCTGGTCTGCGGTTTAACTTGTTGCTGTCTATCTTGCTCTTGCTTGTTGCTGGATCTCAACATTTTGAACCGAAAGAGAGAGA
>NC_136482.1:178479696-178609696 GCF_053919585.1 Euprymna scolopes
GCTTATTTAGAATGACAGAAGAACTTTTTAAACCTCAATTCTTTATCCATGCATTGAATTCATGCATATCTACTCTTATCTTCGTGTTGTATCCAATTATTTTGTAGAAGGTTTTTTATTCTTCAAACTTTTTGTATCTTCAATCGTGTGTAGTGCTTGATTTAGTTCTTTTATAACGTATTTTAACGTTTTTGTTCCCTGTCCTACAGAACATGAAGGAGTTTTGCAATGGGAAATCGTTACAGTATACATATTAAGTGAGATAACCAACCAGTAAGTGGAAGAGATAGAAAGAGTAAGGGGAAATGGGAAGAAAGAAAAGGGGGAAAGGAGGATTGTTTTGGTTTTGCAGAACATAATTAATTTTTTTCGAAAGGAAGTAGAATAACAAAAAGCATCAATGCATTTCGTCTAAGGAAGCCAATATCTTCAGACAGGCTAATCTGGTAGTATCAGGGCGAAACGTTGTGTGAATAAGAACCAAGATGAGAACAATAGTCTATCCATTATATAAACCATAGACCTTTTGATCCCAGGTATGGATTAAATACCAGAGCGACCCTCGCCTGCTCGGTGACGTTTACTACTCTTTTCAGTTGTAACCTTTTACGTTGTTGTTCCAGTAATACATTGTTTAAACTCTATTCCGTTGTTCTGTTTTCTTTGTGGCTTATTGCAAGCCATTGCAAGCCATAACACTGCCGACATTGGATTCGGAGAACGTACTCACGTTTAAAAACAGTGTTCTAAAAAACTAAACACTAACGACATTGGATTCAAGGAGCATACTAAAATCGAAACCAGTAACGACATTGAAAAAAATACTCGCGTTGAAACAGTATTCTAAAAATACTAACGACGTCGACTCAAATGTTATCATGTCTAAGGAAGTGTCTAACATAACACTGGCAACTGAAAGGTTCACGGTAAAAAAAAACCCACAAAAAACGCAGATCATTACGGAAAAAAAGAGTTGAAAAGAAAAAAAGTTCGTCACGACTTTCAAAGATAGTGCTGTACTTTTGCAAAACGAAAAAGGTTCGTCGAAACTTAGAAAGGTAAATTTTTATACTTTTGGAAAAAGAATTCGTCACTTGTGGTTTTCGCTGCTAAAATCGGGCGTTGTTTTTTTTTTCTCTGGAGAAAAATATACACTTGATTTTTTTTCTTTAGACAATAAACTTTTTATATATTTATGTTGTTTTTCTGTTCGTTTTATTGTCTGGAGGAAGAAATAAGAAAGACTAAAACGGTTTTGTAAAATTTAGCGAATGTTTTAAAATTGCTAATGCTGACAAAGCAAAATGGAACAATTGAAAGTAGCGTTGATACATTTGACCAAGTTGCATATCGATGCCGCAAAGCGTCAGTCACAATCTGAAAAACACTGGACTGAAGTTCAAATACGATTCGAGGAACAGTAAAAGGAAGTTCAAAAACAGTTAGCCGAACGTCAATTACAAACAGAGGAATTACTTATAGAAATTGTTAAAAATAATGCGAACGCGGAAAGCAATTCAGCATTTTCTCAGAATACAATATGGACCGCGATAGACAATGTTAAATACGAGGAAGAGAAAAAATCATTCGCAGCGTATTTTCGGCGTTATTAAGATTTGTTTAATACTGACTGCAGCAGTTGGTCTAATCAAAAGAAAACCAGACTTCTACCACAAAAATTGGAAACGGCTGAACATGATAAATTCGTGGATTACATCTTGCATCGGAAAACAGAAGATTTATCATTCAATGAGACGGTAAATTTGTTAACAGAACTTTTCTCGCCGAAAACGTCTCTTTTCCATAAGCGTTGGAGATGTTTGAATGTGGTAAAAGACGATAATGACGATTTTGCCACCTACGCAGCTGTAGTGAACAAACACTGTGATGACTTTAAGTTGTCTGAACTAACAACAGACAATTTTAAATGTCTTGTGTTTGCGCAAGGGTTAACCTCGGGAAAAGATACGGAAATCAGGCGCAGAGTCCTTACAAAATTAGAAAATGAAGCGAACTTAACACTTCAAAAATTGACTGAGAATTGTCAAAAAGTAGAAATCATAAAAAAAGATGCAAGAAATATCGAAGCAGGCATCGCGAATATAAAAAGAAGTAACTAAGAAAAAGCCGTCGAAATGGCACACAGACACTAACTACCGAAACTCAGAAAAACTAAAAGCACCGAGCGCTTGTTTCAGATGTGGTGGAATACATTGGGTAAGAGATTGCCCATTTTTAAAAAAATGTGCATTTATGTCATAAAAGTTCGCACTGTAGGAAAACTCAGAATATAAGCCTTGTAAGTCAAACCAGAACTAAGGACGTCGTAGATGAAAATCTACGTAAATATGTAACGGTTAACAGTTTAGGCAATTCCAATTAGACAGTGGATCGGATCTTTCAATAATAAATCTCAAAACGTGAAAAATATCACGAAAGCCGACTATGTTAAAACTAACAGAACGGCGACGGCCGTTAATGGTACAAAAATTCATTTTGAAGGTTACAATTAATTACAAACGTCACTTTACGGGGGGAAACAAACAAAACTAAGTTTGTATGTGCTAAAAGATAGTGAGAACCTGTTCGTTTCTGACAGCATGGAGGAGTTTCGTCTCTGGGATCTTCCTATATCCATATACTGCAAGAAAATAGATAACCGCCCAGCAGAAACGGAGAAAATTATAATTTGTTTTAAAATAGAATTCACAAACGTATTTACTCCTGGTCTGGGGAGATGTACAAAAATGGCCGCAGATTTTAAGTTGAAATGTGGCACACAACCGGTGTTTAAAAAGAAAGGTAATCTCCCGTTTGCTTCCCTTAACAAAATAAACTAGACAGATTAGAAAGCATCGGTATACTGGCTAAAATTGAATATAGTGAGTGGGCTGCTCCGGCAGTTTACGTAAAGAAAAGGGTCGGGGAAATTCGGACTTAACGGGTCCTTAAAAGATTTTCACTATCCATTACCTAGTCCAGAAGAAGTGTTCACGAAATTAAATGGCGGTAAATTTTTTTCTAAGATCGATCTAAGCGACGCTTACCTACAGGTTCCGGTAAACGACAAAAGCGCTAACCTCCTCTGTATTAACACTCATCGGGATTTGTACAGATACGAAAGACACGCGTTTGGTTTCAAGGTGGCATCCGCAATATTCCAGCAAGTAATGGATACTATGCTGTCCGGCTTGGACACTGCAATCATATATCTTGATGACATTATCATAGCGAGCAAAACAGGGAGGAACATGAAAAACATATCAGACAAGTATTCAGTCGAATACAAGATTATGGATTTAAGATCAAAGCAGATAAATGCGAGTACTTTTTACAAACAATTAAATACCTGGGTCAAATAATCGATAAAGATGGCAGACGCCCAGACCCAGATAGGGTGACCGCTATTAAAGAAATGCCGGCACCAGTAAACATAACTCAATTGCAGAGTTTTTTAGGTTTGGCAAATTATTACCAAGGGTTCATCCTAAATATGAACAAATTGCGCGCACCACTTAATGAATTGCTGAAAAAGGATAAGGCTTGGGAGTGGACAAAAGATTGCCAGAAATCATTCCAAGAAATAAAAAGAATTCTGACTTCAAAACTATTCCTGGACAAAAGATTGCCAGACAAGAAAAAAAAATAAAATAAAATAAAAAGAATTCTGACTTCCAAACTATTCCTAGCGCATTTCAACTCGCAGTTGGACGTAATAGTAGCTCGTGACGCTAGTCAATATGGCGTCGGGGCGCGCATGTTACATCGAATGCCGGATGGCTCGAAACAGCCTATTGTTTTCGCATCACGGACTCTCTTGCCAGCGGAAAAGAATTTTTCTCAGACCGAGAAAGAGGGCCTAGGAATTATATTTGCAGTTTCAAAATTCCACCAGTTCTTGTACGGAAGACATTTTTTTTTACAAACCGACCATAAGCCGTTGATATCTATTTTTGGATCAAAAAAAGGACTTCCAACATTCTGCGAACCGACTATTAAGATGGGGAACTATTCTGCTGAACTATAATTTTACAATTCAATTTCTCCCCTCAAAACAAATAGCCCATGCAGACGGTCTATCAAGACTGATTCCTGCCAAAATGGAACCTCTTGAAGATTCAGTAATCGCGGCACTACGTATTAATAGTGATGTAAAAACCATGATAAACAATATTATCCGCGAACTGCCGGTCACACTTCAGGAAAGTCAAAATCCCTAAATGACGATTTCATTCAAACCACGAAGCAGAAATTAGCACTGGGTGACATAAGTTCAGACATGTTTTCTGGTTCGACGAAATACTATTATACGGTGTAATGGTTGTCATCCCCCAAACCCTTCACAAAAGAATTCTCAGGGATTTTCACATGGAGCATCCAGGAATAAACAGAAGGAAAAGCCTAATGAGAAGTTTTGTTTATTGGCCAGCTATGGACCAAGATATTACCGACAAAAGCACCACCGATAACATATAAATCTTGGCCTAAGCCTGAACAACCATGGTCGAGGATATTCAGTGTAGCTTAATCGCCATATATATTTTATAAATTACTATATATATATATATATATATATATATATATATATATATATATAAAGGTTTTTAGTGGTGCAAAATTTTATTGAAGTCATTATTAGAATTTTAAGGAAGATCGATGCGGGGGTGTCTATTTTTTTCTCTCCGTATCGATCTTTCTCAAAATTCTAATAATAACCTCACTTATCCCTTTTAAAACTTTAATATATATATATATATATATATATATATATATATATATATATATATTTATATATGGGATGTGACTTTAATAATTTTCCACGGACACAATAATATTTGTACGGACACTTTTATTGATAGTACACACATGAAATTCTGTAGTAATTTTTATCGGTTGAAATGCACCTGTTGTACCGTTCCAACAACTTCTGAAATACTCCGTTGAAGTCCTCTAGTGTAAGCGTGTCAATAAACCTCGTCGTTGCCTCTTTCATCTCTTCAATTGTCTCATAACGACAGCCTCTAAAATTTTCCTTGCGCTTAGCGATAAACTAAAAGTCATAGAGAGCAAGCTTTGGACTATAAAGATGGTGAGGAACTGCCTTGATGCCCATCTTCATCAAATAGTCTGTGGCAAAGATGGAGTTGTGGACTGGTGCATTCGTGTCAATCTTCCGCATCTTCGTTTCCTCCCGAGTAATTGGGATTACAGTTCCTCGACTGAAACCAAACCGAGCACTTATTGTTTCTACGGACACACAGCGAATTCTTATTTATGAAATTCTTTATTTGGCCAATAAATTCTGATATTCTGACTTCCTTACTCTTCATACCCATTTCATCACCACTCCAAGACTCCTTGTCTTCCTTGAATCTCTTATGTCACTCAAAAACTGATGCTCCATTCATGCAAGACAGTCCAAAAGCAGTTTGAAGCATTCCATACGTTTCTAGTGCATTTTTCCAAGTTGAAAACAGCATTTTATTACATATTGGTCTTCTAAAGTGTCCTCACGTCCGGATTGCATTTTTGAAATCCACCAGCTGTGACGATCAGGCTTTAGTAGGGTGTATTCCAATTCCTGCTGTAGCAGTTCATTTTAACCTAAAATCATAAAGATTGGTCAGTCATCTCATAAGATATATAACAATAACATACTGAATTTTATAGAGTCTACGGGGACACACCTTGTACACTTACATATATCTACACATATACATACACACATCTATATTTACACACATATACACATATATATACATATATATACACATATATGCTCACATATATACACATATCACACTCTCTCTTTTACTCTCTCTACATATAATATATATATATATGTATATATATAGGTGTACATATATATATATATTTTACCCACCAATAAAGCTGTATATGTATTTATTCTGACATCATATAAGATAGAAGCGAAATGATGCTCATATTACCATTTCTTAGAATGGATAAACGATGGCAATTCTCAAAAGTGGTTTGCATAAATATTTCTTGCAGAACATTAATTACAGAGTTTCGTATTTGGGAGATTGTCAGTATCTTTACTTTGGTCTATCGTGAAGGAAGGTGCGCGTGCTGGTGGTAGAGACCCAGAGACATATACACAAATTTATATGATAAACAAGAGAGGGGGAAACAGACAGACGAACCAATAATTACTTAAAATCATTACTATTATATAGAATGTAATATTCACCTTGATAATTTTTCTCTAGACAAGATCCTCATATGTACTGATACATAATTCGTTTGTGAGCGATGATGACGCTAACCACATAATAATAAGAGGTCAGCGTCATTGATACTTTTGCCATTTTATTTATATTGCCTCTATTTCATTAATTCGTTTTTAGTTTCATTATTTGTCCTCAAAGATGAGAAAACTGAATCTTTTTTTTCCATTGGAGAAACGGAAGATGCAAATATTAAAAGAATGTCGATTTTATTGAAAATATCTAAAAATTTACATCTGCTCACTTTTTCATAGACATTCATGGTGTATAGTAATAAACACACATTCGCACTCAATCGGGAGAATTACTTGGTAACAACAACAAAAAAAACGTTATCCAAAGATTTTTCTTTATAATTATAAAGAAAGAAAATAACATTCCTCACCAAAAGAATCTCCTGTATATGCATATTCATCTATAAATATAAAGCGAAAATGTTTGTATGTATGTATGTATGTATGTATGTTTGTATGTATGTATGTATGTTTGTATGTGTGTTCGCTGTTCGCTTTTTTTGTGTGTCTATAAAAGGCTTTTTTCAGAGAAGCGGTCGGTCGCTTCACAACTTTTTGAAACTTTTTATATCACACATAAATCGTAATATCTCACAGTTAACAACGAAGCTCGCCTGTCTATTTAATTTGCTCGATTTCGGGAAGATAAATATTCAACATTTGTCGCTCGCCGCATGTGGGTTAGTCTTTTTCCTATAACATATTGGGGGGGGGAAGCGTCCAGCAGTAAATGAAATATTATCCCGCAGTCAAACTTGACCTCATTAACTCATTAAAACGGGCACCTGCCAAATCCAAGTAATTAAATAAATTCAAACGTGTTCCCGTAAGCATCTCGCGGTGGGGCAATCGTTAACGTCGCACGTTTTGTTTTTCACACTTTAATTTACAACTTTACCTCAACGGTTCGGGTTCGATCCTCATACTTACCTACCAAAACATTTTTTTAACCCCCCACCCCCACCCCCGGAGTTTCCACACACACCTCCAAACACCCGGGCAACGCCGGGTACCCCTCTCTAGTATATTGAAAAAGGAAGAAACAATTGGGTTTTATATTTATTGAGAATACAAAGTGGAGCTTGGAATTACTTCCGGCAGCCTCGTTCATATCGCATTCACCTTATTGTGACCTTCACTTTTCACATTCCGTGAGCAATGTTTCTGAAAAAGGAGGGACAATTGCTATCTTGCAGGTCTGCTGTAATTTTCAGTTGTTCATGTGTCTGAATTTTTAGTACTATTTATCGCCATTCTACTACGAATCAATTTAGCATCTCAAACGTGATTTGAGAGTCATCTGTCTTTTAATAAAAAATTAAAAACTTCCAAGAGATTTGGTTATATATGTTGCTCGGTCGTAAAATACGCTTAAATATTATATTTTAATTCATACAACTTTCATATTTATTATTATAGAGCCAAATCTCTATCGATTATTGTATTGTACTTAATATAGTATAGTGATTTCAAAAGTAAAAAAAGAAAAACTATGACTTTAATGCCATCAGCTCGAATCGATACCAAAAGATATAGCACTACAGCTCTACTCATTACCGTCTGGTCTAAATGCACACACAAAACTGTAAAAAAAAAATGCAGTTATGCATATTTGCGCATGCGTACAAATAACACGTTCAGTCGACTTACACCTACCAAGTTTCAATATTTTTTAATTTCGACTTCTTAGCAGCTATTTTTACCGGTAAACTCAATCAAATTCGTTCTACATATCCAAATACATTGTATAACATTGTTTCAAGCCCGTAGACCAAACCTTGACAGAAGTTTGGTGGGAACCGTTCGTTAGACAAACAAGGTCGCTTATATATATATATATATATATATATATATATATATATATATATATATATAAAGTAAAACGATTCATAATTTTGAAGCTCTTCTTGTTATTCATATATATGAATGAATGAATCACGCGCATATTTTATGGGACATTTATTTCTTTTTATTAATTATTATTACGTGCATAAAAGTATACCTATGGAATGCATGTTTCTAGCTTTAAGCTGTCTTAGGCATAGATTAACGCATTTTATGCACGCAATAATATTTAATAACAATAAATAAATAATATATATCAAGAGATATAAATATTGATATAATTTCTGTTGTTATTTTTCATTAGCAATAGTAGCAGTTTTGAAACGCTACTTTTTGTATTGATATAGATAGATTTAGATGAAAATATTTTTAACTATTCGTACTCTGTTTTTTCTGACACTGATATACAAGGGGCGTGCAATAAGTAATGCCCCTGACCCACTTCCCATAGAAGTAGAGTAACGAAACTTGGCACAGTTATTAGTCTTTCTCTACATAGGAACCACCCACAGTTATGCATTTCTCTCATCTTTTGATGCAGCTCTGGAGACCGTTTTTGTAGAACACCCCAGGTTGGTCCTCCAACCAGGACGTGACTTCAGAAATAAAGGCTGCATCATCTGGGAAACGCTTTCCTTTCAAAAACAACTTCATGGCTGGGAAGAGGTGAAAGTCAGAGGGTGCAAGGTCAGGAGAGTAGGGAGGATGAAGGAGGATTTCATAACCTCAGGCCCTTGCTTCTGATCTGGCGACATGGGAATTGTGGACCGGAGCGTTGTCTTGCAGGAGGAGGGTACCTTTGCCAGGAAAGCTGTCATCACTAATCCGTCCTGGTCTCAGACGACTGTGAGCATGACCTTGCCAGCAGAGGGCTGCACCCTTGCCTTCTTTGGAGGTGGTGAGTCCAAGTGCTTCCACCGCATTGACTGGACTTTGGTCTCTGGATCATAGTGATGGACCCAGGTTTCGTCCCGTGTAATCAGTCTTTTGAAAAACTTTTACTCATCTTCTTGGCACATCTCAAAATTCATCCTCGAGCACTCGACGCGTTCTCGCTTCTGGAATGGTGTGAGCAACCTGGAAATCCATCTGGCAGACACCTTATGCATATGCAAATGGTCATAAATGATAGTTTCCGCAGATTCTGTGCTAATCTTTACATCTTGGGCTATTTGGCGAATAGTAATGCGCCGATCTTCCAAAATGGCCGTCTCAACTTGACGAACAGATGCCTCATCAATGGCAGAAGGGGGCGACCAGGTCTGGGAGCTGTTTCCACAGACTTCCGGCCATGTTTGAATTCACGATGCCAGCGTTTTACAAGGTCATATGATGGGGCAATGTCACCATAAATTTATTTCATTTCATCAAAAGTCTCCTGTGGTGTGCGTCCTTTCAAATACAAAAACCGGATCACTGCTCGACATTCAACAGGCTCCATTTCACACCTGACTCGGTTCAAACACCTGTAAAACAGAAACCACTATTAGTTCAGAGCTGTAATTTGGCACATAATCCGTAGAGATATAAATCATTGCACATGCACATTTCAGCTAGATCAGACAACTGGAGGTGGGTCAGAGGTATTACTTATTGCACGCCCCTCGTATCTGTTTTGTTGTCTGACTTAAAATTTGGCATCTTTCTAGCTATATTGATTAAATTAACATAATTGATAATATGATACTTTTATGCTCTAAGACGAAGAGGTATAATTATGCATCTTTCTAAAAACTATGTAACGAAGTGTAAAATATATTAAATCGATTTAGGTCGTAGGTTTTCTAACATTCACTGTAAACATAGCGATTGTATTTGGCAGTTGCACCATTACAGCAAGAGCAAAATTAATTTTTTTATTTATTTATTTATTTATTTATTTTTTTTTTATTACATTTTCACCCCAAACAAGGCAAATTGCCACTTTGGTGTAGGGGGCTACTATCAGGGGCAACAACTACTGGGGTACTATGTAGGGATTTGGGCAGCAAGGTGTCGGTTCACGTTACACTTGAACTTCTGCACGTCAGTACTGTTGGGGAAGCAGGGACCTGGAATGGAATTCCAGAGTCTTGCGGTTCTGGGGAAGAAACTATTGGAGTAAAAAGATCTTTTACATCTAGGGACCTCTACAGTGTGGGGGTGGGATCTAGTAGCCTGTCGGGTTTGTCGAGGGTGCTCGCGTCGTGGGGGCACAAGTGATTGCAGTTCATCAGAGCATTCACCACTAAAATACTTGTAGAACAGGCAGAGGGATGCAACATTTCGTCGATGGGACAGAGGCTGAAGCTTAGATGCCAGTTCAGGGCCTATCAGATTTGCGACTCTCTTTTGAACCTTGTCAAGGAGCGAGAGACTAGTAGCAGATGCACCAGCCCAGATGTGGCAGCAATACTCCATACATGGGCGAATGGTGGCCTTATAGAGGTACAGGATACTTTCGGGTGTTAGTAGTTTTCTAGCACGGTAGAGAGAGCCTACCTTTCTTGCAGCGGCCCTGGCAATGCCTTCAATGTAATTGTTCCAACTCATGTTTCCTGTGAACGTTAGGCCAAGGAGTTTGAAAGATGGACTCTCAGATAAAGGGTCGTTGGCCATTGCTATTGGTGGTAGAGAGGGTTTCTTGTAATTATTGAATGAAACTAGTTTAGTCTTGGCAGCATTGAACGCGACCAACCACTTTTGTCCCCATTCTGCTACAGATTGGAGGTCTTCCTCTAGTGTTTCTGCCATTTCTTTAGAAATGTGTTCATTCGTCTTCCTGTCGTGTCTGCCATAGAGTGTAGTGTCATCAGCATATATACCCATCTCAGAGGCAATGTTGTCGGGGAGGTCATTTATGAATATCAGGAACAATAGAGGTCCAAGGATCCTTAAAAAAATTACAACCAGAACTTGCCCCCATACTTACCAAACTGTTTAAGTGTTGCCTTAAGGAGAAGTGCTTCCCAACACCTTGGAAAACCTCATCAGTATGCCCTATATTTAAGAATTAAGGCGATAAGTCATCTCCCTCTCAGTACAGACCAATAAGTCTCCGTTGTGTCATGAGTAAGTTGCTGGAATCCACAATAAATAGAGAAGTAGTCAACCACCTCAACAGAAATAACCTTCTTAGTGACACGCAATATGGTTTCCGTTCTGCTAGATCTACAGCAGATGTGCTAACGGTTATATCTCATAGGATTAGTGAATCTCTCGACAAAGGCTTCATTGCTAGGGCAATTGCTCTCGACGTATCAAAGGCCTTCGATAAGGTTTGGCATAAAGGCTTACTACACAAGATTTCCAGCTACGGTATAACTAGAAATGTTTTCTCGATCATGAAATCATTTCTCTCCGATAGGCTCATAAGAGTAGTGGTTGATGGGCAGAAATCAGAGGCCCACAGTATTAATGCTGGAGTCCCTAAGGGGTCCATACTGGGCCCAACTCTCTTCCTGATCTACATCAATGATCTCCCAAAACACATACTAAAATCTTTCGTTTGCATCTATGCTGATGACACGACCATCTATGGCAACACATCAAAGGCCGTAAATGATGATGTTCTCTCTGATTCTCTCTCCTCTGATCTTGAGCGCGTGGTACAGTGGGGAAAGAGGTGGCTGGTTACCTTTAATGCATCTAAGGCCTATCTCTACATCATAAACGCTCTGATCCCCATATGGCATCAATTGAAATGGATGGCTCTCGTCTAGGGGAGGCCCAATGTTTTGATAAGCTTCTGGGTTTGACCTTTACTCCTGATCTTAAATGGAACACATACATCAAGTCTGTGGCCAAGGTCGCTGGAATAATGGTGGGATCCTTCTACCACTCCAGAAGATATCTCACTTATGATGCAATTCTATATCTATATGAGAGCCAAGTACGTCCAAGGATGGAGTACTGCTGCCACATGTGGGCGGGAGCTGCTAAAAACAGCCTATCCTGCCTTGACAGAGTACAAAATAGACTTCGTGGCTTGGTGGGGGAGGCCCTTTTCTCTACCCACAGAAGAGACGTAGCGAGCCTGTCGTTATTCTATCGTTATTTCCATGGCAAGTGCTCGTCTGAACTCCATTCTCTGGCCCCCCCTCGCCAATCTTTTTCAAAAAACACCCGACTAGCTGAAACCACCGTCAATAATTTCCCCCACTCCCTATCTGTGCCTAAATCAAAACGTAGATACCATGAACAAAGCTTCTTTCTTAGAACTGCACGCCTGTGGAACTCTGTTCCGCTTGCCTGTTTCCCTCCCGACTTCAACCTGGATGTCTTCAAGTCCAACACAAACAAATTCCTGATGAACCTCCCCCCTAAGTAATGATATCTCACCAATTCTCCAATACTATTGCTACACTATCCCTTTGATTACTGTACACACAATAACCCTTATCCCCGAGTGGCCATCGGGCCTTGATAAGTGGTAACTCCATGTAAAAAAAAATATATATATATTATTAAATTGAGTATTTTTTTTTATCTAAAACGAAACTTTTTGAATTGAATTAAAAATCCAGACAAAACTTCTGCAAATTTAGAAGAGTAATAATTTTACTAAACACATTTATGATGGAATTCAAATCAGCTGAAATATACATTTAATTTAGAAATTAACTTGCATTCAGTTGTAGATTGAGGTACAAAATGCCTTGTTTTTTTTTAAATCCTGTTAAGATTCAGCTTGTGTCCTTCAATCATAGACGTGATCTTTTCTTCCTGAGATCCTAATGGATGTCTCTACTTATGAGGAAAGCTCGACTCTGAAACTTCTTGTTTTTTTTTTCTCATCAAATTTTTCTTGGAGTATATATTAGGTTGGTGCAAAAAGAATGTCGTTTTTTGACGTTCATGTCAAAAACGATTCCACGAGAAAATAAACTAAAATGAGATGATATCAGGATAAGTTCATAATATAGAATAGAATAAAAGGAACGAGACTAGATATTTTTGGTTACACAAGAAGAGTTGTCTTAGAAGATATGTCAAAGTTGATGAATTTTCGAATAAAATCAAAGTAGAATAATAATGATAGTGGTTATTGCTGTGGTAGAATCACCCTCCAAAATGAACTAATCCATCGTCCATATAAACTTTGCTCATGGCTATCCCAGGCGGGGATCTAATTCCAGAGCGACCCTCGCATGCCCGGTAAATTACCTACACTTTTCATTTGTAATCTTTCCGTTTTTCATGTAATACATGTTTAAACTGTTCTCCGTTGTTCTGTTCTTCTTTGTGGCTACTTGCGAACCATAACACCGGCGACATTGGATTCGAGAAACATACTCAGGTCTAAAACAGTGTTCCCAAAAACGACATTACTTTTGCACCGACCTAATATATTAGATCTATTGCTATTTCTGCTTCTAATAAAGTAGGTTCTCTCTATCGTTCTAAACACTTTCTCACACCCGAGGCTATTCCCGATTTCTACAAATCTACTATTCGTGCCATGCATGGAAGATTGTTTTCATATTTTGCTTGTGAACCTCTGTCTCCAGGGTTAATGATCAGGTGCAGAAACGTATCTGCAATTTTATCCCTATGTTCTCTGCAAACTCTCTCACAAACTAGTTTGCTAGTTTCATCTTTGAATGTACGGCCTGCTATAAGTGTATGAACCCAACGTGCTGTTTTGCCATTTGCTATCAAATATCGATCTCTTCACGACATGAATTGGCAAAATAGTTGATTTCCTTAAGCATGTACTTCATTTTCATTTGGTGAAGTTTATTACTGATACATTTAAGATCGTGTCTTGCCTCCAGAAATTAGATACGGATTTTTTTAGAATCCTTACACTCTAGCATCCTTAGGCATTAATAAATAATTAATTTGTGTCAATGAACTAATTGGTATATGGTCTTACTATTTTTATCATTTGTATCACATTTCCTGAAAGACATTTTGTTGAATGGATGAAGCTGACAACTAAATCAGTTTCTTACTCCTTCAATAATATTAACTACCACTAATTTAATAATTTAATAATTTAATAATACACCAACAGCATTTCTTGTTTTATTATACTCTCGTCGAAGTTTTGGAAAACCAATTGTTTCCTAAAATGACCAAATGGCATTTTCACAGGCGTTACTTTGTCTTTCTCTCTCCCTCTCAGATACACACGCATCTTCGTCTATCTCTCCCAGATAGCCTGTTTCTTTCATACGTACATGCGGCATAATCACGTTGACAACCCGGTTCTCACCAGATCACCAAAGTTAAGTAAAGTTGAGCCTCGCCAGTACCAGATGGGTGACCATTTGGGAATTCTAGGCGCTGTATGTGCTCTCCGCTCATCTCAGCATTGTTTCCAGTCGTCCTGTACCTCAACTTGCCACTGGTACGTAACAATGTCGACTCAGGAGAAGCGTGGTTGGATACTGCGCAACTCTTGCCACACAAATTTCACGTGCAGGCACCCTTACAGTGGGTATCCATAGTCTGTCAAGACTAAAGGAAGCCACATTACGTTGGCGCCAGGTTTGTTTGTATGGCGTCACGTGTTTCATACATTTTTTCAATTGACTTATGGAGGTTTAGGATAACGAACCCACTACTTCCTTTCTGTTTAGTGTACAAGGATGGTCTAGTATAACAAACATATTATTGCCGTGTTTAAGGGAAAGTATGGTGATAGATTCCCTTCTCAATAACTGGAAATAAATAGAATTTATGCTATATTTCAAATCAACTTGTTAGATATAATGAAGGCATTCATGGACGACTCAATATGTTACTAAATAAAACAATCAAATAAAAAATATATAAATCAAAAACTGCAATGAATATAAATAATATTAACATTTACCTATAGTAAAACAGAATACATATCACAATTAAACAATTCATCCGCTAACAACTTCCGTCTTCAATGAAAAATATTAAAGATATTTTTCGCTTTAGATTCAGTTCTGCGTTCCAGAATAGGTTTTAAAAATTAGCCGTTGGAAACACTATTCTTGTTCTACAGAAAACATTTATGCTAATAACTATGGCAGCACATTAAAGGCCGTAAACGACCAAGTTCTCTCTGATTCTCTATCCTCTGATCTCGAGCATGTGGTACAATGGGGAAAAGGTGGCTGGTTACTTTCAATGCATCTAAAACTTAGTTTCTAACTTTACATATTTAATTTTCTGATCCCAATCAGACATCAATTGAAATGAATGGCTCTCGTCTTGGGGAGGCTCCATGTTTTGACAAGCTTCTGGGCTTGACCTTTACTCCTGATCTGAAATGTAACACGTACATCAAATCTGTTGCCAATATCGCTGGAGAAATGGTGAGATTCTTCTATCGATCCAGTAGATATATATCTGCTAATGCAATTTTCTACCTATATAAGAGCCAGTTACGTCCAAAGATAGAGTATTTTGCCACATATGGACAGGAGCTGCTAGAAAGATTTTATCCTGCGTTGACAGATTTCAAAATAGACTTTGTAGCCTAATGGGGGATTCCCTTTTCTATTCCCTGCAACCTCTTTCTCACTAAAGAGACGTTGCGAGCCTGTCTCTGCTTTATCGTTATTTTCATGGCAAGTGCTCGTCTGAGCTCCAATCTATGCCCTCCCCTCGCCAAACATTTCCGAGAAACACTTGTCTAGCTTCAAACACTATCAATAATTTTCCCCACTCTTTATCTGTGCCTAAACCTAAACACAGATTCCATGAAGAAAGCTTCTTTCTTAAAACTCCACACCTGTGGAACTCTATTCCGTTTACCTGCTTTCCAGTTGACTGCAATATGGCCGTCTTCAAGTCCAACGTAAACAAGTTCTTGATGAGCCGTTCCCCTAAAAGAATCCAATTTACCAAATTTACACTTCTAACGATTACTATGATATTGTCCCTTTGACTACTGTACACTCTTTCACTCTTATCCTCGAGTTGCCTCTGGGCCTTGATAAGTGGTGATTTCTTTGTAAAAAAACCTTTGTGCAAATAAAAAAGTCCTTTACATAATTCTACCTGTTAGCTTGAAAAGGATAATATTTACCATACCGAAAGTTATTTTCACAACTCGAAACCATTTCTCTTCTAGACGCCGAATCAGTTATATTCTCAGAATTTCAGTTCAGTCTTAAATCCCTATAAACGATAAATTTTTCTAGAATGATGATCATCGCTCAAAATTGGAATAAGGATTCTAGACGTAAGGTTAAGTATAATATTTTGATTTTAATCTCCCTCTCTCTCCATATATATATATATATATATATATATATATATATATATATATATATATATATATATACGTATTTATGTATATATATATATGTGTGTGTGTGTGTAAAACAGAACCACAGAGCAGGGAATAGAATCCAGCCGAACATTGTCTGTGTGGAGACTGGTTATTGGCTGATAATAACAAAGCTACGGGTGGGGATAACAATAAATTTGATTGGTTAGCTAGCTAAACTAAATTCGCATGTATATATAAAGACCAGTTAATAGGAATTCTACGTATTACAGTGAAGCGGCAGCCAATTATAAAAGTTTCTCCCATTGGACTAATAGATAAGGTTGGGAAGTATTAATAATTTGATGTTTCAAGAGTCAGTCTTTGGCTAGTGATAGGGGTTGTTTGTGACTGACCATATATATATATATATATATATATATATATATATATATATTAGCATATTTATCTCATATATATATATATATATATATATATATATGAGATAAATATGCTTTTGAAATATATATATATATATATATATATATATATATATATGAGATAAATATGCTTTTGAAATCACGACTCTATAATAATATATACGAAATCTGGACAAATTAAAATATCAATGTATTTTACGACCGGGCTAATCCGACCGTCCCCTCTGCTAATATATATATATATATATAATCATCCACATACAGTACTGTTTCGTTGTTTTACAGCTCATCAGTACGGCTAGACAGGCAACTGCCTCAAGCCAGGATCAAAACTCGACCGTCCAAATGACAGTCAGGGCTTCTCACCATTACACTATATGGCGTATGCTGTGTGGGTCATGAATTAACGATGTTTTGATATATATATATATATATATATATGTGTGTGTGTGGGGGGGAATTCACTAACAGCACGTTGCTATAAACACTCGTCTATTTAAAACCACTGTCAATAATTTTCCTCACTCTTTATCTGTACCTAAATCAAAATGTAGATTCCATGAACAAAGCTTCTTTGTTAGAACTGCACACCTGTGGAATTCTCTTCCATTGGCCTTTCCAGCTGACTACAACTTGATTGTCTTCAAGTCCAACATAAACAAATTCTTGATGAACCGCCCGATGAAGTAATTCAATTTACCAAATTTCTATTACTAACGATTACTACAATGTTATCCCATTGACTACTGTACACTCTATAGCCATTATCCTCGAGTAGCCTCCGGGCCTTGATAAGTGGTGACTCCTATGTAAAAAAAAATCAAATTTTTTAACTTTAGTATCCTAGCAAAGCAAAAAGAGGGAACACTCCAAAACAACATAGATAAAAGGCGGAACAAGTCAAGCCTGTCATATGCCATTGAATATTATAGGTATGATATTAGCTCAATAGATAAGACTTTAGATTGCACAGAGCCCATATACAACAGGAAAGCAACACAGAAATCTTTTCATAGCAATTCTAATCCGCTTTGTGACTGATATATATTCTAGGCACATCCAATCTTCTCATATTATTGTTCATGAATCAAATTGAGGAGATTATTAACACTTATCCTTGAGTAACTTTCGGGCCTGTATAAATTTATTCATATAAAATCCTGTCAAACTGGTAGAAAAATAACTTATGCGCCTTTTTATTCTAACATAACAAATACAATACACCAGTATGCAATTCTTATCACAAAGGTTGTTTTCACTCACAGCATCAAATTATTTTTTAAACTAGTGTAACAGAGGCAAACAGTTTGAAACCTTTTCTTAATTTTGATTTTATCAACCCTTTCATTTGCTTTCAAATCGTTCACATGGTCGCCATCTTGTTGCTATCGCACGGGGCATTTCGTCTCATTACGTTGTTCGCTGAGGTTAATCCACTTGTCACCGTGCGTTGAGATCATGTTCTGATGCTTCTGGTAAAGCCAGCTTATTCAGTCAAGGTTCAGGTCAATATATCGTTTCCTCGCAGCCACACAAATTGTGCCCCATAGGCAGGTAACAGAAAAAAAAAGCAAGGATTTTGTGAAACTTGGAGTCGAGGTGATCGCAGCGGTTGAATCAGAGAGCAAAATGTAAAAAAAAAAAGAAAAAAAAAAGATCAATTCTTACATCAAAGAGATGCGCAGACATATCTGCGCATGAAAGCGTCTACGCATGCGTCCAAACAGCTTTGATAAGAATCCATTTCTTTTTTCTTTTCCTTCTTTTTCTCTTTCTTCTTTGCCTTGTATGCACAATTTCCTCGTTATTTTTTTTTCTTGATTTATCGTTTCTGACAGTTTATTTGCGGCCTATCTTACTTCACTTATCATTCTTATTAACATTCCACATCCTCTACCTCTCTTTCAATCACTCTATACTATGCATTTGTTCTTCACGCACGCATACACACATGCATCATGTATTACACACTGTTTCTTTGTATAATTCAGTCATAAATGAACACAATTTAACATTCTTACACACTTCTCTCTCTCTCTCTCTCTCTCTCTCTCTCTCTCTTTCTCTTTCACACCTGATCAGGTGTTCTGAAGATATTGGGGTTCTGATTTAAGTGTATCATACACTGATGTTGTTTATATCCTTTCCTTTTGTAAACTCAATCATGTTCTACAAAACCAAAAAAACACACACACAAACGCACAAAAACACATAATGAGTCAGAATAGACTATCATACACCGTACAAAAGCTACGATCTTTTGTATAGGTAACCACTAAGGGCAGGAACTACCTGAAAAACAATATTTGTGAAGGTTTTCTTCAAGAGTTGTTCTTCGAATAGAATTTTAATCAAGAAATGTTGGGAAAAATCTGTTGTAGCTTAAACAGCAGCAGCAGTCATTCAGTTCTTTTTCCTTCATCTTTCTCTCAAACTCTCATTCCACTAAGCTCAAAATTAATAGAAAACATACACACAAACACACACAAACACACAAAAACACACAAACACACACAAACACACAAACACACAAAAACACACAAACACACACAAACATACACGTATATTCACAGTTTGAATTAACTATTAAACACATCCTTAAATATCTCAAATATCTCTGCTCAAGCTTTTGACAAGACAACTTATCATAAGAATGCTTTACACTAGAAATAAACTACAAGACTAAAAGTTCAAAATCACATAGTCTTCGAACACCAAAATAAGATCCCCTCAGTATGGTTTACTCACACTGGTTCATGCGAGGAATAGTGCATAGTTATCCAAGTGATGCTACCTCAAGTAATAGTACTAAGCTGAATACGCCACCAGACCAGATGTATTCTTGATTTAGAATCCGGTAAGATGAAGAAATAAAAACCAACCAAAAAGATATACTATAGCAGGGTTTCCCAAAGTGGGCTCTGAAGCTTCGTGAGTGATGCTGACGGGCGCCGAAACTCCTTTCTTAAAGAAGACCAAATGATTTATATGAAAAGTTAAATGACATTTAACTTTTGATCTTTTTCACTGAAAAGAGATATGATACATAACTACTAGGGTTGGGACGATTAATCGGAATTGGGAATCGGAAAAATCGAAGCTTTTTGGGATATCGGAATCGGAAAAATTTGAGCCTATTTTCTGGTGCCAAAACCGATTCCTTAAATTATCTTTTTTTTTTTTTTTTTGATTTAAGAAACATCTCCCACTGCTCGTAGTAATAATAAAATAATAAATATTTATTGATTTAAACTTCCAGTAAAACTAAAATCTCTAGATTACCCCCTCGCAAGTGTGTTTTTACGTTTGAGACAATATAAGCACATTTAAGATGTTTTTTTTTACGGTAATCGGGACAAAATAACACTTTTATAGTAAAATATTTAGAGATTTTTAAAGAATCGGAATCGGAATTGGTAATTGTATCAGAATCGAGAAAATATTGGAATCGTCCCATCACTATTAACTACGAATGTAAAGAGTTTCAGGATGATTCATGAAAAAGTAAATAAAAAAATAAATTAACAAAAATGCAACAATTTTTGATTAATAAAAAAAAAAAATGTTTGTAAACACGAAAATATAATAAAATCATGACCAGGAACAACTAATGAACAAGTATTAATGTTTTTCATATTTATTTTAGAAATTATCTTGCATGTGCCCTGTGAAAAACCTTGGTCCTGCTCAGGGAAACTCTGTACTACAGCATAGTTAACTGGTTAATTGGAGAAAGAAAAAAAAATATTGTTCTTAACTTGTTTACTACTTGTTTGCTACCATTTGAAAGGTAAAGGGAACATTAATAAAATATTCGAATATCTATGTAGCTCATATAGAAATCAAGTGTTAGCCTCAGCAAAAAGTCACCTTGATTTCTGAGATCTCACATTAAGGTAAAATGAAAGAAAAAAAACAACAAAAACAGACTTATGGGTACGAATTTGTGACACTCGTGTGTTCTACCGGATAACATTTAACAAACATGAAAGCTTTTTTAAACGAACGATTTCCTCACAGAATACCTTTCATCTTAATTTTATTTTATTGTGGACTGTTATCTTCTGGCATTCGTCAGGTGGTAATCGCGACGGGATAGGAACTCCGAATCTCCTACCTGCATCCTCAGCAATTACTGCCTTCCATAGTTTCTATCCGACGAAGGCCGGAGGAATAGTTGGCCGAAACATCATGAAGCAACAACTAAAAAAAAAAAGATGAGGATAATAGTCCACAATAAAATAAAAAAAATTAATAAATACTGCTTATCTCCATAATAAATTCCAATTAAACAATATATCTTTCGCATTATTTCACAATTTTATTGATATAAATATGTTTTTGTTTTAAGCACGTGTTCCTCCCGTTTTAGTCACAACACAGTGTTGATCAATTTAGCATTTGTCGAACGGTAACACTTTTATTAAAAACAATACGTTTTTATCAGCTTTCTTATTCGACACATTATAATTGTTTTTTTTTTATTTTGTTAACGTTGGTTTTTGTACAGTGCAAAAAGCGACAAACATCTATATCTTATCCAATCCACTTCCAACATTATAAGCCTTCCAAATCACATTGGGGCTACTATGAGTTTAAGAGCGCAAATACTCTAATTTAGTATGTAAGCTTTTATTTTAACTATAATTTTCTTTCGAGCTGATTATTTAAATGCTTGCATATCATATTTGTATTCCCCACTAACATGCTACGAGAGAAGTTAAATAATTTATACCAGAGATGTTCAATAAGTAATGCCCCTGACCAACTTCTCATGGCAGTGTAGCAACGAAATTCGGCACATTTATTTATCTTTCTCAACATAGGAGCAAAAGTTACGTATTTCTCTCATCGTTTAATGCATCCCTAGAGTCCGTTTTTTGTAGAACACCCCAAATTGGTTTCCACAGATTGTCAGACATTTTTGAACTCACCATGCTGACGAGGGGCATCAGTGCCATACGTTTATTTAATTTTATCAAAAATTTCCTGTGGTGTGCATCCTTAAAAATACAAAAACCAGATCACTGCACAACACTCAACAGGCTCCATTTCACACCTGACTCAATTTCAACATTTATAAATCAGAAACCAGAATTAATTCAAAGCTGTAATTTGTCACATAACATATGGAGATATAAATCATTTGACATGCAAAAATTCGACTAGACTAGAAAAATGAAAGTGGGTTAGAGGCATTACTTATTGAATGGCCCTCGTAAATGTATTTGTGTACGACATATAAATTGTCTGTATCAATAAAACCATGATCTCATTTATCAGCGTTTCTCGCATGCGCGTAACTTTGATAAATACACATTAAATGAAGTTATTTATTTATTAATGGAATATTTATTGAAATAAAATTTACAAAAAACAAATAAGGGAAGATTAAAACGAATTGAAAAATAATGTTGCAAAAGAACTTCAGCAGGCATTATGTCTTTACCCGGACAACAGCTATATAAAAAAATGTCACTGGTGAAATTTAACTAACCGGAAGTATTTTACGTGTTCATTTCCGTGAGAGTTCTATAGGGGAAATTTGGTAAACAATCCAAATTTTTGATAATATTCTTAACTGAATATTATTTGTATATTTAAATTTATTTTAGGTTTAATTATTTTGAATATTACATTTTATTTGTAAAAAATAAAACAAAACAAAAAAATAACTTTATTTGGAAATATTGTTGCACAAAAAGTAAATTTTAAAATTTTAAACTAAATTCAATAAATAGTTCGTTATCTGTTGTGATATTTCACTACTTAATTGAACTCGTTTTGAACTATCAGAAAAGTTTGGTCCAAGAATCATTAAAATTTGGATTTTCTCACCATTTCTTGATTATAACTCTTCGAGTAATGAAAACAAAAAAAATCTTTCGATTATTTAAAATGCACTAATCCTTAATTTGAATGTTTAGTAATTACTGAACATTGCTTAAAATGAAAAAAAAAATAATGATTTTAATAAAATAAGTACCTTAAATAAAATTATATTTTAAGTCACTATTGAACGAACGCGCTAGTATCAACTCCATCAGCATCATCTGTAATAGTGAAAGTAAAAGAATGAAAGAAAGTAGATACTCTCTCTCTCTCTCTCTCTCTCTCTCTCTCTCTCTCTCTATATATATATATATATATATATATATATATATATATATATATATATATATATATATACATATATATATATATATCTGTGTATCTCTCAAGCTTTTTTTTCATATGGTTTAATTCAGAAAATTTTAGAAAACCAAGTATTTCTATAACAACGTTATTAACAATTAAGGGGAGTAAAAAGTTGATCTTGGGTTTATTTTACGTCAGACGTGTAACTCTCGCTTCATTTATTTTGTCCTTTAATCCCAACATTCCAAGAATGATATTTCTGACAAAGAAGGAAGAATTACTGTTTTCCATCAAACACAGTTTTTTTGTTTTTTTTTAACTTGAAGTAGTTTTTCTTAGCTCCTTACATTAAGTGGCTTCTCTGCCTTGTCTTAAGCGATTTCCGTTAAAAAGTCATATTTTGCAATTATTTATTTTCTGAAACTTTCCGTAGCATCCAAGATTAAAGAAGGATTTTGCTATTTTGTCATTTTTTCGCTTTTATTTCCCTAATTTTGTTGGTATTGCTGTAGAGGAGAAAATTTGCACGTTCGATCTCGTTGACGGCTGCATCACAGTCAGATTCGTGTTTTACGTGGTTGGTGCGAATGCGTTAAATAGAAAGAATCGGTCATATAAGTTCATGTAAAAATCACTCGTGGATAAATATATTTGAAATAGTAACGGTGAGAGTAACCTTAAGGTTGCTTACTATTAACTCCTACTCTCTTTTTTACTTAGTAAGAAAAATGTATGCGACTCACGAGAAGAGACGGATTAAATACTTTTTTTTATATCAACGATAATCTAAATTGATGATCTCTACATGTATAAAAGCACTTTGTTTGTGTGAGTTCATTTTCTATGGACTCCGAAACGATTTTTAAAAAATTGCACACAAATGTGCTTCATGTGTCTGAGAGTGTTCTTGGATAGGTTTTGAATGCTCACGATCAATGTTAAAAGTAAATAATGGAAAAATTCGATTAAGGAAGGAACGGCCTGACTTTCACACAAAGTTTATATTCAGATACGGCCAAATATAGCAAGTGTATTTGAAAAGTTTTATCACCGCACAAGCAGAAAGGACCTGGCGTATAAAACCAGCAGTCGGTTCTTTAATAAGGCAAGGGCGCGTTCGAAATAAACGTGTTTGTTTAGAACACAATTAAACCATGAAAATGAGATACGAATAGAATTTTAACCGTGTGCTGCAGAAGAAAAACGGTCTAAGAACGGCATTTCTTCTTGTGACCTCTAATGCTTTGGCCCAACTGCAACTGACACGTATGAGCTTCCACAAATAATATTAAATAACACATATTTACGTACAAACAAAATACATACAAACAAAATTACAGGATTGCCTATGGAGACCAGCCTGTCAGGACTGCTCGCTATCGCATTCATGGATAAACTAGAATGTCGTGCCCTCAACTCTTGCTGCTCCTCCGTCTTCTTCACAAGATATGTGGATGATATTCTCGTTCTAACACTGTCCCAGGAAGAAGCAATCACAATTTTTAACATCTTCAACAATACATACCCACACATTGAGTTCACCATCGAGCACCCCGACAAAAGTACGCAAACTAACAAAAATACAATGGATCCTCCGATTCAACACATAGAAGATAGGTCTCAACGCAGACCTTGGTCCTCTGAAAGTATCCACCCTCAAAAAGAAAAATATAAAAATAAAAATAATTAATTTACATAATCACCTGCACCTACGTATATAAGAGCTCTCGGTTGGTTTCAATAAAAAGTAGGGCAACGTTGGCAGCTGGGTTGGCTGCATCATGCCCAGCATTACAATCTTCAAAGGAAGAAAAATAAAAACAAAAAGTATATACGAATGTATAAACTTGTCCTTTTCTTATTCAATATGTATGTTACCTCATTTTGTTTCATCAGCGACACATATATCATTTTCTCTTGATTCTTAAATTATTATTATCATTATTATTATTATTATTATTATTATTATTATTATTATTATTATTGGCTACAAGGAGCTTTCACACAGGTCATAAAGGATCTCTCCTTTAAAACAACATGTGGTGTTCCCTGAAAGCCGGGTGACAACAAGTCTCCCCAGTTTTCCAATACTCTCCACCTCTTGATATCATTTGCAAATGAATTTGCATTATCGCAACATTGATTTCTCGCTAGCAGCGGCCATTGGTCTCCAACGGATTTTGAGTGGCAATAAGCCTCCCCAAGGTCCCAGTTCTCTTCACGCTTGTCCACGCTTATTTTTTTTTTTTTACACAGGCATCAGAACATTGTCAAGGCCAAGAGGCCACTAGAGGATAAGGGTTATAAAGTGTACAGTAGAAATTGGACAATATAGTAATTATTAGTAATGGAAAACGTTAAATTTGTTAACTTATAGGGAACGGCTCATCAAGATCTTGTTTACGCTAGATTTGAAGACAACCATATTGTAGTCAGGCGGAAAAACAAGGAAACGGAAGACAATTCCACAGGCGTGCAGTTCTAATAGTGTTTTCAGCTAGACGAGTGTTTTTTGTGAAAGTTTGGCGAGGGGGGGGGACCATAGACTGAAGCTCAGTCGAACACTTTCCATAAAAATAACGATACAGTAGAGACAAACTCGCAACATCTCTTCTGTAAGACAGAGGTTACAGGGAAGAGAAAAGGACATCTTCTACGAGGCTGGTTATTATTATTATTATTATTATTATTATTATTATTATTATTATTATTATTATTTATCATACTTCACCTTCTATTTGCACTATATTTTTATTGTTATGGCTATTATATTATTACTCATATTGAGCATATCCATTTATCTATAATTATATTTATTTATACATCTTTAGCTTCATATCTTTTTTAGTGTACTAACATTATTTTATGTATGTGTATGAATATGGGTAAGTATATTTGGTTGATAATATGAGTATATGCGTATGCGCCTATGCATATATGTGCGTATGAATATATATATATATATATGTGTGTGTGTGTGTATGTATATATATATATATAGTATCTATGTATATGTCTGCGTATGTTTGTATGTGTGTGTGTATATATATATATATATATATATATATATATATATATATATAGTCCTGGTCAAAATCATAAGATCACTTAAGAAAGTAAGCGTTTACGCATAATATCGAATTTTTAATCAAACAAATGGTTGAAAACCATTGCCAAAAGAGAAAATATGATGGAAAAAAATGAAATCTGCTTCATTCAAAACCCTGATCCAATAATTATTTTTTAAAAAACAAATATTTTCACCTGGTCAAAATGATAAGACCACTTTAATAAAATCGGCTAATTTTGAAAAAATGAATACGAAAAACTTTCTATGTTACTAAAAGCAACTTGTTAGTGGATAAAAGACATCATACTAAATTATAAATGGCATTATCAGAGGAAGGATTATTGAGCTTATATATATATATATATATATATATATATATATATATAGAGAGAGAGAGAGAGAGAGAGAGAGAGAGCGAGAGAGAGAGAGATAAAAAGGAACAAACCGAGTTATGTGTTCATCGACGTTTCGTCTTTATTTCGAGACTTCGTCATAAAAAAAGACGAAACGTTGTTGAGCACATAGCTCGGTTTGTTCCTTTTTATTGCTCTATTCCTCGGAATACTATTTCCATTATTTTCATCATATGTATTTATGTAAGTGCGCATGTATGTGTATATGCATGTGTATGTATATATGCACCTGTAGGTGTACATGCACGTATATATATATACACGTGTATGCGCATATATATGTGTATGTATGGATTTGTGTATCTATGTATGTGTATATTTGTGTGCATATATATCTATATGTGTACAAATGTGTATCCATGTATATATGTATATGAATGCATTATGATTATTTATATGTATACGTATATATATGGGAATTCTTGTGGGATGTATATATGTACGTTATATATAACTGTATAATATGGAGATGTATGCATACATGTGGATATCCTATGGAGATGCATACATATATATATATATATATATATGTATATGTATGCACATAATTTTTTTGTAGGCTTTACTATTAGTCTGTAGTTAAAATATTATTATTATTTTAATCATTATTATTAATATTGTTATTGTTATTATGAATAACAATAATATAATTAGCAATACTATTATCATTTATTAGTATTATTATTACACATTATTAATACTATTATATTATCACCATTGGTATTAATACATTACTATATGTATTTATCGTTATTTTTGTTTTAACTATTATTATTATAGTTATGAGAATATATTAATTTTACTGTTCAACACATTTGTTTCAGTTTCTAATCATTTATTATAAATATTGAAATCAATTGCGTTGTATTTTTTACCGGTTGAAATGATAGCTGATGCGTTGTAATATTTTTAAAGATTAAAAAAAAAAAAAATACAACTTTATTCTTCCACAAACGGTAAAAATAATTTACATGAATGAACGCTGCCCAAAATACAAATTTTCGTTTTTTATCAACATCTTTCATTTCGTGAAAAAAAAAAAAATAAAAATAAGCGGCGGACCGCTTGAAATATATAAAAATAAAACATTAAATACAAAAAAAGAAAACAACATCGTCTTCATGCATCAAAAACCCCTCATAACCTTGAAAAAAAAAAATATATATATATATATATATATATAAGTGGTTTTTGTTTTGATTTTTTAAACGATAGTAACGTTTATGTCTCCGCCTTGGAGAACCGGTGTTTTTCTTAGAAAGTCGCACCATTTTATTTGGACGTATTATTTATTTATTATTTTTATACAGTAATCTACGGGCACGCGTGTTTCGGAGCCCTACTTCTCTTCAGCGTAGCTTGACTGTGGGTAGGATTCGAACCTTGGACCTTATGTATTTCAGTCCAGCGGCCTAATCCACTGCGCTATGTTTCCATAGACAATTTACTGCTTCGTTTTTATCGTTCATCTGTTTAAGTGGTTTTTGTTTTGATTTTTTAAACGATAGTAATATTTATGTCTCCGCCTCGGAGTACCGGTGTTTTTCTTAGAAATTCGCCCAATTTTATTTGGACGTATTATTTATTTATTCATCTATTTATTATTTTTAAAAACAGTAATCTACGGACACGCGTGTTTCGGAGCCGTACTATATATATATATATATATATATATATATATATATATATATATATATATATATATATGGTAAGGTATAAAAATATATATGGCAATTAAGCTACACGTTTCATTCTCGTTAGAATTCGTCAGGCTTAAGTGCATAAGCCTTAAGAGTCCTAGAGTGGATGAAACGCAGAATATTCAGTGTAGCTTAATCGCCATATATATATATATATATATATATATATATATATATATATATATATATATATATATATATATATATATATATATATATATATATTAGTATAGGTGCCCGGCATTGCCTGAGTGTTTGGAGGTGTGTGTTGAGCAAAAAAAAAAAAAAGTGGTAGTAGGAAAGCAGGCTTGAACCCGTACCGCGAAGGAGGAAAAGAACGGGAAAAAATCTGATGTCCTTGCTGTTACGACCACCGTCAAACCGGAAGTGACGTAGGTTTAAATTAAGGTTGGAAAATCGAAAAGAAGGGATGACTTTCCAAAATATCGGCGAAAAAAGCGACCCCTCCCTGTAGAAAAGTAACCCGTTGAGGGTGAAGATATTAATGTTTTTAGCCATTTTTTCGGTATTTGTTGTCTGAACGGTGAAGCTTTCAAAACGAGACTGATCTTGTGAAAATCCGTTGCCTCTGTCGAAAGTGAGGCAGACATGCAAACATACATAGATTTATATATTTGTAGCTCAAATTTTCGACCCAAACTGATGAAAAAGCTTGCCCTATCTCTGAATACCCTTTATGTAAAATTTCAAATGTTTAGACCAGAAATTTTCTTTAGTAATTTGGTAGAGACCGCAGAGGTCAACATTTTAAACTTTGATCCCTATTATGACCCCTTAACATTTATTGTTTTGGGCTCAAATCAAGTTATTAAGTTGGATCCATCTCCAAGGAACCTATATCTAAAATTTCAAGTGATATACTCAAAATTGTCGGAGGAGTTTGGTAGAGTTCCCAAAGGTCAAATCGTTGAACTTTGACCCATTAACAGCCAAATTTCTGGCCGAAAACCAATTACAAAGATTTTTCCAAATCTCACTACCCTGTATATCAAATTTCGAGTCCGTAGAATAAAAGTTGACGGAGTTATTGTGTAGGGAAATGTACACAGACAGACAGACAGACAGACAGACACTTTCATTTATATATATATATATATATATATATATATATATATATATATATATATATAGTATATTTATACAAACATTATTGACTATATACATGGACACATGTTTCTGCTGCAACTCCGCTGGGCATAATCTGTTCAAAGTAAATTTTAAATAGTTCGTTTTTTCTACAAAGTTTTTAATCTAAAAAAATCATAATAAAGAAAAGAAAGAGATTCTCATGTATATTCTTGGACATGAATTTGACGAGGTTAGCAGCCTTTTAAACCTTCACTAAAACTTTCAACTGATGCCCCACTTCCTTCAATCCATTCGGCAACAAATTATCCTTCCAAGAGCACACACACACACACACACACACACACACACACACACACACACACACACACACACACACATATATATATTAATTATTTACTATAATAATTATTAAATACCTACAGATACTAGTGTCTAATCCTTTCGGGAATCATCAGTGCAGAGATTCGAACCCGGCAACGAAGCTATCTCTGACTCCATTAGAGACCAAATCCATTTGGCCACCGTTAACCGCGAGAAATTTTGTTGAAATTTAAAAATTTATTTTTAAATGTTTTTTTTAACGACTGTTAGAGTGATCTAACCATTATATGATGATTTGCGCATGCGAGATAAATTGACCGATTTTATTTGAACTGTAAAAGTGATCAACGATGAGAAACGAGTTTCTTAAAGGAGCAGACATAAGCATGTGTATGCAATATATATATATATATATATATATATATATATATATAAAATTAAGTAGTTATATATATATATATAACTACTTAATTTACTCACATAAAATTAATATACGAAAGTATAGATTTATGCGTAAACTTTAAGTATTTACTTCAAAAGTGCTCAATACGTAGGTAGAGCTAGGTAGTAATTCATAAAATATATATGGCGATTAAGCTACACTGAATATTCCGCGTTTCATCCACTCTAGGCGCATAAGCCTGAAGAGTCCTAGAGTGGATGAAACGCGGAATATTCAGTGTAGCTTAATCGCCATATATATATATATATATATATATATATATATATATATATATATATATATATATATATATATATATATAATGATGAGAATAATGAAAATAGTAATCCGGCAAAATAGATTATAAGTAAACATTTATTAAAAGCACATAATTTAATTGTAAACACAGGTTAACCTTCTTACACCATACACACACACCCTATATTAACTAATACATATAATCTCAATCAATAAATTACATAGCAAAATGACACTCATTTCATTTCTATTACACTCCTATATTTGAATTTTAACAGTCATATTATTTCCAGAAAGAATATTTACTGCATTCATATCTTTTAAAAACAGATTAACGACTATGTGATGTTATTAAAAATCTCCTTAAAAAGCTCCCCTCTTTTTTTGAATTTCCAATGTCTTTTTCCGTTTCTGAAATAGAATAGCGTCACACTTGCACATGAAACATTTTCAAATATTTTTTGTACTTGTGTTTTTGTTTTCTTAATCTCATTCATCCTGAGGAAGTCTCAAAATAAAGACGAAACGTTCATGAACACATAACTCGGTTTGTTTCCTTTTTATTTTCTCTCTCTCTCTCTCTCTCTCTCTCTCTCTCTCTTTACATATATATATATATATATATATATATATATATATGTATCCAAATATTGCAAATACACAACCCACCCAAAAACACATACACACTTATATATACCCCCACACACACATATATGTTCACCGTACACACACACACACACACACACACACACACACACACACACACACACACACACATATATATATATATGTGTGTGTACTTATATATATATTATAAATATAAATTTAGTTGTTAAATTTAAATTCTGAAATCAAAATATAGACGCATATATTCAGTTAAGAATTTATTGTTTGACAAAAGGAATATATAGAAGGGGTTATATATTCCTTTTGTCAAACAATAAATTCTTAACTCGAATATATATGTCTATATTTTGATTTCAGAATTTAAATTTAACAACTAAATTTATATATTGCTCTATTCTTAAATATTGAGCTTTTCCTTTTTGGCTAGGATCACCCTGAAAGTGTTACCTCTAATAATATCTATCAGGATTTTCATCGGATTTTAATCTGTGTCTTATCTCGCTTATATTATAAATATATACATACACCTACATGAGCACATACACATATAAATAAGCTCCAAATCTATATTTTCAGATGCACTTACGTACATCCATAACATTCTAATTCGGTTATACTTTTTGATAAAGCGTGTAATGCATTAAAATTTAATTTATAAACGCTGGCTAATTAATTAGATAAATTAAATAGAGATCAACCTTTTCTCCCCTTAAGGATGTCCTAGAATTTTATACCATACTTTCCCTTCTTTTCAATTTACAGTTCCTTATCTACCCACTCAAGCCATGCCTCTTCTTTTTTCGTTATTATATTTTAGTAAAATGAAAACTGTTTCAAATGAGGAGCTATATATATATATATATATATATATATATATATATATATATAATTCAAATATATGGGCAAGTTTAGTCATTTAGAACTGCTTTAACGTTTCATCGCTCACTCATATTCGACCAAATTTCAAACAATTATTACAGTTCACAGACCACCTTCTCAGCTATAGTATGAAAAAAAAGTTTCGATTGTCGTTCAGTAAAACAAAAGTTATGATTATAAGGATTTTAAAAAAAATTCAATTTAGGACATTATATAATCAATTCTTAATGCTGCAATACTTTAATTTATATATTTATTATAATTTTTACTAGAATATCTTGCTCTTTTCTTCTCCAGTTTTAACAACTAGTCCTTTACTTTTCCATGTTTAAGCTTAACCATATTAATTTTCATGCTCGTATTTTTCTATTGTATATATATATATATATATATATATATGTGTGTGTGTGTGTGTGTGTGTGAGTGTATGTGTGTATGTAAGCGTGTGTGCGTGCATTTAATTGCATGAATATTTCAGTATATTAATATAGCAATATATATATATATATATATATATATATATATATATATATATATATACTTGGCAAGAAATGGTTTACGACCCCAATACACACTGTAGAACTTGACCTTCCCTCACAAGACTGCTCTCCCAATCATTCGATTCATCCTCATCCTCCTCCCAATTTCTTCGACCCTCCATTATCCATTCTTTGACCTTTGTTTCAGATGAGATTCAATTTTTTTTTTTGTTATTCATTTTTTCTATTTGTAGTATCCTTCTTTTGTTCTTACTTGTCAAACGCCGCCATTTTGGCCACAAAAGAATCGAAGCGACTTTGGAACTTTGGTAGAGAAGCGTCATTTGCCAGCCTGCGGGGCGTCAGGGGAGAATCGAACCCACTTCTCATGGTAAACACTCGTAAAGTCGAAATTTGTCCATTGCAAAAAAAAAAAAAAAAAAAAAAAAGAAGAAGAAGAAAAGAACCACGACCATATCACGATGACAAAGATGCACAGATTAAAGTATTAGCACAAAACAAAACTAAAAACAAAAAACAAGCAAAACATAAAAAACGATCCTAATCCTTACATCAGTTTAATCTAAGCATATATAGACACACATCATATATATATATATATATATATATATATATATATATATATATATATATATATATATATATATATATACATATATATATATATATATATATATATTATTTTGTTTGAGCTTTCTTAGATGTCCGTTAGCATACTCATTGATGTTTCAAGCTTAGATTGTCGTTGTATTATCATCCGAATCTAAGAACTTATAAATACCTATCTGCTTACGCATATAAACGTCCTTGTGACTAAAGATGCACATTTTTTGCACACACACACACACACACACACATACACACACATTGTGTATACTGGTGTCTATAAGCGAGTCTATATGATAGTCTGCTTGTTCTTTCCTTAATTAGTCTGTACATTACGATTTAAAAAAAAGGTCAAATACAATTTTTGAAGACCACTGCTTCAAAACAGGTCAAATTCATGAAAATTGGTTTTTAAAAAACGCCATTTTGGTAACTTGGGACAAGAATATTAGAGTGGCCTTTGATGTAGCCGTGATTCTTAATATTATAATAATATATGATCAATTTTTGAAAGCCACTGCTTCAAAACAGGTCAAATTCACGAAATTGTGCTTTACAAACGCCAATCTGGTAAACCAGGATAAAATGATGAGAATGACCTCCCTTTGATATAGCCTCGTCTTCGAATATCATTACAATAATATATGATCAATTGTTGAAAGCCCCTGCTTCAAAACAGGTCAAATTCACGAAATTTGGCTTTTACAAAACGCCAAACTCGGAACAAAAATATGAGAGTGACCTTCCTTTGATGTAGCCTCAATAATAATGTATGATTCCTGTTGCAATGGTGAAAAAAGGAACTTGTAGTAATTGCAACATGCAGTGGTTCTTCACCACCGAAAGATTCACCGAAACGCTATGTAAAAAAGGGAACATTCCAAAGAAACAGGGCAAAAAAGAGGCTCGACGTTTCGCCCGTCCTCTGCGGGCTTTCTCAAGAGGGATGGTCAATGACGAAAGGGTCGAATGTTTAGAACTATATATACTAACAGGAGGAGTCTTTATGTAAATTTAACATTTATATACATATATACAGTTTATGATGGTTGTAAAAAGAATTATATAAAAGAAATAAAGAAGGAAGAATGAAGGTTTATCCTGTATCTAAATTATTTTCATTGTTAATGATTTCACTGGGTAACAAAAAATGTTTTGAAAATCCTCCTGAATCCTCCTAATCTTGAATTAGACTAATTTTGATGTCCTGAGTCCGAAAATGACCATGGTTTTACTCAATCAGGTCAGATTGTTTTGCTACAGAATTAAAAAAAAAATCTATTGTTCGTTTGAAATTCACTCCAAATTCCAAGTTCGACAGAATCATTTCCGAGTTCGAGAATATATACCTGAAGAAGGTCGGCGATTACATCGACCGAAACGTTGTAAAAATGACACTCAAAATGAGAACAGTAGTCCAAAGAATCCAAATAATATGAATAACCAATCCTTATTTCAAAAACCCAGAAACGTAATATTTTAGAAGTATTGTAATATTCATTGGACTTCACCTAACTAGCACAATAATTTTTTTTTAAATATACACATTAAACAAAGTATAATCAAAAGCCACCTAGCTCTTCCAAATGACCATATTCAATAATTTTGATATATCAAGTAGTCGTCATAAAAATCTCATCCGAAATCTTAATTCAATTTTTTGCTGAAACAAAAACAATAAATTTAAAGCAATAATATAAATGGTCTCTCGTTAATAAAGGTTTTCTTACAAATCTTTATTTGAATAAATGTTACAAAACAAAACACCACTTCCAAAGATAAGAGTAATAACAACAAGATTACTATATTTTACCGCCACCGAATGTATTATAAATCTTCAACAACTAAATACTACCAATTAGCTTATGAATTGCATTTTTATGTATAATAATATACGAATATAAGATTATAACAAGTGTATGTACGAGACGCGCATGTCATTTATTACTTTAGTGTGCAATTTGATATTTCTGGATATTATCAAATTGCTTCGCTTGAATTGTAAAGAAGGCTAACAGTTTCAATAGTTATTTAATTCAAGATAAACAAAATAAATCATATTTTCGGTAAGCAAAATTGCTATAACATGCAGAAAATAAAATAAAACTTACTTTTGGATGGTTTCTAAATAATACAACACTCTTATGAACTTTATAGAGGAAAATTAATGGAAATGGTTTATGGAAGCAATAAAAACAATCTCTCTCTCTCTCTCTCTCTCTCTCTCTCTCTCTCTCTCTCTCTATATATATATATATATATATATATATATATATATATATATATATATATATATATATATATATATTTAATAACATTATCAATAAGACCGTAAGGTGGGGTAAATACCGTAACCAGGGACAAGAAAACATCGTATTCGACATTGTAACATGAAAAATCTATAAGGTCCGACGGTATGAAATTTAAAATGGAGGCGGAGAGAGATAGAGCCTGCCGTTTCGCCCTTCTTAGAGATGTGAAAACTAATAGTACATTTAATGCTATTTTCTGTCACATTATGAAGAATGATTGACTTTAATAATGCAACTCTCCTAAAGCACATATACAATAAATCAACACGTCGTTTAATCGAATTTGCTCTCATTTGTCAATCTGCTAATACTATTAAGCAAAGAAATTGTTTCTTCCATATTTCTCTCTATCTATTAAAAATTTTTAAACACTGGGTAACAGGCCCCCCCCCAAAAAAAAACAAACAAAAAAAACGTCAGGGTTTTCTCAGCTGATTTAGACTAATTTTGGTGTTCTGAGTCCGAATATCACATTGATTTTGCTCTATCAGGTCAACTTTTTGAGATACAGCCATAGGCTTACCTGACGAGCTATACATATGCTAATATCAGGGGTTTTGAGTTCAATCATATTTTTCTTGAAGAATATATCGAATTACAATGCACAGACACATTATAAATAATTATTTGTGTTTATCATAAATTTTATGTGTATAAATATGCATAGAATTTATTTAATATTTAATACATTTTTGTGGGAATTTAGGCTAACGAGGGTTATACTTTAGCAAATTTGGGTCATTCTTCCCAAGGACTCCGTAGTGACAATATTGCCTCTTAGATTCTCTCTCATATTCTCATTACCTTAACATTCATTGCTTTTGCCTTAAATTAACTCATTGTGGGATCAGTGTGTGTTTAGACGTGGAAGTTGGTGCACGCCGGTTTTGTCATGCAGCGTCGTGTCTCTGAGAAAATAGTACAATTATGGCATATTCAGTGGCTATAAGTCCTAGTACTAATTTATTAACTGTCTATGTTTCAGTATGAGCGTATTTTAAGAGCAGTAAACGGGGGATTCAGCTTATATTTGCTTATTTTCCTTTTTCGAATACATCGGGTTTTTAGAACAATAAAGGGAATTCTACAATTAGGCAATCAAATCAATACCTGTTTCACCATTACTCCATAGGAAAATATAAATAATATAGAATTCAAAATTTACTTAATTAACTCTTAGCCAATCAAATTGATTCTAAATTTCATTGTCTGACACTCGGCTGCAGCTTTCTTTTTTCTTTCAGTTTATTGTGATGGCTTTGGCGCGACGGTCATGCAGGAATAATTCTGACGTGTTCTGCTACATCTGCGGAGAATACACGCTGTCAGGTGACAGGAAGAGCATCACAATATTTGCGAAGCGCGCCTACGTGGCCTACTTTAAAGTCAAGCTGGGTGACCAAGATAAGTTCTGGGCACCGCACACGGTGTGCAAGACGTGCGTGGAATACCTCCGGCGGTGGACGAAGGGAGCGAAAAAGTTTGGGATACCGATGGTTTGGAGGGAGCCGTTTGACCATGCATCGGATTGTTACTTCTGTGCCATCAATACTACTGGCATCAACAGGAAGAATCGGCACAGTCTCCAGTACCCCGACCTTCCATCTGCCCGCTGTCCAGTGGCTCACTGCGAAGAAATTCCTGTACCAGCGTTCACACAGCTTCCCGACAACAACGACGAGGCCACCACTACAGATGAGCAAGAATATACAGAAGAGTTCGAGTATGAAGCACAAGATGGTCCGCAGCTCTTTTCACAATGTGAGCTTAATAATCTGGTTCGGGATCTCAGCTTGTCGAAGACTTCCTCCGAGCTGTTGGCCTCCAGACTCAAAGAGAAAAATCTACTTGGCAAGGACGCGCGTATCACTTTCTTTCGTAGAAGGCATGAGCACTACATGGGCTACTTCTGCGAAGAGGAAGACCTCGTGTACTGCCGAGATATCGCCGGTCTCCTTGTTAAACTCGGCGCTCCTCAATACGATTCGAGAACTGGCGACTCTTCATTGACAGATGAAGCGCTCTTTGAAGTGTGTGCTCCTCCACAACGGGAACCAGTTCGCCTCAATCCTTCTTGCGCACTCCACAACTCTCAAAGAGAAATATGAAGCAGTGAAGTACGTGCTCGACAAAATCCAATAAAGCAGCACAAATGGATCATCTGCGTCGACTTAAAGATGGTGAACTTTCTACTTGGTCAGCAGTCCGGGTTCACGAAGTACCCATGCTTTATATGTATGTGAGACATTCGAGACAGAACCCAGCACTATGTAAAGAAAGAGTGGCCGGCGCGAGAGCAGTTAGTACCTGGGGCGAGAAACATCTTGTTGACCGGGAGAAGATATTGATCCCACCGCTACACATGAAGCTTGGGTTAATGAAACAGTTCACGCGCGCTCTGAACAAGGATGGGAGGTGCTTCAACTACCTGTGCCGAGCCTTTCCTCGACTGACCATTGAGAAGCTGAAGGCCAGCATTTTCGATGGCCCACAGATACGACAGCTCATAAAGGACACAGAGTTCCAAAAACTCCATGAACACCCTAGAGTGCGCCGCGTGGAAATCGTTTGTGCAGATGGTGAACAACTTCCTGGGGAACACGACGGCAGCAAACCACGCCAGACTCATCAGCAGCATGAGCAAAAACTCGGGTGTTTGATGAGTATAAATATGCACTTCCTGTTCTCACACATGGAAAAGTTTCCTGAAAACCTTGGGGCGATGAGCGACGAGCAGGGAGTAAGGTTCCATCAGAACATGCGCCAAATGGAGGAGAGGTACCAGGGGAGGTGGGACGCACTCATGATGGCGGACTACTGCTGGTCGATGAAGAGAGACAACCAAGCAGCTGCTCACACACGGGAATCGAAGAAACGCCGATTTATGCCGTGAATTCTGAACTTTTGTGTCATGTAACGCTCATACTTATACTAATATTATAATAATTATGCTTATCAAATTTGATGGACTAAATAAAAACTGAATGAATTTGGATACGTTGACTTTTATTTCTATAGGAAAACGGAAAACATCGTCAGGGGTTTAACTAGCAAATTCTAGCACTGATACATATATATATATATATATATATATATATATATATATATATATATATATATATATATATATATGTGTGTGTGTGTGTGTGTGTGTGTGTGTGTGTGTGTGCGTGTGTGTGTGTGTTTTGTTGAATTTTTTAAGGATAATACGGTTAATAAGCATCTTCATCCTTGAAGAGTTTTTCCTGAAAAAGGCGCTTATTATCCGTATTATCGTTTTTAACAAATTAACAAAAAAATTTACATAAGTTTAAAACCAATTGAAAAAATACGTTAATTTACATAAGTTTAAAAACAATTAAAAAAATACGCTTAAAACGGTCTAGGACCTCTTGGTGCGACGGGTAACGCACCAGACCATAATACACATGGTCTCAGGTTAGATTACTGGAACGGTCAAACTACGCTAGTAAGAGATGGACTCTCGAAACATGCATGTCTGCAGATTACTGTTTTATAAGTAATATAAAATACTTATAGATAGATTGATATCCGTGCGATTATTTTTGTATTACTTCTTTATGTGTTTCAATATTTTATTTATCATTCTAACACGATAGTGTTTGAACATATGGTTAACTGTTAGTTTTACTCGTTTAGAAATTCTTTAACGCTTCACCGGGTACTACTCATTTTGCGATCAAATTGTAAACAATTTTTACAGTACAAAAGTCACCTTCTACGCTATATTTTGAAAAAAAAAATTCAATTTTCGTTCATTAAAATAAAAGACATAATAAAATTACTGCGTTCAAAAATTCTCAGAATCCGTAAGGAACGGAGAGACGTTTTTTCTTTGATTGACTGTTGGTTACCACAGCAAACAAATCTGTTACGCTACCTCAGATCGGCTGGGAACAGTGGAGATGATGACGTAACAAGATATAAAATAAACTGTCGCTAATAATTCACCGCTTTCCCGATCTGTTGCTTAGATGTACTGTCGCTAATAATTCACCGCTGTCCCGATCTGTCGCTTAGATGTACTGTCACTAATAAATTACAAGTAACAAGTGAAACAGAGAGATAAAATTTTATTTCAAAGCAAAGCCTGGAAAAATCATGGATTACGTAGAAAAATGTGAGCATGAAAAGTAATATCGTTAAGATTTAAACTTGGAAAAGTAAAAAAAAAAAATTTAGTTGTTAAAAGTGGAAAGTAAAAAACAAGATATTCAAGTAAAAAAATATAAATTTATAATTTAAAATATCTTCATTATACAATTGATTGTATAATGTTAAATTAAATTTTAAGAATTTTCTTAATGCTGCAATATTTTAAGTTATAAATTCATTGTATTTTTTTTACTAGAATATCTTGTTTTCTTTTCCTGTTTAAACAACTAGTCCTTTTACTTTTCTAAGATAAATATTAACAATATCACATTACATGCTCACATTTTTATGTGATATATATATATATATATATATATATATATATATATATATATATATATATATAGTCTTTGAAGTTTTTAACCTTTAAAACTATACAAAAAAAATTTTTTTTATCATTCGTTAGAAAACCATCTAGTCAGTAAGTCATTTAATCACCTGCAATCACTGCATCAACTCGCTCTCGAATTTACTATAATGCCAATAATTTATTTTTCAAGGGATCATCAGTTGTTTACCATGAAACACTGTTTACGGGATTTAAAAACAAAACAGTATATTACATCATGGCTCCCCAGCAGTGTTGATCAAACACCACCACCCTTAATCTTAGGAAGAAGACATGTTACAAACATTTGATCTAATTTCCTATTCTTAATTGCAATTACTAACCTTTTCATACTATAAAAATGAATTTCTTACCTATATATATATATATATATATATATATATATATATATATATTTATATATATATATTAACGATCTTGTTTTTAATCGACTTATTTATTTTACTGAATTGTACATTTGTTACATGTAACTTCCCCCATTTTTTTTTTCTTTTTCCTCACTCCGTTTTCCATTTTATTTTAGTCGACTGAATTTCCGCTATGGTTCACTTCTTTACAAATATATATATATATATATACATATATATACATATATATATACATATATATACATATATATACATATATATACATATATATATATATATATATGAATATATTTATGATAGCCTTTAACTATAAAGTGAATAACATCTATTTAAACACACACAAACAAACACACATTGAATGCCTACTAGACACTGTCCTCGAGTGTCTAAGGTCTCTCTGTACAGGGGTTTGTCAGAACAATCTGGCATGAGGATACTTTTTCCATACAAGTAAACCGTGATCAAATATTCAAAATCACATAGTATTCGCAGCCCAAATAAGATCTCCTCACTATGACTACCCCAGAGCTTTTCCGAGGAATAGTACACCTTCTCCAAGTGATATTACCTCAAGTAATAGCACGAAGCTGGATACTCCACCAGACTATACAAATTCTTGTCCTGTAATCGAGTAAGACCAACATGAAAGATATACTACCACGTATAAAAACGGTTAATTGGGGAGAGGAAAATTATGTTCAATTTCTTTACTAACTCAGTGTTTGAGAGATAAAGAAAATTAATGGAACATTTGAATATCTATGTATCTCATATAGAGTTCAAGTGTTAGCCCCAGGTTGTGGGTACCTTGTTTTCTGAGAACTTCGACTGAAGTAAAAGAATAAATAAATATATATATATGTAAACATATACGTATTCCTCACTTTAAGATACGTCTATTATATGTATATTTATTTGTGTGATTATTATATCTATATGTGCACACACACACACATACACACACACACACACACACACACACACACACACACACACATATATATATATATATATACTAGCAAAAGTACCCGTCGTTGACTGGGTTCAGAAATAGCCTACAGAAAATAGACTCTGATTTATGAAAGTATGATAGGTTATGAAAAGGAAGGGTTGTAAAGAGATAGCTTCGAATTTGGGGGTATCAACACCAAAGCAAAATATGATGAAAATAAAAATAAAATAGATAAACCCCATAATTTATTATACCATACCTGTTCACACTGAAACACTTATCACAATATTCTGTGGATCTATATTAAAAAACCTTGTTAAACTTTGTGACATATTTCCATTCTGTGGAAGTCAGGCGCGAACGAACACCCCATAATTTTATTATACCATATTTCTTCAAACTGAAACATAATTATCAAAGTATACGTATGCAGATAGATATGAAAAGTTTTTATTAAACTTCGTGCCTATTTCCATTCTATGGCGGACAGGCGCGAACGCAGACCCCACAATTTTATTATACCATCCCTATTTAAGTTAAAACATACTTATCAAAGTATTATTATGTACATCTATATCAAAAACACTTGTAAACGTTTTTTTTTAATTAAAATTTTTTTTTTTTTTACACAGTGATCACCACTTATCAATGCCCGGAAGCCACTCAGGGATAAGGGTTATTGCCAGTACATTACGTTAGTGTGGAGATTTGATGAAGTGTTTACTTAAGGGGGCGGTTCATTAGGAATTTGTTAACATTGGACTTGAAGACATCCAAGTTGTAGTCCGGTGGGAAGCAGGCAGACGGAACAATTTTTTTTATTTCCATACTTTGTGGACCAGGCGCGTACGCAGACCCCACAATTTTAATGAATCATCATTATGCCAGATCAAACATAATCATTCCTGTATCTCAATACATCTTCTATCATATAATGTGATCAGTTTTCTATAATAGTCAACCGTATAGGAGCCTATTCGTGACAAGATACACACACAGACGTTCAGCTTTACATTATATCTATCTATCTATCTATCTATATATATATATATATATATATATATATATATATATATATATATATATATATATATATATATGTGGATATTCTTGTGATTATTCTATGTATGATATCTTTGTATGTGTTTCAATATTCTATTTCTAAAACCGAGAGAATGCGATTTCCGGCGAGATTAGTAATCCGAACGTTGACGTGGTTTTTACGGATATTGTTTCGACCTGCAGAAAGACCCATCTCCCTGCAGTTCGAAGTGTTTCCACTCACCACTACCTCCAACTTCCCACTCGATTTTCATCCATCCTTTTTGTAGTCCCCGTCTCTCACTGTCAAACTCCTCATATCTGGACTGATCACCGGTACACTTACCTCACCGCTTTCTTTGTCGCCAACCTAGTTGTTCTGTCGCGCAATGCATAGGATAGACAGTCCCATATTGGGAACAACTGATTCCCTCCACAAAGAAATCAACCTTCCTACTTTTCTACCATCGCAGTCTTTTACCGGGCTTTGGTATATGAGGCGCCGCCTTCCTTTCAGACGTTCGAGCGGGAATTCAATTTGTCTGTTTATACACACACGTGTACATATATATATATATATATATATATATATATATATATATATGTGTGTGTGTGTGTGTGTGTGTGTGTGTGTGTGTGTGTTGTGCGTGTGTGTTTATATATATATGTATGTGTGTGTGCGTGTATGTGTGTGTTGTGCGTGTGTGTTTATATATATGTATATATATATGTGTGTGTGTGTGTGTGTTGTGCGTGTATGTTTATATATATATATATATATATATATATATATATATATATATGTGTGTGTGTGTGTGTGTGTGTGTGTGTGTGTGTGCGTGTGTGTGTGTTCTTACTTATCCTTAGCTGATGATGCATTCGTTGAGAAGCGTCAGTGGACGGATTGTCCGAAGTTCGGACTTAGACATTGCTGCTTGGTGTAGTGGGTGGGGAAATATAGTGATGGGACATAAAAAAAAAATAAACAAACACGAAAAAAAAAATGAACACACACATACACACACAAAAAATGAACACACACACACACACACACAAAAATGAACACACACACACAAAAAAAAATGAACAAACACACACAAAAAAAAATGAACACACAAAAAAAAAATCAAAAGCGTAAAATAATGGTGGTAGACGATGAGAACAAGGATTCTGGTAAAATTATGTTTGGGGAGAAAAAATAAAACAACAACAACAAAAATACTGCATTACTTATCCGATTATGACAATGTTTTTATATCGTTGTTATATATATATATATATATATATATATATATATATATATATATATACTAGCAAAAGTACCCGTCGTTGACTGGGTTTAGAAATAGCCTACAGAAAATGGAGTATGATTTATAAAAGTATGATAGGTTATGAAGAGGAAGGGTTGTAAAGTAATAGCTTCGAATTTGGGGATATCAAAACCAAAGCAAAATATGATTAAAGTAAAAATAAAATAGATAAACCCCATAATTTATTATACCATACCTGTTCACACTGAAAAATATTTCACAATATTCTGTGGATCTATATTAAAAAACCTTGTTAAACTTTGTGACATATTTCCATTAACGAACACCCCATAATTTTATTATACCATATTTCTTCAAACTGAAACAGAATTATCAAAGTATACTAATGCAGATAGATATGAAAAGTCTTTATTAAAGTTTGTGCCTATTTCCACTCTATGGAGACCAGGCGCGAACGCAGACCCCACAATTTTATTATACCAACCCGTAGTTAAGTTAAAACATACTTATCAAAGCATAATTATGTACATCTATATCAAAAAACACTTGTAAACTTAATTTTTTTACTTTAAAATTTTTTTATTTCCATACATTGTGGACCAGGCGCGTAAGCAGACCCCACAATTTTAATGAATCATCAGTATAGCAGATCAAACATACCCATTCCTGTGTCTCGATACATCTTCTATCATTATATGTGATCGGTTTTCTATAATAGTCAACCATATAGGAGCCTATTCGTGACCAGACACACACGCAGACGGTCAGCTTTATATTATAGATACATAAGAGGGAAGAGGTGTTATAGGTATATAAGAGGGAGGAGGTGTATGTGAATTATATAAAAATGCTAAACCATCTCTTTAATTAAGAAAAACGAACACTTAAAAATACACACATTGTGAACACACACACACACATACATACACACACACACACACACACACACGATGTATGAACAGTTTTAAGCAGCGTGTACTACGAGGATATGTTAGAAAATAAATTACCAGAGCTCCTTTTTCTGATGATTATATATATATATATATATATATATATATATATATATATATATATATATATATATATATATATATATATATATAAAAAGGCTGTTTCTCTGTGTCACGGACTTTCAGTATTGCTAGCACACAATCCATCCAAAGTCCAGCACCGAATCACTAATTTTATAATCAGTAGCTTTATCCATTTATAGGATCGGCGCCGTCCATATCTAGCAATGATTTATATTACCATTTATTACCATTCCCATACTGTTTCTTTTGTTTATTTCCAAAGAGTTCTACACTGGGCGATACTAATTACCAAGAGTGCTCGACCCGAGAAATGGGGACACGTATAGATTGGTTTAAACTGAGGGTCTACATTTCTCTTTTAATATGACTTAGAATAGATTTTTTTAGTTCTTTTCCTTGGATATTTTCAATGTTTCTTTCTTCATCTTGTGTCTCGGAAACTTCTATCTTTTTTTGTGATTTTTACCTCAAGAAAATTTAATAATATAAAAACTGACGCACTATTATACAAAATGCCACTGGCTCTATCTTTCTGTATATATATATATATATATATATATATATATATATATATATATATATATATATATATATATATGTATGTATGTATATTGAGTAAAACGATTCATAATTTTGAATTAAAAATGGAGATCAAAGGAGTATCTGCCTTATGCACGACTAAAATGCTAGTTTTATTTTGGTGTTTTTAACTGTTTCCACCCTCTATTTTTGCTGATGAGCAGACTTTGTTATTAAAAGACCAACTATTTGTAAATTATTGTCAATATTTATAGTCAACTTGAATAAATTGAACATCGTTTCTGAAACGATCGTACAATCTAGTTTATTTTTTTTTCCTTTTGAAACTGATTTTTAATTCAAAATGTAATTTAAAATCAATATTAAAATAGCTCTAGGATATCTATTGAGCTTATTATATATCTTCAGTACAATGAGCACTGTTTCCTTTTGATAGTATTAATACATTTACTAGTACATTAAAATAAATTCTGCTCTTTAGACTCCAGGTCTAATTCCCTCTATAAAATATATATATATATATATATATATATATATATATATATATATATATATATATATATATAGTCATCTACATGCAGTACTGTTTCATTGTATCAGAACTCATCAGTGCCGCTAGGCTAGCACTTTTCCCTAACCGAGGATTGAACCTAAAACCATTGTGTGTATAGTATGCAGTTTACCCCACCGGCCCAAGGGATCAGTGCTCGCAAACGACCTCAGCAAATGTCTATTTAAATAAACATTCGCCCACCGATTTTAACAGTGCTCGAACTGCTTCTTTATTTACAAACAAACAACTAGCCTCGCTTTATAGCCAATAAAGTAGTGGTTGAGATACTCCGCTCTATAATGAAGTACAATGTGTAGTTTTGTGTATATAGATATATTTACTTCTATCCCGTTACGCAAAAGTTAGGAATTAAGCCGTTCGTAACTGCCAGACGAAACCATTTAAAATGATGAAATGAAATGAGAAGTAAATAAAAAGTTAAGCAACCACCTCAAGCTTATGTCGCTGCTTGAAATTAATTCGAAAAAAATCATCCATATTATAATGAAAGTCAAAAAAATATTTTTTAATCCGTCATAAAAAATGATAATCGTAATTAATACATGAAACATATATTTATTAATTGAGCAAGTTAAAATTTATTGATGACATAAACTTCAGGACAAAACTTTTCAAAAATGCTCAATACAAAGTAGTTTTTTATAATGAAATTATCTAAATCTTTTTAATGTATTTATTTGCTTCCCCACCAAAGCAAATTAGGCAGAAGGCCGTTTTTAATGTGAGGTAAAAACCAGCTCCCCTAAAAGTAGGCAAAAAAGGGGGCACTATGATTACCAAATATAATAACTGTCCCAGTATAGAGGGTTTCCCCGCCATTGACTGGTACAAATTATCTTGTGCAGCATCTGGAGAACACATGGTATTTATTTGCTCCCCCACCGAGCAAATTAGGCACAAGGCCAATTTTTAATGTGAGGAGTGAAGGGAGGGGGAAGGGAAAAGGGGACCAGCTCCCGAGAGGTGGGAAATGGGAGCTGGTTAAAGGTCAGTATGTGGGGTTGCCCCCACATCTGGTCTTTGCTAGTCATAGCTAGTCATAGCTAGTCATAACTTGCAGTATCTGCCGGAACAGATGGTATTTATTTGCTCCCCCACCGAGCAAATTAGGCACAAGGCCAATTTTTAATGTGAGGAGTGAAGGGAGGGGGAAGGGAAAAAGGGGACCAGCTCCCGAGAGGTGGGAGATGGGAGCTGGTTAAAGGTCAGGCATGTGGGGTTGCCCCCACATCTGGTCTTTGCTAGTCATAGCTAGTCATAGCTTGCAGTATCTGCCGGAAAGATGGTGTTTATTTGCTCCCCCACTGAGCAAATTAGGCACAAGGCCGTTTTTAATGTGAGGTAAAAACCAGCTCCCCTAAAAGGGGTCACTCTGGTTACCAAAAATAATAATTGTCCCAGTATAGAGGGTTTCCCCTCCATTGACTGGTACAAATTATTTTAAGTGCAGCATCTGCCGGAAAGATACTACACTTTGATCCCGGCCAGAAATCTTTTGAATATATATATATATATATATATATATATATATATATATATATATATATATATATATATATATAATTTCTTCCACATCCAAAACCCATCGTAGCTCAGAAGAGCCATGACAGCCAACACACCGCTGTTTGGCTGAATTAAAAATTCAGTTTCAAAAGGAAAAACAAACAAAATCAACTCGAGTGTACGAGCACTAGGATATCTATACCAATTGAGCTTATTATATATCTACAGTACAGTGGGCATTTCTTCTTCTAAATTTGTTAATACATTTACTAATACATTAAAATAAACTCTGCTCTTTAGACTCCATGTCTAATTGCTTCTAAAAATATATATATATATATATATATATATATATATATATATATATATATATATATATATATATATAAAGGGGAAAGGTGTGCGTCTCGCCGCACTAATGAGTTGTGATACAACGAAACAATACTGTAAGTGGATGACAATTAAAAGCCCCCCCCTCTTAGGGTTGAGCAATTTGTAAATATATTTTCACCCGCCACGCATTTAAGCAATTAAATGAATTTCACTATCAATTTGTTTGTAAACAAACCGATGGTTTGAGCACTGTTGCGACGGGCGGGTGTGGGTTTAACACACGCTCGAGGAGAAATATTCACAGCACTGATTCGTAGTCCGATGGTTAGAGCTGCCGGGAAAAGGTGTATGTCTAGTCGCACTGATGAGTTGTGATACAACGAAACAGTAGTTTGTGTGGATGACTATATATACTATACTACTATATATATATATATATATATATATATATATATAGTATTATAGTGTATATATATATATATATATATATATATATATATATATATATATATATATATATATATATGTACTAGCAATTCCGATTCGGTTCTGTTCTTAGTTTCCGATTCTTTTAATATTTATAAATATTTAATTAGGGATATTTTTAATTTTTTTTTTTTTTTTTGTAAATTTTCAAATTAATGCATAACCGCCGCTTAATTTCCGGGTATATTTTTTCTCAAATGTTTTCCTTGTAATGTATTGCAAATTGAAAGACAACAAAGGGTTTATTTTGATTTTAAACAATGCCAAATTGTATCATTCGTCGTTAGTGTACAACATGCTACTTGAAAGTTTTCATAAACAGTTGAAAATAGTCGACGATTGGTAGGTAAAATGAGAAAACGATTTAAGAACAAAATATGAACAACCCCTCCTCCCCTTGTTACGAACGAATTTCTAAATAATAATGTTACTATTTAGAAAACCATTTTTAACATGGAGAGGGTGTTGGGCTTCGTTAACTATTTTGTGCCTTTCTTCTGTTTAATTTGTATTTTAATTATATAAATTTGGTGGGTTATTAAATTGATTTGCTTTGCAGAATAACAAAACAAAAACAAAAACGAGATGCAAATAATAACAACTAGCGGGACCTATGGAAATTCCACAGGGGACTCATTCATATGTAATATATTGATGTCGGTTTTCATGGCGTAAATAGAGATGCTCTGATATTATTGTAACTTTTGTTAAAACTGCAAAAGTATTTATCTAAGCTAGCAGGGACGCCTGGCATCGCCAGGTCGTAAAGTACACTTTAATATGATATTTTAATTCTTGCAGATTTCGTATATATAATTATAGAGTCAATGTTCTATCGATTTTTATATATTATAAAGTTGCGATTTCAAAGATATAAAAATATATCCATATGACTTGGATGCATCAGCTTTAGTTCCTTTAGCTATAATCGAAAAATTATAATGTATGAAGAATTCTTGGTAAAATTATTTATAAAAATAAATGGATCACTGAGGTTCCATCAGGTATAATCGAAATCGAAACCAAAACTTATGAAGAATTCTTGGTAAAATTATTTATAAAAAAATAGGTGACTTAAGTGTGTCATCAGCTGTAATTTAAACCGAAACCAAAACTTATGAAGAATTCTCCGTAAAATTATTTATTATAAGAAATGGGAATCCATAACAATTAACCAACAGTCACTCAGATGTAATCGTGACACACAAAATAAATAACACACAAGCTATCGTATTAATATATAGTATTGTTAAAAGCCATAAAAACCACGCTCTTTTCCTACTACTAACCCTAAGTACGGATGGCAATACGAAAACTATAGCAATTTCATGTGATTTTATGATTTTGATGATCGGCCTTAGAATTAGTGGTAAAAATTACTTAACTGCTTAAAAAGTTATACTGTATCGAAATGGGTTCAGTTTACATTATATTTATATGCACAACTGAACCCCCATTCTAAATTCTAAAATAACATTTCAGTCTGCTCACACATAATCGCCTAAAAAGTAGAATCTCATGTTTAGGGTATTTTAAATGTAAATGAAAGTTTTTTTTAAGTTAAAAAACTTCTCAATGTTTGCTCTTTCAAAGTTTTGATAAACTTGTGAGATTTTCATTTATTATTTTCACTTGTGCCAAAACCAAACAAAATATAAGGAAACATGAAATATTTCAATGGATGTGCTGATTAGACAAAAACCGGCACGAAAAAAAAAATCCAATTGTGTTAAATTTTTGATATTAAAGTGTTGAGTCTCTAATTGACACAATATGACCATGTATTAAATCGGTGCGAAAAGCTTTTTTTTTTTAATCTGTGATATTGAATAGGTAAGTGAACTCTAGAATATTTACTTTGCTTACAATAAAAACTAATAACATAAATTAAATTAGGTTTGGAGAATCTACATCTGTGAATGGGTATCAAATATGTTAGGAATAACAATTGCCAAAGCCGCGAAGGATATCCTTGCGTCCAAAGAGGTGCCATACTACTTTAATTATTATGGAAGACGCCGATGACAGACACTCCAATGTACAGTTGGCGCCAACGAAATTTTAAAGAGCATTTAAGATTTTTAATAATCATATAAACTCCCTCAGAACAGGGTACGTACAAATTTTAGCGAATGGATGCAAAACGCTTACAAAGGCAATAGACAAGTAATCTCTTAATAAATGACCAATAAATTAAACTCTGCTAATCAATGTTTAATCTGATTTATAACCCATTCTTGGGGCTTTCTCAGTCTTATGTTGTAGAGGAGCAACTTCCAATAAAAAAAAAATCTGTGCTTGTTTCATTTTTTATTTTAAAATTTTAAAGAATCGGTTTGGAATCGGGAGATAGACTATAATTTTTCCGATTCCGATACCAATTCTGATACGTCAAAAAGTTCCGATTTTTCCGATTCTCGATTCCTATTCCGATTAATCGTCCCAGCACTAATATATATCTATATAATAAGTGTTTTTGGAAAAAGAAATCCAGCAGAGTGCTCAATTAAAAAGAAAATCCGAAATATAAGAGCGTATTTATATTTTGTGCACAGAAAATTGTTAGATGAGACAAGTCATTGGTACTGTCGGTTTCAAACCCGATAGTTAGGACCGTTTTAGATATCCATATCAAGCTCTCTTCAGCCAATACTCGTTTCTCTCTCTCTCTCTCTCTCTCTCTCTCTCTCTATATATATATATATATATATATATATATATATATCATGTTTATCAAAATATGTGTTTAAATTGGTAAAATGTGACAAACTGTCAAGGAAAACAACGGATAGAGAAACAAAAACAAAAGAAACAAAAATAATTTCAACTATATTTAGAGTAACTTATTAATTATTTATAAACATGTTACTAGTTTTTATCTTAATTAGACAAGTGTAACTTATTAATTACTAGTTGGCTGCCCGGCGTTGCCTGATCGTACAATATGCATTAACATTATATTTTAATTTATGCAGATTGTGTATGAAATATTATAGAATCTATCCTTTAGTGATTATTATATATTATGAGGAATAATTTGCTCGGTGAACTAATTCGCAAAATAAATAAATAAATAAAAAATTAAAAAAATAATAATGATAATTTTCATCAAATTTCGTCTGTGTTTGTTTATAATATCACGTCAGCCGATAGTTGGGCTTAACGATCTTAAAAATAGTATTTCTTTTCTTATAGATCAGAAAAATAAACAATAGTTACGTTACGCAGTTTAATGTTACAACGGTATAACGTAAATGGATGGTCACATTCAATGCTGCCAAGACTAAACTGGTTTCCTTCAATAATTATAAGAAACCTTCTCTGACACCAATAGCAATTGCCAGTGACTACCTGTCTGAGCGTACATCTTTCAAACTGCTTGGCCTAACGTTCAAAGGAAACATGAGTTGGAACAATTATATTGAAAACATTGCTAGACTCTGGAATTCCATTCCAGGTCACTGCTTCCCTAACTGTACTGACATGCAGAAGTTCAAGTGTAACGTGAACCGACATCTTGCTGCCCAAATCCCAACATAGTGCACCAGTAGTTGCTACCCCTGATAGTAGCTCCCTACACCAAAGTGGCAATGTGCCTTGTTTGGGGTGAAAATGTAAAAAAAGAGAAAAAAAAGTATTCCCCTGTAAACCTTTTTCTCTATCTATTAGTATATATTCCGTCATCATCGTTGCTTATTTTGATGGTGTTGGACATACACCCTTTTAATCTTAAATAAAATTTGAAACTTAAAGTAAAAACAACCTTCGAAGTAAAAATAATAAAAATTAAAAACTATATAATAGAAATTAAACCTACGTTTCCCTTGAAGCTTTACCTACGTTCCCCAACATTCTCACATGCATGAATACCCTTGAGGGTATTTAGACCCTCAACCACCATATCACCATCGTACACACTAGAGGGCGCAGCACGTCGCTATACGTGCCTTCGGCAAAAAGATTTTCTGTATTTTGCGTCTCGTACTACTTACAACACGGACGCTCTTGGACCACTGCTGGTCACTCGTATTTACTTCTCGACTAGATCCTGTTTGCTGCACGCAAAACTCAACGTAGGTATGTAAAATACGATTTCTCAACATGTTTACGTACTACCTACATCAACCACAAACTTTGATGCACATGCACTGCATACAATATTTTATTTAAGGAGAATAGAAAATGGACCTTTGGTTTACTTTTGCTAACTTCGTTACAATCGCTTTCTCTATTTTGGCCTTTAGTCCTCACATTCCATAGTCAATGTTTCCTAAAACTGGGGGTGGGGATAATTGCTGTTTTCTGGGTCGAAATCCTACTATCTAACTGTTGGCTCATGTCTGACGTTGAAGTAGTATTTTTAGTTCTTTACGTCAAGTTGCATTCATGCAATTATAAATATTGAAAATAATCATTTTTTCAAAATTTTTTTCACGATAACTTAAAAATCACGATGACTTAAAAATCACGATGATTTAAAAATTAATCACGATGATTTAAAAATTAATCATAATGAATTTAAAAATAACGATAATTTAAAAATTAGTCGCGATGATTTAAAAATTAATCATAATGAATTTAAAAATAACGATAATTTAAAAATGAGTCACGATGATTTAAAAATTAATCACGATGATTTAAGAATTAATCACGACTAGCTCGACGTCCGGCGTTACCCGGTCGTACAATATGTTTAAACATGATATTTTATTTTATGCAGATTGCATATATATTATTATAGAATCAATCCTCCATTGATTATTATATATTAGGAGGAATAATTTGCCCCATTGATTAATTCGCAAAAATAAAAATAAAAAAATTATAATATCGTGTATCGAATTCCGTCTGTATTTGTTTACACTATCACGTCAGCTGGAAATTGTGGCTTCACGATGGATGTTCTGGAAAAAGTCACTTCTGATTAATGTTTAGTTTTAAAATATGAAAACGGAGAAATAATTTGCGGCGATTTAAAATGGTACCTCTTTTATTGTAAATTCAACTCATTAAAAAGAAAATGAAATGGTTAGGTACACCCGAACTTGAACATATGATCATTCGATCTTTAGTCGATGCTCTACAACTGAGTTATATCTTCAGATTTCAATAATCCTTTTTTCTTAAGACGAAATCTTTACTAAGATTTTATTATCTCCTGTGTCGGTGTAACGTAGAAAAAGTCCCCTGTAAAAATTATTGTTTTTATTTATAAGAAAATAAACTATTTTTTTTTTCCATACTTATCGGATGGATTAATTTTTATTTTTATTTCGGACTATTATTCTCATCTTTATTAGTTGTTGTTTTCACGACGTTTCGGCCAACTATTCTTCTGGCCTTCGTCAGGTGGTAACCGCGACGGATAGGAACTTCGAATCTCCTAACTGCATTCTCAGCAATTACTGCCATCCGTAGTTGTTGTCGTCTCACCACGTTTTGGCCAAGTAAACCTCTGGCCGGCTTTGGGTAGGATTGAAACCGCTATCTTCAGACAATGCTCATCTGGAACCGTAGAGATTCAATGTCTCTATCAACTGCGCCACGGGCCCCGAAGAGCGATCAAGGTTGGATTCTTTGATCTTATAAATCCACGTTTATTTATTATCTGATCTTCCATAGTTGGGTCCGTACTGATTGGTATATATATATTATTCCTTAATTGGAATTCATTTTTGAGATGCGCATTATATATATTAATTTATTTTTTATTTCGGACTATTATTCTCATCTTTTATTAGTTGTTGTTTTCATCTTTATTAGTTGTTGTTTTCACGACGTTTCGGCCAACTATTCCCCTGGCCTTCGTCAGTTGATAGAGATGTTGAATCTCTATGGTTCCAGATGAGCATTGTCTGAAGATAGCGGTTTCAATCCTACCCAAAGCCGGCCAGAGGTTTACTTGGCCAAAATGTGGTGAGACAACAACAACTACAGATGGCAGTGATTGCTGAGAATGCAGTTAGGAGATTCAAAGTTCCTATCCGTCGCGGTTACCACCTGACGAAGGCTAGAGGAATAGTTGGCCGAAACGTCGTGAAAACAACAACTAATAAAGATGAGAATTATCGTCCGAAATCAAAATAAAAACTAATATATATATAATGCTCATCTAAAAAAAATGAATGCAAATTAAATAATAATATATTTATTAGATGGATTTCTGTACAAAGCATATTTAAGCACACTGCCAGACATTTGTGTTAAATTTGCAAAAGATGGGTTCAGTCGTTTGGGAACATATAAGGAAGGATCTCTCACACACAAAGTGACTTTTATATAATAGTGCAGACAATTTAAAAAAATAATCCCGATAATGTGAAAATATATCACGATAATTTAAAAATAACTACGATGATGTAAAAATAATCACGACAATTTTAAAATAATCATGATAATTGAAAAATAATCACGATAATTTAAAAAATATATCACGATAATTTAAAAATATATACCAATAATTTAAAAATATATCACGATAACTAAAAAATATATCACGATAATTTAAAAATATATACCAATAATTTAAAATTATATCACGATAATTTAAACATAATCACGATAATTTAAAAATATATCCCGATAATTTAAAAATATATCACGATAATTCAAAAATAATCACGATAATTTAAAAATATATAAAGATAATTTTAAAATAATCACGATAATTAAAAAATAATAACGATAATTTAAAAATATATCACGATAATTACAAAATAATCACGATAATTTAAAAATAATCACGATAATTTAAAATATATCACGATAATTTAAAAATATATACCAATAATTTAAAAATATATCACGATAACTAAAAAATATATCACGATAATTTAAAAATATATACCAATAATTTAAAATTATATCACGATAATTTAAACATAATCACGATAATTTTAAAATATATCCCGATAATTTAAAAATATATCACGATAATTCAAAAATAATCACGATAATTAAAAAATATATAAAGATAATTTAAAAATAATCACGATAATTAAAAAATAATCACGATAATTTAAAAATATATCACGATAATTACAAAATAATCACGATAATTTAAAAATAATCACGATAATTTAAAATATATCACGATAATTTAAAAATAATAACGTTAATTTAAAATAATCACGATAATTTAAAAATAATCACGATAATTTAAACATAATCAGGATAATTTAAAAATAATCGCGATAATTAAAAATATATATCACGATAATTAAAAAATAATCACAATATTTTAAAAATATATCACGATAATTTAAAAATATATCACGATAATTTTAAAATATATGCGATAATTAAAAAATAATCACGATAATTTAAAAATTATCACGATAATTACAAAATAATCACGATAATTAAAAAATAGATCACGAAAATTTACAAATGATCACGATAATTTAAAAATACTCACGATAATTAAAAAATAATCACGATAATTAAAAATATATCACGATAATTTATAAATATATCACGATAATTTAAAAAAATATTTCACGATAATTTAAAAATATATCACGATAATTTAAAAATAATCCGATAATTTAAAAATTTATAACGATAATTTATAAATAATCATGATAATTTAAAAATAATCACGATAATTACAAAATAATCACGATAATTTAAAAATAATCCGATAATTTAAAAATAATCATGATAATTTAAAAATAATCACGATAATTTAAAAATAATCTCTATAATTTAAAAATAATCACGATAATTTAAAAATATATCCCGATAATTAAAAAATAATCACGATAATTAATAAATATATCACAATAATTAAAAAAATATATCACGATAATTTAAAAATATATCACGATAGTTAAAAAATAATCACGATAATTTATAAATATATCATAATAATTTAAAAATATATCACGATAATTTAAAAATATATCACGATAATTCAAAAATAATCACGATAATTTATAAATATATCACAATAATTTAAAAATATATCACGATAATTTAAAAATACTCACGATAATTTTAAAATATACCACGATAATTTAAAAATAATCCGATAATTTAAAAATATATCACGATAATTTAAAAATATATTACGATCATTTAATAATTATCACGATAATTTAAAAATAATCACGATAATTAAAAAATAATAACGATAATTACAAAATAATCAATATAATTTAAAAATAGATCACGATAATTTAAAAATAATCTCGATAATTTAAAAATATATCACGATAATTTAAAAATATATTACGATCATTTAAAAATTATCACGATAATTACAAAATAATCACGATAATTTAAAAATAATAACGATAATTTAAAAATATATCACGATAATTAAGAAATAATCACGATAATTTAAAAATTATCACGATAATTCAAAAATAATCACGTAATTTAAAAAATAAACCTTTAGCAAAGAATAAAACGAAAGAAACATGTTTTTACCCAAGAATTTAAAAAAAAATGCTCCACATTTAACAGTGTATTAAAATGGGCGCATTGGATAAAGTACTTTGCAATTCGGTTGTAAATTACATTCTTTTGAAGGTTGTCCCTTCAATCCCCAGTGCGAGAGTTATTCAAAATACATTTGTGAATTACTTAGGACCTCTATCCTTGTCCTAGATGACGGAACAAGGACATGTTTCTGGATTAAACAAAAGATTCCGTTTGAAATTCAGTGCAGATTCTCAAGTTCAACAAAATACACCTGAAGAAGGTTGGAGGTTAGATCGACCGAAACATATAATCAATCCTAATCTGAAAATTTAAAACTTCTAAAATTGTTATGAATTATCGTTTTGTTTTTCGAAACTTAGTGTGGACGCTGACAAAGCGTTTGATTTCCACATTTTGATGAAATTAGTCGTTTCAAGTAACAATCAATCAAGTTTTAGTAACAATTGAATTAACCAAGATCACAGTGCAGTATCTGTTCTGGTGCTACATTTCACCTTTTCTGTCCTTAGTCAATGGAGGAGAAATCCATCATGACCGAGAGAATTTTTCTTTTTGTTCCTATCCAGAGTACCCATTTTTGGGAGCTGGGTTTTCCCCACATTAAAGACCGTGTGTCTAACTCTGCCCTCGTGGGGAGGCAAGAAAATAGGAACAATTGAAAAAGAAAACATCCTCATATGTGTTGCTATTCTGTTTGCAATTACCCGGCTTAGCGTTGGGCTTGTGGATCATCCATTTCAAATAATAAATAGTGCCAATTCATTTCTGAAGTGGGGATTAGTCATTGAATATATGAAAACAAGAAGTAGAAAAGGAAATAAAACAACAGGGCAATTTATACTAAAATAAGAATCCAGCTTTTTAAATAATTTTTTTTTTAATTTGAAGTTTAGTATTTTTTAATTTGAAAATAAAATAATACAGCTGACAGGTTGAGAGAGCCTTTCATCAGAATATGTAGTCCTCCCAGAAACAAATTCTACACAAATCTTGCATGATACTAGTTCAAATTCTTCTCCTCATACTCCTCTTTCGCCTTTCCACCTCTCTCCCCTCTGTCTGTCTGTCTATCTGTCTGTCTGTCTCTCTCTGTCTCTCTCTCTCTCTCTCTCTGTCTCTCTCTCTTACTCTTACACTTTCCGAACGCGTCTTTCTCAGCCTGCTTTTTTTCTTTACTATTTACATCTCGGCGTCCAAAATCAAAATGCTGAAATCTGTTTCTGCGCAATCGAATTCACGCACGTCTGAATTAATAAAATCAAATAATTATATTTTGGACCGATCGGACAATTTTCTGAATTTATTGGACATTGTCTTTCCGGGAGCAATCTAGATCTTTTACAAAGTCAGATTTTTCTCCAATTACCAGTTGAGCTGGAGTCCACGAACCGGCGTCACTTGGGTCCCCGTCGTTGGTCCTTGAGCCTATTGCAATGCCTGAACTCATACGGACATTAGCAAACACAAAGACACACAACTCATTGACTCATTATCGGCTGTCAATCTGTATGAAGTTACTTATTAAAATATTCTCAACCTTTCTCAATGAACTTTCCTTTTAAGATGAAAACGAATGAACATGGACTCTTATTAACAACTTTTGATGAAATATATATTTTTTATAATTGAGTGGAGAAGTTTTGATTTTCAAACCCATGTAATGCATGGCCCTTATTTATTGACTTTTCGATATTTCAACTAAAGAATTAATTACCCTTGTTTTACAAAACCTCTAAAACATTCACGAACATTCTATGCATTTCCTATTGCTATTATCTTCAATTTTAAATATATATATATATATATATATATATGGAATATCTCTTTTGTGAATATATACCTTCTGAACTATCTTCATCTTTCTTTCTTTCTTTCTTTCTCTCTTCTTTACTCACCCTTTCTATTTTTCTCTTTTTTCCATTTCATTTCTTTAACTCTCCCTTTACCAAGCACCCCCTTCATTTCTGGAACTCACTTTCTTGATTAACTCTTATTTCTAACTAGCCCCCACCTTTTCTCACTCTTTTCTCACTTAACTCAACCGTTGTTTTCCCTTTTTTTACTCTCGTTTATAACTCTCACTTTTATCCTTTACCCCTCTCTCTCTCTCTCTCTCTCTCTCTCTCTCTTTTACACTCACATTCATTCATCGTTTCTCCTTAGTGACAGGATTCCAGGCCGCCGTTTATCTATGTAATCCGTTTGTCTCTCCAGAGACTCCAGAGAGAGAGAGACAGAGAGAGAGAGAAAGGGAGAGAGACAGAGAGAGAGAGAGAGAGAGAGAGAGAGAGAGAGAGAGAGAGAAAGAGAGAATGTCCATAGAGGCAGGAGTCTTTGCCGCCTCATGCCACGAGTGGAAACTTCAAAGCAAGTTACTATAAAAGCAGTCGTTGACGATGGATGTCGACTTTAAGCAACACGAATCTCCCTTGCTTGCATGTTTCGCAGTTCTCCTTACAACATATTCTATGTCTCCAGGCTAACGTTATGACATCGTAGTGTAAAGAGAAAGTAATCGGCTCAGCTGTTCTGCATTTTTATTATGTAATAGCAGGTAAACCCAACGTTGGTAGGAAATCAATCAGGAACCTTGGGTACTTCTGCCGCCAGACTTGGAAGCCATCGTTTTTTTATTATCTATAACTAAAAATTTTATATTTATAAGTAAAATAAAACTTCATTGATGTTTATGAATGTATGATTCGAAGCAAGGAATCGATCAGACAGTTCGGCAGAATGCATGCCATAATAATAGAACAAACTGGCATTAGCAGAATTGCATTTGTGAGAGAGTGGCCGCAGAGGGGAAGAAATTGTGAGGGTTCAATTATAGATACGTTTTTGTATCTTATCAAGAATTATCAAATTGGACAGAGATTCGCCAGCATAAACATGAAAAAAGTACGTCATACATTGTCTGATAGGCGTTTGTAGTGATAGGAGATGGTCTTAGGCGTGAGAAAGTGTTTGGAGCGAGAGAGAAAAATAGATTTAAGAGAAGCAGAAAGAGTAATGGATTCACAATATGAACTCTGAGGAAGACCATGACGTTTCAGAGTCGATTTTTCCTCAAGGGCAGACCCATCCATTAGAATAGCAGGAAGAAAAGGGATACATCTACAATTGAAAGACACGGGCTGAGTTAACATGATTAAATAAAACAAGTCATTTTTTACACCAATCCACAACTGAACTTAGGTCAACTTAACGCCTTGTCTGCGACGATTTCCATAAAAGATCTGTTTAACAAAACATACTTCCCACAAAACAGAACTTTAGTAGTAGTGCCATTTATGATGCTCGGTTAAATAAACCCGAAAGTGTAAAGATAACGAAATGCCAAGGTCTTAAGTACAACATGAAAAGAAACTGGAATCTTAGGAAGATTTCTATCATTCTACTAATTATAGGAGCAACCAGACTCATGAAAAAGAATTTCAAAAGCTACCTGGAAAATATATCGGATGAACTAAGTGCAAGAGAGATTACAACAATTGCACTTGAAAGAGTGTTTAAAATATTTAAAAGATCTCTCGGTTGGATGTCTAGCATCCCCAGCTTGAAAGACTCGTAAAAAAAAGAACAAACAAAAAAACAAAGAAACAAACAAAAAACATTGATATTCGACGTTAGCAATCACTGTACACAGAAACCAGAAAACTCCCAGGTTACGCCGGATATGGACATCAAGTATTATGAAATATATCATATATAGATTATTTCATTTTTTCAATCATTTCTACTGTTCTTAAATGAAGATAAATAGTTGCTAATTGTGAAGCCGTGGAAGCATATCATTCCCCGAGTGTCTATTACTTAACAGTTAGTGCTATACTCTCGATGCTAACATATGTAAAAAAGGGTGTCGTAGTTTCCAACTGAACGATTTAGAAAACAAGGCCGATAGCCATTAGTCACGTGCTCTCGTGTAATAAATGAATGCATGAATGTAGGATTGACATGAAATTCTTAAAGATAAACTAAAATGACCGAAAAATTGGCTGAAATGACTTAAATAAATAAAAAGTAAATGACTTAGAATGACTTTAATGAACTTAAGGATGAATTGAATGACCTTAAGAATGACTTGAATGCTTAAAAATAACTGAAATCCTTAAAAAAAACTTGAATGATTTGGAGAATGACTTGAATGGCATTGAGACTGACTGATTGTAAAGTGGGTGATCATTTTACATTAAATTAATACAGAAAAGTGATTCCCCCATTTTATATCACAAAGTTACAAACATAAGTACAGCATGTAGTAAGAACAGATACTACACTTTGATCTTGGCCAAAAGGCCAAGAAAAGGTGGTATTTATTTGCTCCCCACCGAGAACATTAGGCACAAGGCCGATTTTTAATGTGAGGAGTGAAGGGGAAATGAGGACCAACTCCCCATGGAGTAGGGGAGCTGGATATTGATAATTGGTATGAAGGGTTGCCCCTACATTGACCAAGGTCTTATATGTGGGGTTGGTATTTATTTGCTCCCCCACCGAGCAAATTAGGCACAAGGCCGATTTTTAATGTGAGGAGTGAAGGGGAAATGGGGACCAACTTCCTGGGGAGTAGAGGAGCTGGATAGTGACAATTGGTATGAACGGGGTGCCCCTACATTGACCAAGGTCTTATATTTGGGATTGCCGCCACATATGGTCTTTGCTAGCAGTATCTGCCGGAAAAGATACTACACTTTAATCTTGGCGAAAAGGCTAAGAAAAGCTGTATTTATTTGCTCCCCCACCGGGCACATTAAGCACAAGGCCGATTTTTAATGTGAGGAGTGAAGGGGAAATGGGGACCACCTCCCCGGGGAGTAGGAGAGCTGGATAGTGACAAATGGTATGAAGGGGTTTCTTTCTGATAGGTTCATAAGAGTAGTAGTGGAGGGGCAAAAATCAGAAGCTCACAGTATTAATGCCGGTGTCCCTCAGGGGTCCATCCTGGGCCCAACTCTTTTCCTGATCTACATTAATGATCTTCCAAATCACATCCTTACATCATTTGTAGACATTTATGATGAATACACTACATGTAGCCTCAAGTTTTGACAAGCTTCTGGGCTTGACCATTACTCCTGATCTTAAACGGAACACGTACATCAAATCTGTTGCCAAGGCCGCTGGAAAAAATGGTGGGATCTTTCTATCGATCCGGTAAATATCTCATTGCTGATGCTATTCTCTATCTATATAAGAGCCAGGTACGTCCAAGGATGGAATATTGTTGCTACATCTGGGCAGGAGCTGCTAGAAAGAACTTGTCCTTCCTTGATAGAGTTCAAAATAGACTTCGTAGCCTCGTAGGGGATGTCCTTTTCTCTTCCTTGCAACCTGTATCTCACAGAAGAGATGTTGCGAGTTTGTCTCTGATATATTGTTATTTTCATGGAAGGTGTTCAACTGAGCTTCAATCTATGGTCCCCCCTCGCCAAACTTTTACAAGAAACACTCGTCTAGCTGTACACACTATCAATAATTCCCCCCACTCTTTATCTGTGCCTAAACCTAAACGTAGATTCCATGAACAAAGCTTCTTTCTTAGAACTGCACGCCTGTGGAATTGTCTTCCGTTTTCCTGCTTTCCGGCTGACTACAATATGGTTGTGTTCAAGTCTAACGTAAATAAGTTCTTGATGAGCCGTTCTATATAAGTTATCAACTTTACCAAATTTTCATTACTAATGATTACTATATTGTCCAATGTCTACTGTACACTCTTTAACCCTTATCCTTGAGTGGCCTCTTGGCCTTGATAAGTGGTGATGCCTATGTAAAAAGAAAAAAAAAAGATAGACTTTCACCTAGGATGTTGGCAATCTTCACGCGTTTTTTCCTGTATCAGATGTATTTCTGTGAATAATTCCAAGTAGAAAGATATCGGAAAAACTACTACGTTTGTTTTTTTTTTACTTCATATAGTCACCACCTATCCAGGCCTGGAGGCCACTTAAGGACAAGAGTTAATGGTTACCGTAATGGAACTTTGGTTATTCATTTCAGAAGACAGCCTTCAAGAACCTATTCAAGTTTGACTTGAAAACGACCATATCATAGTCAGTCTGGAAACAGCTCAGTGGTTTCTTGGTCGAGCATCTCTTGGAAAAATTCTGCTAATGGAATTTTCGCATAGGTTTAAGTACATGTAGTGCTTAAATGAAACTACTGATAGCTGTAGCTAGTCGGGTGTTTGTCGCAAAAGATTTACTGGGAGGGAACCATAGAGTGAAGCTAAGTCGAGCACCGTATGTTGGTCACAAAAGCTTGTCAAAACATGGTACTTCCCCCGACAAGAACCATGAATGAATGAATGAAAGAATGAACGAATGAACGAATCAATGAATGAACGAATGAATGAACGAATTAATGAATGAATAAACAAATGAATGAACTAATGAATGAACGAATGAATGAATGAATGAACGAATGCATGAATGAACGAATGAATGAATGATCGAACGAACGAATGAATGAATGAACGAATGAATGAATGAATGAACGGATGAATGAACGAATGAATGAACGAAGGAAAGAACGAATGAATGAACGAATGAACGAATGAATAAACGAATGAATGAATGAACGAATGACGGAATGAACGTATGAATGAATGAGAGAATGAACGATTGAATGAATAAACGAATGAACGAATGGATGAACGAAGACGAATGAACGAATGAATAAATGGACGAATGAATGAATGAATCACTGAACGAATTAATGAACGAATGAATGACTGAATGAATGAATAAATGAACGAATGCACGAATGAATGACTGAACGAACGAACGAATAAATAAATGAACGACTGAACGAATAAATGAATGAATGAATGAACGAACGAATGAATGATTGAATGAACGAATGAACGAATTAATGAATGAAAGAATGAACGAATGAACGAATGAATGAATAAACAAATGAACGAATGAATGCATGAATGAAGGAATGAACGAACGAATGAATGAATGAATGAATGAATAAACGGATGAATGAATAAATAAATGAATGAATGAATGAATGAACGGATGGACGAACGAATGAATGAATAAACGTATAAATGAACGAATGAATGAACAAATGAACGAATGAATGAATGAACGAATGAATGAACGACTGAATGAATAAACGAATGAGAGAATAAACGAATGAATGAACGAAGGAATGAACGAATTAATGAATGAGAGAATGAACTAATGAATGAATAAGCGAATGAACAAATGAATGAACGAATGGACGAATGATAGAATGAATTTATGAACGAATGAATGAATGAATCTGTGACTGAATGATTGAACGAATGAACGAATGAGTGAACAAATGAATGAACAAATGAGTGAATGATGAATGAATGAACGAATAAACGAATGAATGAATGAAGGAATGAACGAATGAATTAATAAATGAACGAATGAACGAATGAATGAATGAACGAACGAACGAACGAACGAATTAATGAATGAACGAATGAACGAACGAATGAATGAATGAATGAATGAATGAACGAATGAACGAACGAATGAATGTATGAATGAATTAATGCACGAACGAACGAATTAATGAATGAACGAATAAACGAATGAATTAATGAACGAACGAATGAATGAATTAATGAACTAATGGACGAATGAATTAATGAACGAATGAATGAATGAATGAATGAACGAATAATTGAATGAACGAACGAATGAATCCACGAATGAACGAATTGATGAATGGATTAATGAACGAATGAACGAATGGACGAACGCGTGAATAAACGAATGAACGAATGAATGAATGAATGAATGAATGAGCGACTGAACGAATGAACGAATTAATGAATAAATTACCGAATGAATGAATTAATGAACGAATGAATGAATTAATGAACGAATGAACGAATAAACGAATGAATGAATGAACGAATAAACGAATAAACGAATGAATGAACGAATGAATGAATGAATGAATGAACGAATGAATGAATGAATGAACGAATGAACGATTGAATGCATGAACGAATGAATAAATGAATGAATGAATGAACGAATTAATGAATGAATAGAACACGCATCATACTAAATTAATTCTTGCGGAACAAAAATGCAAAATGAAATGATTCAGGAATCGTGAATAGCGAAGAAATCGGAGAATCATTTTATAATGACGATCAAAAATATTAATGAACTTTGAATTGCATAAAAAACATGAAATATAAATACGAAAAATCTAATTGCAATTCGTGTTATGTTCTTGTTTTACCTTCTATGTTCGACATTACGAGTTAGTCTTGTGTGCTGCGCAAACATCATCCACTCTATAATAAGAATCAATGTGTATTTATTTGTACTTCCATTCCGTCATTAGCAAGTAAAACACGTGCCCTGTCCAAGGTCCTAGAGGAACTAATTCAAGTAGTGGAAGGAACAGAGAAAGCAAATTAGCCACACTACCTCATTTTTTAACTCATCACCAGAAATGAATTCGAAACAGGATTCTTCAATATAATAAAAAGTTTATGGTTGGTATTTTTCTTTATGTCATCAGAAATGATAATAATTTATGCATAAAAATTTAAATTACCGATATGCGGTTCTAGGATTTTTTATGAATATTTTAATTATGCATCTAAGTAGCGAGTGCTAACACCGGAAGAGCATAATTGTTATTAATTATTATTGACGGGATGTGTGCGCTATTATAAAAAAAAATAATTACTACTCATCATTTTATATGAAAAATTCTATTTTAATCATAAACTCGACGGACTAACGGTTTTAAAATTAAGCGTAGCAGAATTGCGAAAATTCCATTTTAAATTTAAAAACACACACCGGCAAGCTCAATGTTTCGTAATTAATTTTGAAGTCCAAGGAATATTCTATTTAAAAGCTAAGTGTAACTGATCCACAAAAATTTTATTTCAAACTTAAGCGTGATCGACATTGGAAAACTATTTTAAACTTAAAAGTGACCGACATTGAAACTTACGTGACAGATCAAAGAAAATTATATTTTAAAGTTAAACGTGATAATCGTATAATCTGAATTGTCTAGACGACTGTTCCCATCTTTAGTGTCATTTTCACAACGTTTCCGCTGATATAACCTTCGATTTTCTCCGGGTGTCTCCTGTCGAACTCTGTAATCTTTCTGTCAAATTCTGGAATCTTTCTGTCGAACATTTGAATCTTTCTGTCGAACTTTTGAATCTTTCTGTCGAACTTTGGAATCTTTCTGTCGAACTCTAGAATCTTTCTGTCGAACTCTGAGAATCTTTCTGTCGGACCATGGAATCTTTCTGTCGGACTCTGAGAATCTTTCAGTCGAACTATGGAATCTTTCTGTTGAACTCTGGAATCTTTCTGTCGAACTCATAAATCTTTCTGTCGAACTCTGGAATCTTTCTGTCGAACTCATAAATCTTTCTGTCGAACTCTGGAATCTTTCTGTCGAACTCATAAATCTTTCTGTCGAACTCTGGAATCTTTCTGTTGAACTCATAAATCTTTCTGTCGAACTCTGGAATCTTTCTGTCGAACTCTGAGAATCTTGCTGTCGAGCTCTGGAATCTTTCTGTTGAACTCTGGAATCTTTCTGTCAAACTCTGGAATCTTTCTGTCGAACTCTGGAATCTTTCTGTCGAACTCTTAGAATCTTTCTGTCGAACTCTGGAATCTTTCTGTCGAACCCTGAGAATCTTTCTGTCGTGCTCTGAGAATCTTTCTGTCGAACTCTGGAATCTTTCTGTCAAACTCTGGAATCTTTCTGTTGAATTCTGGAATTTTTCTGTCAAACTCTGGAATCTTTCTGTTGAACTCTGGAATCTTTCTGTCGAACTCTGGAATCCTTCTGTCGAACTCTGAAATCTTTCAGACCGAGTGATTGACCAAGGCTCATCAACCGAATGAAATCTACAAGAAAATTTTGGCAACTAATCTCGGTTTATATGAGAAAAATCATTAAAAATGTTGCACGTTTACTTTAAGACAATGACTGACACTAAACCTGTGAAGCCATTTTATTTTGAGGAGAAAAGACTTGGCAAATCTGATCTTGATTTCACTTTTAACGCTAATAGCTTTTGAATTGTGGCTATACGTATTTCACTAAACGAAGAATCATTGCACCCAAAAGAATAACGGAATATATAAATAAATAAAAACTGTATTCACCTGAGGTGAATTAAAACCCAAAGGATTGCGTCTGTTCGTTTTACACAATGCATTTTTCACCCGAAAGAGGCTTCACGAAGTGAGCGCTTCAATTTTGTTGACATAAATTAATAAACACACTTCGTGATTAATTTCGCTAAATATGTTTGCGAAAAAGAAGTGATGCTTACAAACTGTAGATATGATGGCGTTGCCCTAAGTCTATGAAAAATATATTTTTGTGCAACGCTTCTGAAAGGTATGATTCAATATCTCACTCCACTAGACAGAGTTGAAATAGTAGTGTACCTCACGCTTTCACGATTCATTAGATCAATTCATTTATGATAAAAAATATTTAAAATAATGCGCACACACACACACACACACACACACACACACACACATATATATATATATATATATATATATATATATATATATATATATATACAGGGTTACGCAAAAAAACGGGCCCCAACTATAATTAGGCCCCGTTTCTTTTTGTCCGAATGAAATGAAACTTTGGTCATAACTAGTTTATTATATTCAAAACATCATATCAAAACACCAGGGGCTTTGGCCTTTTTTCTCCGTTGACTGTAAAATGCTCAGAAAAACAATTGAATGTCCTCTGTTTTTTTGGGGGGCGGGGGTCACCCTATATATATATATATATATATATGTATATTGTTTTTAAAATATAATTATCCATTGACACGTGTTTTGCCGTCTACGACTCATCAGAGGGGCTGAATCTAGCGAGATTCGAAATCGGGACCTCACAGTAATGAGCCTGACCTCCTTAACCGCTGGTCCATCTCGCCGACTATCTCGATACATCACGATTTACCTATATGTTATTTGTTTTTATTTTGGCGATATGTTTTGAATGAATTCAATTATTTACGAAAGTTCATTTTTACCTAAATGCGAGTTGAGAATAATTTTCCTTTTAACCAATCTGGTACCACACACATGAGGAGCGGTATATATATATATATATATATATATATATATATATATATATATATATATATATATATATAATGGACAGAAATAATATGTAAAGGTGACTATTACGTGTCTACCCAAAGGTATGAACGAGCTACAACTTTAACGGAAAAAAACTAATAAAACAGTTAAACTAAAGAAATATATTTTAACGTAAAGCTAAACATACAAATAATGTTTACAAGTAAATACACTTTCTTATTACTACTGCTACAAACGCTTTAAAAGCGATTGTAAGGTCTATAGCGTTTATGGTAAAAGGGAGATAAGAATTACTAACTTCTAATCAAATGTTTTATGCATGAGTAAATCTAAGTATAGGAATATTAAAATATAGATTTTTGTCAGTGAAAAAATATACAGAAATCTTTGTATTTACAGAAATTTTAGTTTTTTTTTTAAATGATGAAGTGGCTACCATGTAAAGGGTTTCTTTCGGCTGGATTTTCACTCTAGAAACATGATCGGAGTTCTTAACAGCAAATCAGTAGCTTTATAGTTTAACAATTGACGCCGTTACTAGTGCAGAATCCTTATATAGTTTTCTGCATGCAATTGCCTTGATTGTTTTAGATTGTTTCAAAAACGTTCTAAATATAATATTTTAATGTTTTATAGAATGTCATGACACAGAATTTTCTTGATTGTTCTAGATTGTTTCAAAAACGTTCTAAATGAAAGATTTTAATATACTATTCATTTTTATAAGAAAAATGGAGTGTCATAATATTATTATAAGGAAAATGTCCTCCTATAACAATGACTGATTTATTTAACGAATGCATTTTGGCGAATTTGCTTTTGTAATTAAAATTTCTTTGAAGCGAATTTGTAAAAGTTCGTTTTAATATATTAAGATGTCGTACTTGAGAGTAAGGTAATAGTCGGATCAATGAATAGTCGAGTAAATAAAAAATAATAATGTGTAAGTAATGCGGGGGCGAGAAACACAAACACACATACACAGACACACGTGAGGTCTCGTAATTTTATTAATATATATTGATTTTTGTAAAGCAACAAAATTTTTTTAATTTGGAAGACATAACTTTGCGAAAAGAACTCAAGGGAGATAACTCATTATAATTGCATATGATTACTTTCTTTCAATTAACAAAAACAATGTTTTGTTTGTAAAAACAAACATTGTTCTTATTATTTAAATGTATTGAAAGAAATGTATATGCAGATATATATATATATATATTTCATTATTGAATAGAAACTTTATGTAATGAGTAAAAATGGGTTTGAATACACAAATTGAAATGAAAAAGTGATTTATTTTATGTATAAAACGAAATATTGACTCTCTTATGAATAGTACACTGGGTACATCTCCATCTATCTATCTATCTATCTATCTATCCATGTATGTATGTATGTATGTATGTATGTATGTATGTATGTATGTATGCATGCATCTATTCTATTCTACTATTATATAAAATGAACTTTGTCTGTGTATGTATGCGTGAGTTTGTTCCCTACGGACTCCGAAACGATCAGACAATTTTTATGAAATTACACACAAATGTACTTTATGTACCTGGCAGTGTTTCTAGATAGGTTTCATATCGGAAAGTCTTCGATAAGTATCGATAATCGACAAAATCGGATGTAAGAAAAAACAGACTATATTGACCAAACAGCCTAAAATCTCATTTGAGAAGTTTTATTATCACACAATCAGAAAAGCCCGGAATATAAAGCCAACAGTAGGCTCTTTTATATGACAGGGGCGCGTGCGAAATGAATGTTTTGGTTTAAAGCACAATTACTTCATGATATATGACTTTTTAATTTTAAACTTTAATTCTAGCCATTATATATAAACATTTTTTAATAAAATCAACAGTATGTTCGCTACAGTGCAATGTAGACTACAATGTATTGAGAACTGAGTCACTGTAGGGAAGCATGCGAAACTTCGTCCCAGTATACGGCGATAAGCCCTCAACTAGAGCAGGCAATCAATCGATTTGATTGAAAAAAATGGGTGATTTCACAGATTTTGATGACAATAAATATAGGGGAGTTTGAAACATTCGTTGATCATAACTTAATCCCGGGTAACATCGGGCCTCCTTGCTAGCATCAACTATGCAATACTGGTTATCTTATAAAATAAAATATATTAAAATTGTAGAATTTGAAATAATTTACACTGTAAATGTTGAAAAGCTGAAAAATAAATAGACTGGATTTATTCTGAACTTTACTTTGCTACGAAAATTAAACCAATCTTGAGTTATAAAAATCGTTGGAAATGTGAAAAAATAGTAAAAAAAAATAGTAAAAAATAGTAAAGGAAAATAGTAAAAATAAAAAATAGTAAAAAAATCGTAAAAAAAATTAAAATAAAATAATAGTTTAAAAATAGTAAAAATAGTTTAAGCAATAGTAAAAAATAGTATAAAAATAGTAAAAATAAAATAATAGAAAAACATTGTAAACAATAGTAAAAAATAGTAAAAACAAAAATAGTAGTAAAAAAATAATTAAAAAACTTCAAATGTTTATAAAAAAAATAGTACAAAAATCATAAAAATAAAAAATTGTAAAAAAATAGTAAAAATAAAAAATAGTAAAACAATAATAAAAACTTCAAATGTTTATAAAAAATAATAAAAAATCGTAAAGAAATAGTAAAAAATAGTAAAAATATAAAAATAGTAAAAAATAGTAAAAAAAGTAAAAATAACAAATAGTAAAAATAAAAAATTGTAAAAAATAGTAAAAATAAAAAATTGTAAAAAATAGTAAAAATAAAAAATAGTAAAAAAAATAATAAAAAAACTTCAAATGTTTATAAAAAATAGTAAAAAATAGTAAAAAGAAATCGTAAAGCAATAGTAAAAAATAGTAAAAAAAGTAAAAATAACAAATAGTAAAAATAAAAAATAGTAAAAAAAAATAATAAAAAAACTTCAAATGTTTATAAAAAAATAGTAAAAAATAGTAAAAAGAAATCGTAAAGCAATAGTAAAAAATAGTAAAAAAAAAGTAAAAATAACAAATAGTAAAAATAAAAAATAGTAAAAAAAAATAGTAAAAAAAATTAGTAACTTAAAAATACATCACATCCGCTATTTCTTCCAATAAAAGCTAATATCAATTAAGAGGATTAAAAAAAAACTGAAGATTTGTGTTGCTAAATTTTTTAGATGGGGTTTGATAATTTGGTTTATTTGGATTATTCAGACTATTATTCTCTTGTGTGTCATTCTCACAACGTATCAACCAATGTAACCTTTGACCCTTTTCAGATGTATTTTGTCGAACTCGGGAAATCTTTCTGTCGGAATCGGGAATCTACACAGAACTATAAAACCTTTAGTAAAAATGTAGAGTGATCAGTAGTTAGACTACACATCTAAAAACAAGAATAAATGTAAAACATCAAAAAATTTATACTAGAATTATCCGCAAGGATCTGCGGCGTAACGGATAAATTGCTAGTTTTAATTCAGTTGTAAGTGCCACTCTTCTGGAGGTTGTAGGTCTGGCCCTCCTTGCGGTTGATACTAAGAATACAATTGCGAATTAGGATTTCTACCCGGTTGTGGATGACGGAACGAGAGGATGTTACTCCTGTGGATTAAATAAACAGTTTCGTTCGAAATTAAGTGTACATTTCCTATCTATCTATCTATCTATCTATCTATCTATCTTAAAATAATAATTCAATGAAATGTAACATAAATACAACATAAGCATATGGGTTGTTATTTCGGCTGAAAGATTCCCGAATTCAACAACATACACCCGAAGAAGGTCGGAGCTTACATGGACTGAAATGTTCGAATAACAGTGAAGATGAGAACAGTAGCCCAAAGAATCTAAGTAATTCCAAGTTTCAATTTAGTTTAAATTTTTACTCACACTTTACAATCAAGTATGTCCATATCTTTTGCTATGTCATGTGTAGGACAACCTTTCGCGAATATAGGTGCGCACTAATGCGTACATGGCCGCTATATTCACATTCCACAGCAGTATCCCCCCCCCAGACTGAAAGTAACAAACAAACGTATCCGTAATGCCTTAAGCGCACCTTACGTGAAATACCGACAGATGATGTCACTGTTACGTTTCCTTCTGCGCGTTTGAGGTCTTACTTAAAACTCAACCCTGTGTCACCTCTTCTCCTTATGGGGGAAGCAGATAGATAGCTTACTTTTTCGGGTTATTTTTGTTTGTTTTTGCGTACACGTACATAGCAATATGGTTGCATATTACCTGATGTCTTTCCGTAATGAAATTTAACGCAATCGTGTCGGTTGGAGACAAATATATTTTAGTATCTGCTCCACTTCATCATGGGGACATGATCAAATTTACCGCGTGACATACCGCCGTGTGTGATGACATCTAACAAAGTGCCGCCAAAAATCCCATTGGCAAAATCTCGATCTAGTCGCATTACTTATAGTTGGCAACTTCGTTTTTAGGGAAAGTAAAGTTTTAATTTGTCAAGAGGTTAACGCCAATGATGTCAACCTTCTTTAATTAAACCAACACCCTAACAGTGAGCGCGCATGCGCACTGACATACAGACACATTAGTATAGCGTCATAGTTTGGTTTTTTTTTGTTTTTACGGCATATCAACGTCTTTTATGCTATTTAATGGCGAATCCGTTAATTTTGGAAAACAATTTTTTTATATTTTATATTTTCAAATATTTATTCATGGTGTTTGGTTTGCTTGTTTTATTTTTATATTTTCAAATACTTATTCATAGTGTTTGGTTTGCTTGTTTTATTTTTTTTACAACACATTAAGCCTTTTCATTTTATTTAATGCCGACATTACTCATTTTTGAAAAAAACAAAAAAGGTTTTTATGCCCCAAGTATTTTATATTTTCACATATTTATTCATGTACTTTGATTTGGTTGGGTTTTTTTTACGTCATATGAACACTTTTCGAGATATTTTATGCGGAATTCAGTAATTTCGAAAGGCAGTTTCTATGCTTAAAGTTTATTATGTTTTCAAATATTTATTCATGGTGTGTGATTTGGTTGTTTTGTAATGAAAAATTGTTATTTTTGTTTTTAACTTTGCAGAACATAATTGAGTTTTGCAAAGTGAAAGAAATAGACAATAATATCATTGTTTGATGCATTTTTGGCCAGAGATATTGTATCTTTAGACAGCCTTTCTTGCTAGCACAAGGTGTAAAAATGCAGCAGGCGCAACTTTTATAATTAGAACCAATCTAGTTTATATATTATAAAAAATAAATACTTAAAAAAGGTTACATAAAAAAATATCTTTCTAAATTGAGAGTGTAATTCTCGCAGCGTTTCGGCTGATATAACGTCCGACCTTTTTCATGTGTTTCTTGTTGAAGTCGGAGACTTTTCTGTCGAACTCCAGAATCCTTGCCATAACGGATAAAATACAAGGTGAAATTCAGTTTTAAGTGATACCTTTTCTGGAGGTTAAAGGTTCAATCCACATTGCGTTCGATACTAAGATCTTCTCGTGTCGTGACATGTTCATGCCGTAGATGAAGTCCTGGTTAGTGTTCTCCATAGGCTTCGGTCCATTGTTGGCTTGATTTCTCTGAAGACATCACATGATTTAAAACTTTGCAGAATACATGGGGTAAATTGCCATTACCTTCCCCAGCGCAGTGGCATCTGACTCACTTGTTTGCACTTATCCGTTGTCCTTAGATCATCCGCATAGCTGCAGTCGAATAACGTAACTCTTAATACCATAGAATCGTTGATCTGCTAGAGATTCATCCTCTTCCATGGCCATCCAATGTTCTGCTGCTGACGTCATCAGAGTTATCTTTTCCTAGATGCATGTCTTAACTAAGACTAGGGGTGCATACCTCTCCCAGTGAATTAATGCGTCTTCAGATATCAACCTGGAAATTTCTTATGATTTAACGCGGTATATACAGCACCTAGCCTTCCCAAATTATCCCCCATCTTGTACTGGCCAGGCTCATCGTTGCTTAACTTCGGTGATCTGGGGGAACCGGTGCGTCAACGTGATTGTGCCGAATTATTAAGATGCAATTTCGAAATACTTAAGACGTCTATCTGAGTCATAATCGACGCAACGAGAGAATACTACTTCTGTGGATTCAATAAAGGGCTCCGTTCGAAATTCTGTGCAAACTCCTCAACTGGATAGAAATATGATCTAGTTCGACAAGATACAATTGAAGAAGGTCGGAGGTTACATCGGCCAAAATGTTGTAAAAATAACACCCAAGATGAGAACAGTAGCTGGAATGATCCAAATAATACAAAACTCATAATGTTTAGTAAAACATCTGAAGTTGATAGCAATCAATTATCAGCGGCTAGTGTCTGATCGATGCATATCACAAACAGCCCAATTTAATTTTTGTATCATACAAATATTCAGCCTTTAGAACGATGAATATGATATATAATGCGAAATAATTAACATAAAACGAAGAAAAAACTGTTAAAACGTCTGCATTTATTGATTTTGAATTTTAGAGCTTATTAAAAAATTGTGTTGATGGAAAATTATTTATTTTACTCATTTACACCCAATGCATATTATCACTTTGTACGAAATGGGCTAGTGTTTGGGATCGTGTCTAACAATAGAATATGGGGAGTTGAGCAGCCAAATGTGTGTTTCGGTTACATTTTAAAGTTTAGCAGTTCGAAGGAAGAAACTATTTGAGTAGAAGACTTTCCTTATAATATCCTTATAATATCCTTATAATTTCCTTATAATATCCTTATAATTTTCTTATAATATCCTTATCATTTCCTTATAATATCCTTATAATATCCTTATAATTTCCTTATAATATCTTTATAATATCCTTATAATTTCCTTATAATATCCTTATAATTTCCTTATAATATCTTTATAGTATCCTTATAATTTTTTTATAATATCCTTATAATTTCCTTATAATATCTTTATAATTTTCTTATAATATCCTTATAATTTCCTTATAATATCTTTATAATATCCTTATAATTTTCTTATAATATCCTTATAATTTCCTTATAATTTCCTTATAATATGCTTATAATATCCTTATAATATCCTTATAATATCCTTATAATATCTTTATAATTTCCATATAATATCCTCATAATTTCCTTATAATTTCCTTATAATATCCTTATAATATCCTTATAATATCTTTATAATTTCCTTATAATATCCTGATAATTTCCTTATAATGATATAAATAATTTTGCTGCTTATCGGGTCAGTCCAAAGTATACAAGCTCATCAGAGCACATTCTTTTAAAGTACTTGTAAAACAGCAAAGGGACGTAACATTGCGCTGATGAAACATAACTTGCAGCTTGGCCGATAATACAGCACCTATAAGATTGGAGACATTTTTTTTCTTAACTCTGTCTAAGAGTGAAAGACTAGTGATTGATGTACCAGCCAGATGTGGCAACATTATTCAATGCATAAGTGAATTGAATACGATGATTTCAGGTGTGTGTAATTTTCTAGCACGGTAGGGGGAGCCCACTTTCATTGCAGCAGACTGTTCTATTTGTTTTGCTATAGACTAATCAGTTTTAAATAACAAAACAAAATATTATAAAACAAAATACTGAATCATTTTCAGTCTTATTCAAATGCATGTGCTAATAGACTTTGTTAAAGTGTACACAAAACAGTCTTTAAAGTGTTGAACATTACTCTAGTTTAGAAAAGAATGTTATTCGAATTCGAAAATATGCATAACGTTGCCATTTTCATTGTTCAATTGCAATATATTCTGATCGACAGTTTCGTACAAAATTGGACTTTAATTAAGCGAGAAAAAGCTCGTGTTCACATTCAAATATTACAGAAATGTGTAATAATTTAAGTAATACAAAATAATTTGAATTGTATAATTAAATAAAATAATCTATATAATTTAATGGAATGAAAAAATAATTGAAACAATTGAATGAAGTAAAATGAATAAAAAAATTCAATAAAAAAATAAAAAGGTAATTAGATAAAAATAATGTAAATTATTTAAGCTAATAAAATAAATTTAATAAAATATTTATTTGAAATAAACTAAACTGAACTATAATAGTATGCATTCCGCAATTTTTAACATTATTCTCAAAATTTATATAAAACACTTAAATTAAAACGAAAACGCATTCTAATAAAACGATTATAATACAAATTATTTTCATTTATTAACTTCTAAAATATGTACAACTCAGATTTAATTAAACCTGAGTTGTACATATTTTAAAAATTAATAAATCAAATCATAATTTCATGGAAATATACTTTTACTATGTGTAAAACGTAGTAATTTAAAACATAAAAATTATTAAGTAAAATAGTTCTTTCTTTATTATGCATACGTTAGAGATGTTTGCACGTTGAAAAACAATTAAACATTAAAATTTAATATTTATAAAAGTAGTTATATTTTTCTAAAATTTTAGCATAGTCTATTCATTTTGTTAAATGGCTGTTTAATTATTTTTGTTCGTTTATAAAGAAATCCTATATAAAATATATAAAGAAATATAATTTGAAGGCTCGAAATCAAAGCACCATAAATGTACACCTAACACGTCGATATTTGATTCTAACTAGCCCGTGATTTACGCACATTGTTGTTGTTTGCGCACATCGTTAGTTGTTGTTTGACGAAGGCCAGAGGAATAGTTGGCCGGAACGTCATGAAACTAAGAAAGATAAGGATAATAATCCGCAATAAATAAATAAATTAATAAATAATACTCATCTCGATAATGAATTCCAATTAATAATTCCAATTAAATAATACTCATACTTTTTAACTCAAAAAGTTAAAGAACTACGAAGACGGGAGAAGTATCATTTAAGTGAGCGACCAATTGTGCCCCGGAATTTATTTTTCTTACATAGTCACCATTATTCTAAAAGCACTTTAACTAGGAATTTAATAACATATCTTTGCCTCTAATTCAGGTACATGGTAAAGGTTGATTTCTTAGATTCTCACACAGTCAACATCTACAACAGAAAGATAAAACTTTCAGGTCATGCATGCATAAGTTTAGTTATCATAGCAATGCAATTTGCAATCTTCTCTAGGTCATTCGAGTGGAATAAAAAAAAATACTAAGCATTACTTTTTGACCGCCTCTTGCATATGCCATTAAAAACAAAAATAGATTATATTGTTGTCACAAAATCACATTCAATAACAGACAGACAGAGTAACATATATAACCATCATTGGAGGTTTAAAGAAAGTGACGATGGCCTGTAGTTAAGTGGAAAAATTAGGCCAGGACATGCAAATACGTAGATGACCATGACTATGAGGATGAGCGAGGATATTGACATTTGAAAATTTTAAATAAAGTAAAAATCTACTTTCCACAAAAAATAAACTTTACTTTGAGATACTAATAAGAAGTGATACACTTAAATAAATAAGGAGAAGCTTATATAAAGCTGAAATATAAATCCTAAATCTCATATATTGTTTGTAAAATAAGTTTAAGCTAGTTATATATTATATAAATCTCACCTGTCTGTTCAAATGTATGTATGTATGTATGTATGTATGTATGTTTATGTCAGGTCATGTCATATGCTACTGGTACCATGTAACCCAGTACTACCTGCCTCATGGCCGGGTCACTGGCGACTAAACTGGTTCCCCCACCAGACTTGTTTGGTGAGGAGGGCGGCTAGTCTCCCTGAAGGATTAAAAACAAGACCTTCCAAAGGGCGAATGAACTCTTTTTCTGGGTCAACGGCCAACTAGCACCGTGTATATTTGTGTGTGTGTATATGTGTATTGGGGTGGAGAGGGCTCCCGTAAGCCGTGGTGAAGGCAACCTTTCTAGGAGAAGCAAATCTCTGATTTAAAAAACCATAAAGTGGAAGACCAGTACCCGCATTAAGCTGGTCTGCAGTTTAATTTGTTGCTGGCTGTCTTGCTCTTGCTTGTTGCTGGATCTCAACATTTTGAACCGAGAGAGAGACTTAGCTGTCGTACAAAGCTAAGACTCTGTAACATCATCTTCGTATAGATACTCCCTCAGACATTTGGGCTCATGGATTTTAAATGTATGAGGGAGTGGCACTCGTCTGACAAGACGTTGCAATCATCATGTATGTATGTATGTATGGATGGATGGATGGATGAATGTCTGCCTAAAACTTTCGACAGAGGGGACGGATTTTCACGAAATCAGTATCGTTTTTAAACTCGACCCTTCGAACGACAAATATCGAAAAATTGGCTAAAAACATTAATTTCTTCACTTTCGACTGGCCACTTTTCTATAAGGAGGGATCACTTTCTTCGCCGATATTTTCGAAAGTAATCCCCTCTTTTCCATTGACTATCCTTAATTTAAACCTTCGCCACTTCCGGTTTGGCGATGGACGCAACAGCAAAGACATCACGTTTTTTTACGTTCTTTTCCCCCTTCACGGTATGGGTTCGAGCCTGCCTGCCTACTACTACCACTATTTTTTTGCGCAACACACACCTCTAAACACCCGGGCAACACCGGTCACCGTCATATTATATATTGAAAAGTATAAGATTGTTATATTTCACAAAAAAATGTATTATAACAGATAAAATGCCTACCTCTTGTTGGAAATAAAGAGAGCTAAAATTACGGCTTAACAAAATGGGTGAATTTTATAATTATCTAGACTTAATTTTTAAACAGGGTAGATGAGTTCATGAGAAACTAAGCGGATCCACAAATGATTGAGTAGATACTAGTGATGGGACGATTCAGATATTTTTTATTTATTCCAATTAATTGTCCCAACATTAGTAGATGCATTTAATTATTACGTTAAACAAAATAAATTTAAATTTTATATAGAGGATTTGATGCATTGAAACTTTGGATAATCACATCCTGACATATAGGGTTAAAAAGCAAAAATAAAATTAAAAACAAAACAAAAACAAATCTGATGATGAATTGCGTTTGAAACAAAATGGCGAAAGCAACACAATTGGGATGGCTGATCCGAGTTAGTCATTCAAGCAGACAGCAACACCATTCGCCGACATTAATCTACACGTCTTTCCTTTTCCACAAGAGACATCCATTTGTTCAAATATTTACGGAGAGCAATTCGCAAAATGAGAAAATGAAATTACTTTCCCTGATAAACGTGTCCTCCTAACAACAACCGTTTATAATATACTCTGAAAAATGTATTATTATACTAAAACTCTACAAATTTTAACGCCATGATGTCATTTCTAACACACTTTTCAAGCTTAACAACTAAGACTGGAACGCTATGTTTTGGTTTCGATTCTAATCGTTGGCATATGAGTCATATTTTTTAAACTTTTGAAATCACTACTATACAGCCATAATCAAAATAACGCAGCATCTATAAAAAGATTAGATAATAGTTTAAACCTACACATTTAAAAGTGAAGAATCATACAGTGAAGCATTCAGAGCGAATGTAAAATATTTAACAGTAGATTGTAAATTTTTTTTTTGCTTAAAAGCCCCTCTCAAGCGTTTTTTAGCGTTTCATTCCAATATTCAAAATGATTCATTGGTTGTTTCCTATTTTTTCAGGTAATATTTGATTCCTATTAGTGCTATAATAGTATATTTAATTGAACATGCCCCCAAATAAGCAGCTTCCAAAGATTAAAAGGGCACACATTATTGCTTGGTCTGGTGAAGGACATTCTGATGTAGAAATTGCCAGGAAGATGGAATTTTCAAGGAAGGGAGTTCAAAACAACGATTAAAAGTTACAAATGTTAAAGAACAGCCGCCTGTTCTTGTAAGTGAGTAAATATGAGATAGGATAGCCAAGGATTCGAACTTGCGAAGCTAGATTTGGAATTGAGAATTCTGATCATAAGTTAAAATAAATACAGAATGTTATTGAAAATGGAATGTAGAATTACCATTGTTTAGTTCACATAAAATAGTTAGATATCTGTTTATTGAAAAAGAGATTGTAATGATGTAATTTTGTGTCTGTTAAAGAAATTAAATTAAAATAAGGAATTTAAAAACGGACAATGGAAAATGCTTGTAAAGTGGGTTAATCAAAAATTAGGTTAGAGAGTCGGCTTTGTGGAAACGTGAGGCGTGTCAGGCCGCGTGTCTGATATGCACGTGTTGGTCATGCAATGACGTCATGAGTTTTTAATATAGTTGGAGCTTGGCAAAGGATACGTCGGTCAGTTAGTCAGGGGAGAAGAGAGCAATCAATGAGTCAGAGACAGAGCTGACATGGAACCTTGGAAGCGAAGGGGACAAGAAAGAATTATGTAGAGGCTTGAATTCCTTGATGCAAAGCCATTGACCGGTCGAAAATGGAATAAACGAACATCATCATAATTTTGTATCTGCGTCTTCGTGTTATGTTATTCAACAACAGAAAAGTATTGTGAATTCATATTATAAAAACTTTGTGAAAATCATCATCTCAAAAATAGGTAAAGAAATATATGTGTCAGTGTTATAGAAACACTCCCATTCACAGAACTGTCAACAGTATAATGCCAAACTATCCCCTCTAACTCTCGGTCTATCTATCTATATATCAAATCTCCTCTCATTGTATATTACATGCCGTCGGCTCTCCTGTATTAACATGTACCCTGTCTGTTTATACATACAAAACTGTCTCTTTATATATACGCGATATATCTGCACACCAACATGAACACTCTAACACGAACAACGAATATATACGTCATCTCTAAAATATAACACCAAGTATGCAACACAAGGAAACAAAGTTTTTCAAAAACGGAAAGAAACAAGGCTGCATAAAGTCTACAACCGCCAGGAAAGACATATCTTTGAAAAGAGCATCCCTTGCAGATAGAAAGAAAAGTTCTTCAGAGCTTGCTGCTGAACTTAGGAAGGATCCAAACAAAAACATATCATGTCGAACAGTGAGAAGAAGGGTATTAGAAGTGGGATTAAAAGGATGCAAAGCAAGGATGTAGCCAGACTTGTCTTAAGTCAACAAGAAAAACAACTAGAATTTGCAAAAAAAAAAACAAAAACAAAAAAAACATGAAAATTGGTTTGGTCTGACGAAAGTAACTTTGAAGTGAACATCATCTATTTCTTAAATTTTGGAACAATTTACATTTTTACGTTTTATAACATTTATTCCAAAATTATAACAAATTCTGTTTTTCATCAAATTTTGGCGCCACTGGAGCGTTTTATATTCACTGTAGGGAAAGAGAGGAATTTCATCCTGATTGTTCGGTTCTAACTCTCAAATTTGGAGGAGGAAGCGTAATGGTTTTGGTCTGCATGGCTTCTTCAGGTACTGGAATGATATATACATGTGAGGGCAGAATGAACTCCACAAGTTTACAAAACCTCTTTGACTAAAATATTTAATAATAACGTTCAAAGTGATGCAATCTTCTAACAAGACAATGCTCCATACCATCAATCGGTTGGTTCGAAAAAAAGGGATTACAGTGATGAAATTACTCCTCAATCCCAAGATCTAAATCTCATTGAAACTTTGTGGTTCCATCTAGTAAAAAAAAGGTGAGAATGCACAACTTTTCACAAAAAAAATAAAAGAATTAGATGCCAAACTCATGAAGGATGGCAGAAAATAGATCCTACCACCAATTTAGCCAATGATATGTAAAAACGCATAAAAGCTGTTATAAAGGCAATCGGAGGACATGTCAAATAATGATTCTTGTTAGCATAGATTTTTTTAATGTTTACACCACCATTCTTTACCTTAAAATACATAAGTTTGAATCATAATTTCGATTTTTCATTGGTGCAACATAATTTTGGCCAATAATTTTGGGTACAATATAATAATCAATCGAATATTAGCTTTATAATAATAAATAAGAATTGTGCATAAATTAAAATATCATATTTAAGCGTATTTTACAACCGGGCAACGTCAGTCGACCACTAGTAACAATATAAATGTATGCATATTCATGTGTATATAGCGGGAAGTTAAGCAATGCAGAGATTAGTAAATATTTAAGTGGGTGACCGATGGCATTTGGTAAGAAGTTAATGTGAAGGTGTTATCAAATATATCTTTGAGTTTTGATCTTATGAGATCAGAAGATATTATCACAGGGAAAATATAATAAGAAATAAAAAAACAAACTATGTTTATTAAAATAACTCTGATTAGGTTTTAAAAATTACGCAAAAACTTTTTTTAATGATTATTGAACCTACATGCTAAAAATCTTTAACCATTTCTATATTACGTTCCCCCGTAGATTGATACAAATCAAGTGGCAAGGCAAAATATCAGACACAGAGGTTTTAACCCGGTTAAACTTTTCGTCAGGACACACCATGTTACAGCAGTGCCAGATTCGTTATGCAGGTGATGTATGTTGAATATCAGTTTCAAATATTTTCAAAACAGTTCCTTTATGGTCAGATCAAGAACCGCAGCAGGCCAGCAGAAAATGGTCCAAAGACAGTCTGAAGGTCACCCTCAGACAGTTCGTTTTGTATTCTAACTCGTGGAAAAAAACTAACTTAGGACAGATGTTTCTTACGAGCCGCAACTCACAAACGGGCTACATTTACTGAGTCCGCGCAATGAAGAACACAAGAGTAAACGCACCATTAGAAAAGACCGAGCTGTCATCATCTCTGATACAGAATCATCTTACAGGTGTCCAACATGCGGGAAATACTTCAGCGCTCGAATCAGTTTAACAGGCCATCACCGTACAAACAGATCAATTACATGATCACGGTCATCTTTGCAAGCGATCGATGAACATCTTTAGTTCAAATAATTCAAATAATACTGATTGATTACAATGTAAAGCATTTATTCCTGAGGAATTACACTCCAAAAAAATAGCAGTTCTTCTCTGGTCACCTAAGAGTTAGATATGATTATCTCGTTCTATTTAGTATAAACAATGTCCGGTCAGGAAAAGTATGATCGCACTATCACCTATTTATAAGTCCGGTCCAATTTCACAGGGAAATCATGTCTTTCGATTTGATGTGCGTGTAAGTATTATGTACGTATTATGTGCGTCTGTATTGAATGATGAAGAATGGGTTTTTGATTTTAGATTGAGTAATGCATCAAGTGAGAACATCCTGAATGAGTTATAGTTTGAGTAAAATATCTGAAGACATCACGAATTATACTAAGCATGAACGTTACTTGTTTATTTAATCGACTATACTAACCTTCTTAATATTATGGACCTAGTAATAATGAAAACTTTCTCATTTATTGTTTTTATAATCTATAAGTTTCGTGGTTAAATTTTAAATTCTGAAGAAAAAAACAACATATAGAGACATATATTCGATTTAAGAATTTATTGTTTGACAAAAGGAATATATATGATAGTGGGTGAGGGAAGCCTCTTAGATGAGGGAAAGAGGAGTGTGGTGGAGTAGAGAGTGTAAAGAGAGAGGGGAGGGTTAAAATGGGCGAGCATACAGGTTCTTAATGGATTTTTTTCGGCTGGAGGAGGAATTGTATTTTAGTATTCTTTAAAAGGGTTGACCTCTTGATTTTAAGTTCAAATGGGAAATGGATATTCTTGTGATTTTCAATGGGGTTGTGCGTGATAAGGGGTGAGTGTGTTGTTTTTGCTGTGCGGATGGGTAAGCAGATGAGGTGGAGATAGAGACGAGTCATGGTCTGAAAATATGGACTGTTTGGAGGGTTACTTATTTAAGTTAGTTTAAGGTTGGGTTCTTTTACTTTTGAGTGTATATTTAAAGGTGACTTGATAAGTTGAGATAAGTCAGTTAATTATGCTTGTTGTCGTAGTGTTATCCGGTTTAATTAAGTTTGTTTACATTTTATTTAAAATACATACATTTCTGTTTGGAGGTGATCTATGGATGAGTTTGTTTGGATCCATACCATGCGTACATAAATACAGACTTATATACACACGCATCCTTATACTAATGCATATGTGTACTCAATTACATATATACATATCATAACGCAAACACGCATATTAGAGAAGGGAACTAATTATACAGCCGGGCAAGTATGCATGCGCGCGTACTCAAGTGTACAACTGCGCCCATATGCACGACCGAACATCGCTATAATCAAGTGCAAGTATGCAAGTCATACCCCTTTTGACATACCATCGTATACGTACAGCAACTATACATCTACATAAGTGTTATATCTAGAAAGAGATAAAGGTGCGCACACTGATACATATAACATACAAATACAGAGAGCGTGCACCTACCGTTAAAGATATATATACATCAACAAATGATCGGGGTTATCTAATGATTCTATTTTAGATAGGGGATAATGCCCAATTGCCAACGCATTTATATGGTCCAGGGAGATATAGATAGTTAGAGTGTACTAATATACGGCTAAGGTGTGTAACTCCGTTAAATGTCCATGCTCACACACACACACACACACACACACACACACACACACACACACACACACACACACACACACACACACACACACACATATATATATACACACACATAAACATACATACATACATACATACGCGTATACACGCACACACATATAAACATACCTACATAAGCACATATAAACATACGCGTATACACGCACACACATATACGGCTAAGGTGTGTAACTCCGTTAAATGTCAATGCTCACACAAACACACGAACATATATACACATATATATATATATACATATATATACATAAACATACATACATACGCGTATACACGCACACACACACACGTGCATACATACATATATACACTACAGCACATAATCAACGCACGCCTTCAAGCTCACACACACACACACATATATATATATATATACATTCACATATATGAGGAAATGAAATAAATGGAGACAAGATCATACACACACATACACACATATATACACATATACACATATATACACATATATACAGATGTACATAGATATATATATAGAGACATGTACAAACATATACTTGCTCGAACATGCACATGTATAAGTACACATATAGACATACGTAACTATTAACATAGCTACAGCGCATGCAGCATCCACCCTCTCATGCGTACATACATATACACTCATACATACGCAACAACGAATAAGACTGTCCCGTATACTTTTCGAAAAATCAATAAGGAGCAATACGCTTCCGCTATATGGAAATATTATTTTCTGCCCGCTTGGATTTATAACCTCGAACGACACTGGACTCCTTCCGATAATGGATTACCCAGGTTGTATCAACTTCTCTTTTCGTATAAATTTTTCCATATAATTATCCACAACCACTCAAAAAACTATTTTCAATAATTGTGCTGAAAAGCAAAATTAGCGTCTATTCGCAGCTGAACATTTTTCTAACCGGATTTCATTTCCTCTGATGATATGAGCCATTGTTGAAAATCCATGGATTAAGGAAATTAAAATAACGCCTTCTTTATATTCCTTTTGTCAAACAAAAAATTTTTAAATCGAATATATGTCTCTATATGTTGTGTTTTTTTTTTCAGAATTTAAAATTTAACCACGAAACTTACATATTACTCTATTATTAAATATTGAGCTTTTCCTTTTTGGCTAGGATAACCTTGAAAGTATTAGTTCAGGTAATATCTATCAGGATTTTTCATCTGAATTCTATCAGTGTCTTATCTCACTTGTTTATAATCTATATATCTACAAAAGTGAACGTGTGTGTCTGTGTGTCTGTGTATATTTTCCTACGCAATAACTCTGTTAATTTTAAGTCTACAGACTCGAAAGTTGATATACAGGGTACTGAGATTTGGGAACATCTTTTTAATCCGTTTTCGGCCAGAAATTGGGCTGTTAAGGGGTCAAAGTTCAACGATTTGACCTTTGAAAACTCTACTAAACTCCTCCACGAATTTTTGGTCTAAACACTTGAAATTTTAGATATAGGTTCCTTGCACATGGATCTAATTTAATAACTTGATTTAAGCCCCAAATAATAAATGTTAAGGCGTCATAATGGGGGTCAAAATTTAACAAATTGACCGCTTTTTTTTTTTTTTTTTGCTCAACATACACCTCCAAACACCCGGACAATGCCGGTCTGAAATGCTAGTGCTCTATAATACGTAAAAATGTGATTAAGTTTATGGGTGATTTGAATTAAATTACATCACGAAATTTGATCGAACAATTCACTTCTATTATTATACTACACACGAATTAATCAACGTTTGTTTCCCTAAAAAAAATTTCTGAACATTTTAAATCACACACACACACACACACACACACACACACACACACACACACACACACACACACACACACACACGTTAAAATATTCTACAAATCGAAGTATGTGTTAAAAGAAACTTCCATCTTAATTCATCATAATTTCCAATTAACTGACCAATATCTTCCTAAAATTATGTTTATCACTTTCCTACTTCCTAACTGTGTAGTTTTACCTTGTCTCTCTAAATTTATAATCGTTCAAAAATCTCCTGTCTTTCTCTTAATCTATCTTTTTATAAGGAATACAAAAGATTGTACGAGGTGTCTTCAATATGTTTCCAGACTTTTTTCCGTACAAGCATTAAAAATTGTCTTAGACTCTTGAATATTCAGTTGGTTATTGTTATACATTTTATGAGATGACTAATCAATTTTTATGATTTCAGGTTCAAATAAACAATTACAGAAGGAATTGGAAAACACACTACTAACGACTGATTGTCACGGCTGGTCAATTTCCAAAATACAATCTGGACGTGAGGGCATTTTAGAAGAAGGATATGCAATAAAATTTTGTTTTCAACTTGAAAAAATGCCAGAGAAAGGTATGGAATACTTACGGGTGTTTTGGACCATCTTGTATGAATCGAGCATCAGTTTTTAATGGCATAAGAGATTCAAGGAAGGCAGGGAGTCTGTAAGAGATGATAAGGGGTGTAGGAGGAATAAGGATATCATAACACCAGAGTTGATTGTCAAAAAAAAAAAAAAAAAAAAAAAAAGAAAGAATTTCATGGATAAGGACCGTCGTGCGTCTATAGAAACAATAAGTGTACACTTTGATGTCAGCGTGGACATCAAGACAGTTTATCACCCTCGCTATAATCCAGACCTTGTTCTTTCGGTTATTTCCTAAGCTTAAGGAAAACCTTATAGGCTTTCGTTATGAGACAATAAAGGAGATCAAAAATACTGTGACGATGGTCACTGATATTCTTACATAAGAGGACTTCCATGGGAACTCCCAGAAGTTGTTGGAACGGTATAACAGGTGCATTGCAGCCGGAGGAGATTACTTCGAAGGGGACTAAAGTTCTATGTGTGTACTATCAATAAAATTGCATATACGGAAAAGTCTAGAAACTTATTTAAGGTACCTCGTAAAAGTTCTTTATAAACAAACGTGAATAACACAATTCGTAATACGCTTATACGTCTATCTAAGAGGAAAAACATAGTAAAGATAAAGAAAGAGAGGATATAGCAAGCAGAAAGCGACTAATCTTGTCGTTTCTCTCATATTTACTATTTTGCATCCACTTTTTCGTAAATTAAGTAAAATGGACGACACAATTCCCTCCCTAAAAGCGAATAAAGTTAGCCGAAAGCTAAAAAAAATGCAGGAAAGAAAATAATGTTACGTTGTGTGTACTCAACAAAGAAAATTGACTTTTTAAAAATAAAAAGCAGCCAATTTTATTTGACAGATGGCGTATCGTTATTTTCTTTATAAAAACAGTCAAGTTTATTTAACAGACGATGTGTGGCGTAGAGCGCGAAAGAGAATGGTGGAAGGTTTTGGTGATGTCAGATGGAATCTGAGCAACACATGTCTCTGTCCCAAACAACAACTGTAGTCTCGTCCAGATTTATTTGTGTATATTTAGTTCATGATTTTCGATTAATAAAATATCATTTTCTTTGTTCGATTGTTTTGTGTAGCTAGACTTTCTCGCATTAGTGACCATTCTTCGTTCGAGTTTAATAACCAAGACGATTCATTCATTGTTTTGTTGGCATGTCTACATTCCATTCTCCTCTTCTTTGTTATTGTATAACTCGAGTTCAATAACCAGGATGATTCCTTCATTGTTTATTTGGCATACCTGCTATCCAACAATAATATGATTTATGAAAAACTTCAAATTCGATATAAACAAGTTCCTGTTGAGTCATCCTTAAATAATCAAATTCGACCGGAGATTGTCGATTGATTGTTGATCGTTATTTTCCAGGTCTGTGTTTGTAAATACAGCAAGAATTTGTCAACAATTGTTAGATAAATATTTGAGTCGCTTGTTAGCAAATAATGGAAAAGGTGAAAGTAAACAGGAAAAACTTTAATCAAACTGAATCAATTGCTATGATAAGTAATTGCGATATATGAGGAACGTTCGAAACTAATGTCTCGTAGTTTTTTTATTCCGCCCGAATAGATCATAGAGGATTGCAAAAGGCCAATGTTATGATGACCGAACTTATGCATTCATGAAGTAAAAGTTTCATCTGTCTGTTGCAGATATTAACGGTGTAAGACTAAAAACCCTGTCATGGACCTGCGTTAGAAGCAGAGATACGTCATTAAATTTTTCACTGCAAAAAACATTCTACTGACTAACATTCATTGACGCCTGTTGAATGTTTACGAAACCAGTGCAATTTATGTCAGCACAGTTATGAGATAGGTTCGTCGGTTTCAGAGTGATGACAGAGATGTAAGTTACAGAGCACGTTCCGGACATTTACAACGGAATCACCAAAAGAGGCTGGCAAAAGTGCATTGAGGGTGACTATGTAGAAAAATAAATTCTGGAGCACAAAATGTACCTCATTTTAATAGCACCATTCCCGTATTCGTAGCTCTTCTACGGTTTTGTTTCTCCGTTAAAAAACTAGAGGGGTAAGCAAATTGCATTACTATGATAACTGACCTGAAAGTTTCATTTCTCTGTTGCAGACATTGACGGTGTGAGGCTCTAAGAAAGCAACTCCTGAACTGGACATGCTTTAAGTGCATGGATGCGTAATTGAATTCCTGGTAAAAGTGCGTTGAGAATGTTAGTGACTATGTAGAAAAATAAATTCTGGAGCACAAAACGTCGCTCGTTTTAATAGTACCACTTCCGGTATCGCAGCTCTTCAACTATATGAGTTAGGAAAATTGGATTCTTTATTATTAGAACGACTGAATTGACAGATGGAATAGTCGTTCTATTAAATGTGCGGAATGAGAAAATTCAAGGGTTTGTTTTACTATACACATAGATTCGAAAAAGCTGTCAAAAAACAAATATATCACAAATAAATGTTATCATAGGCAAGATAAGTTACTTTTCTATCTAACTGGATATGTTTTTACCGCTTTTATTCAATGTAACACGTTTATTCCGCTTGAAAAAACATACAGTGTTTACTGATGTAGTGGAAAATTTAAAATGGCGACCGACTCTCTCTTTGACACGGTCAGTTTGGGAAAAGGAGTTAACAATAAAAAATATGCAAAATACTGTTAAAAACTCTGCGAATATATATCAGCCTATGTCACGGTAACATATATTAAGCGATTTTTTAACCATATTAATTCTAGTTTTTTAATTACACCTCCTTTTCCCAAACTGACCGTGTCAAAGAGAGAGTCGGTCGCCATTTTAAATTTTCTACTACATCAGTAAACACTGTATGTTTTTCGAGCTGAATAAACATGTTACATTGAATAAAAACACTGAAAACATATTCAGTTAGGTAGAAAAGTAACTTATCTTGCCTTTGATAACATTTATTTGTTATATATTTGTTTTTTTTTGACAAGTTTTCGAATCTATATGTACAGTAAAACAAGCCCGAAAATTCATATATTTTCCACGTTGTTTTTAATTAATTCTTTTTTTTAACATATATTTGGCGTAAATCTAATAGTATCTAATATTTATAAAACATGAGTTCCTACGATGTTTGAGTTCAGTAACAAAAAATGTTACATTATATGAGAAAATTCCAATTAAAGTCATCTCACACGTCGAGTTGATGTATACCTTTTGTTAATATCTATTTACAAACCGAGTTGCAACAAAACCCAGATTTCTAAAATGTCGTGTCTGTCACCGTCGCTAATGAGCGACAGCGGCCGGAAATCAGCGAAGCGAGAGAGTACGGTCCCGTCAGCCTATAGTCGTGTTCGGTTGTGTTCGGTCTGTCAGTCGGTCAAGTAAAACCCGCCGCCCGTCTCCTTGGGTGAGCGACCACCGTGGCGCCAAAGCGAGCCGCTTGCCAGCCATGAATGTCAGAGACGGCCATATGAATATATACATACGAAGATTTCCCTTGGTGGCTGCTCTTGGTGGCCATTAAACACAAAGAGAGTGTAATGTTTTTGCGTGAATGATAATGCCACAGTGGCCATTAGAATAAGCAACACGTTTCAGGCTTAATAGGTTTGTGCGTTCAGATTCATTCCATCTCCATGTGATAGTTTGCAATAGAATAAGACTCTTAATGCAGCTTGTATTTCTCTGTCTCTGTCTCTGTCTCTGTCTCTGTCCCTCTCTCTCTCTCTCTCTCTCTCTCTCTATATATATATATATATATATATATATATTTGTTTGATATATATATTTCTCTTTCTATCGTATATATATATCTTTCTCTATATACATTATTCTCTTTCTATATATTATTCTCTCAATATATCGTTCTCTCTCTCTTTCTCTCTTTCTCTCTCTCTCTATATATATATATATTTGTTTGATATATATTTGTTTGATATATATATACATATATATATTTCTCTTTCTATCGTTCTCTCTTTCTCTCTATTATTCTCTCAATATATCGTTCTCTCTCTTTCTCTCTCTCTCTCTATATATATATTTATATATATATATGTATATATGTATATATATATATATATCGTTCTCTATATATATTTATACAATTCTCCCTTTCTTTATCGATCTCTCTTTATATCGTTCTATCCCTCTATCATCCTGTCTGTTTGTCTGTTTGCCTCTCACTCTCTCTTATATATATATATATATATATATATATATATATATATATATATATATATATATATATTAGACCACCCGCGACCCGTTGGGTCAGTACGTTATATTAGCTATGGAATTCATGTATGAGCGTGACACTTGTGACATAAAGAAAATAGTTTTTTTTTTACATAACAGAAGCATTTCTATGAAAGTATATTAAAATGAAAAAAGAATATAGATAGATTTCTATGAGTCGTTCTGTTTATTATAATTGTTATTTTTTTTAAATTACAGTTACTGAATTATAAGTGGTTGGTCATACTTATGCACTGAACAGGTATCATAATCCTTATTATAGTTAAATTCAAATTTTGATATATCATCTTTTAAATGAAATTGTTAGTTGAAAGTACAGAATAATAAAAAAAACACTCTCCACATGTTAATAATGGCTTTTTAAATAGAAAATGAAAATAAAATGTAACTTTTTTCATTTAATTTAAGCAAACATTCAGTACCCATTGTGTAAAGGAAAACACTATTTAATGTAATAGAAATGTGTGCATTTACCGATTCAGCTTTCCGTTTGGAAATGTAAGCAGACGACTTTAAAAAACATGGGAAGAAGAAAAAGAAATTTTTTTGTAATAACGCCCTCTAGTAAAAAGGTCTGCATTAGTTAAGGGGGATAACTCTATCCAGTTTTACATCGCTCCCTTTTTCTCTCTCTCACACATACACGTAACTATTTCTCGCGTACGTAACGAAAACAGAGGGAGTAGGAGTGTTGAAATCTATTAGAGGGAAAGTGAGAGGTGTTTTCTTTCCATAAATTGTATAGGATAATATTTCATATTATTAATAGATTCATAGATAAATAGATTTTATAATATATATTATAATTATCTATGAATCTATGTATTATTTGTATATATAAATAACTATTTGATCAAATTAAATGAAATTGTTTGTATTAAAAGCGATATAAAAATTCCGGAATTGGAATAACGGATTGAAGACGTTGCTATTTACGCATGCGCAACCGGATGTTGAAAACCGGAAATCTGATTGCAAACATACAAGATCCATAGAGTTTTAGTATTATATAGATATATATATATACGTTTTATTTTTTATTACCGTATTTTTCTGTTTAGTTACATTATTGTTTCAGTTACGCGACCGTTTTTTGGCCGTCATCTAGCCTCCTTAGACTTTTACAGAAATGTTAGTTTATGGTGGAATACTACAACAGTATTGAGCACTTTCTTCAGGTTTTTATTAAGTACCATTTCTACTATATACATATATATATATATATATATATATATATATCATTATGTCTATATCGTTCTCTATATACCAGTAATCGGCGAACAGGAGTAAATTACCCCAAATGAGATAAATTAGAAATGGGGGGAGGGTAATGAATGTGCTACAGATGTGGATGTGTTAAATGAAAGAAAGTTGGAGAAAGGAATGCATTGAAAACTATGGAAACGGAAGAAATATCAGTATGGAAACTGCTTCATCAGTATTGAATCAATATTGAAACTGTTTTTAACCCCCAATTAGACCGCTTTTGTTATCTTGGTGGTGGCATCTTGGTGATGGAGCTGCTTCTGCCATGCTTGGTCACGTCAATAGTTTTGTGGTTTTGGTCAGACAACAGACAATCTGCTGGTCAATCTTTATTTATTCCGTGATCATCTACCTGGTGGATTTTTGACCTAGTGTGTTACGAAAGAAACAACCAGGATTATAGGTAAGCGGAGTCTGGACAAAGGAAAAAAAATAAAATCAAATAGATTCATAGATAAATACGTAATAGATGTGTTGTTTTTTTTTTTCAGATGGCATCAATAAGGAAAAGGACAGAGTTTTTTTCCACAGAAAAAGAGGACAAAGGACAACTGAAGCCTCAATGTGTCGTTTGTACGAAAGTATTGACTGCCGAGTTTTTTTTTAACGAATCATCTGAAGAAATACTTAGACAAGGTTCATTCACATCTGTCTTCCAAATCAAGGAGAATACTTTGAGAATCTGGAAAAACAATTAAAAGACAAAGACTGGAAAGTAACAAGAGCGCAACGTTTGACCAACATTCAGCTGCAATAGCAAGGTTTGATGTGTCAGGGTTGATTGTGCGAAACCAAAACACACACACACACACACACACACACACACACACACACACACACACACACACACACACACACACACACACACTGTTGGTGAAGACTTAATCAAGATCGAGGCTGGAAAAATGTCAGAAAGAATGTGTGGGTAGGAAGTAACTACATAACTGAATGCTGTAACGTTGTTTGCTAGAGTTATTAAATCAAGAATTTCTATCTTGGCAGAAAATGTGAGAGAACAAGTGATTTCTTCAGTAAAAAAAGTAAAGCGTTTGCAATTCAACTTAATGAGACAAAAGATGTAAGTAGCAATTAACAATTGATGGTATACAATCGATGTAGATGCCCTGATAGAATCAAAGAAGAAATGTTGTATTTACTTCTTAAGTGGAAAACTCGTGGTATTGATATGTTTAATAAGGTTGATGCATGCTTCAAAAAAAAACAAAAAACAAAAAAAAAACAAGTGTTGATTTGAAGTGAGAAGATTGTATTGTAGTATCAGTTGATGGAGCTGCTTCTGCCATGCTTGGTCACGTCAATAGTTTTGTGGCTTTGTCCAGACAACAGATTCCAGATATTCTAACGATCCATTGTATAATACATTGTGTTACGTTCATTATGTTGAACAAAGATGGCGGTAAAGAATCAGTCCAGTTCCGATCTTGAGTGTTAAGTAATTCCTAGTAACAAAGATGGCGGTGAAGATTCAGTGCAGGTTCATGACAGAGACGACGGCGAATTGATTGAATCCAAAATTCGACAATTCTTTTAGTAACTTTGGAAGCTTCTGATTGGTTGGTTATTATAACTTGTGGTTATAAAAACGATGGTCGAAATCATTAGTGCCATACCCCATTAGTAGTCTAAAACATTTTAACACATTGTCAGGCATTATTTGTGAAGAAGTAGAAGCTGTGTTAAATGATGTCGTTAAGATTGTTAATGTTGTAAAAGGGTATGCACTAAACACGAGAATATTTCATGATTTATGTGAGGATGGAGAGGTTGAATATTCAACCCTTATTTTCCATACGGAAGTGAGGCGACTTTCACGTGGAAATGTCCTGAATAAAGAGTAGACTCTTAAAACAGAACTCGAAATGTTTCTGACTGATCAAAAACACACACTTGCAGAAAAGTTTAGAAAAATCTACCTGGCTTGCTCTTCTTTGCATACAGAGCTGACATTTTGAGCATGTAAATGAGCTTTACAATGAATTGCAAGAAAAGAAAGTAAATCTTTTGTTTGTAAAGGGGAAACATTCAGCATTTGTAACAAAGCTTCAGTATTAGAACTTGAAATTAAATGCCAATAAGACTGCCACCTTTCCAAAACTAGGACCGATTTCGGAAAACTGTTAGGACTGCATTGTTAAAACAAAACTTTGAAATATATTCTGTGACTATTTTCCAGAATTTGATTCCCATACTGTCAGCTGGGTTGTAAATCCCTTCCAAAATGAGCTGATTTACCTGAACGATTGTAGAATATGTTATTAAACTTCGTTCCAATCAAACAAAAATGAAATTTGAGAGCAAAGTTAATCACTCAATTAACAATCAAACATTTTTTCTGATAAATACTTTTTGTTTATTTATCAGCCATGAATTTAGGGGCCTTAAATGATTTGATTTTTTATGGACCGTTCTTTTATGAGTTTGTAGCCAGTTAAAATAGTCTTTAAGGGGCTAAAAAGGAGTTAAGATTGAAAAGAATCGTTATAAATTTTGTATATTCATCCTAGTTTATTTTTAACCAGTTCATATGTGGCTCACGTTGGTACAGTGGTAACGTCACCAGCTTTGAATGATACAGTCTTGCTTTCGGTTGGGTAGAGTTCTCAAATGTCAAATCGTTGAACTTTGACCCCTTAACAGCCAAATTTCTGGCCGAAAACGGATTAAAAAGATTTTCCCAAATCTCAGTACCCTGTATATCAACTTTCGAGTCTGTAGACTTAAAATTTATAGAGTTATTGCGTGGGGAAATGTACACAGACACACAGATACACAGACACAAACACAGACACGTTCACTTTTATAGATATACTAGCATTTCAGCCCGGCGTTGCCCGAGTGTTTGGAGTTATATGCTGAGCAAAAAAAAAAAAAAAGCGATCAAATTTTTTTAACCTTGACCCCTATTATGACCCCTTAACATTTATTGTTTGGGGCTCAAATCAAGTCATTAAGTTAGATCCATGTCCAAGGAACCTATATCTAAAATTTCAAGTGTTTACACCTAAAATTGGCGGAGGAGTTTAGTAGAGTTCTCAATGGTGAAATCGTTCAACTTTGACCTCTTAACAGCCAAATTTCTGGCCGAAAACCGATCACAAAGAGTTTCCCATTCTCAGTACCCTGTATATCAATTTTCGAGTCTGTAAACTGAAAATTGACAGAGTTATTGCGTAGGCAAATGTACACACACAGACACGTTCACGTTTATAGATAGATAGATAGATAGATAGATAGATTAAATGTTGTAATTTATCATTAAATTGAAGAATTAAATAAGTTTTTAATTATATTTTCACCGCAAAAAAAAAAAAAACTCTTTGATGTAGGCGCTACTATTAGGGATATAAGTTGCAGGGATGCTATATAGGGAATTGAGCAGCAAGATGTCCGTTTACATTACACTTGAACTTCTGCATGTCAGTACAGTTGAGGAAGCAGGAACCCGGAAGGAAATTCCAAAGTCAGGCAGTTCTAGGAAATAAATTATTAGAGTAGAAGGCTTCTTACATCTAGGGGTCTCTACTGTGTAGGGGTGGAACTTTGCTGCATGTCAGGTTTATCAAGGCGTATTTACGTCGAGGGGGCACAAGAGCTTATCAGGTTGGCGACTCTCTTTTGAATCCTGTCCAGCAGTGAGAGACTAGTCGCAGATGCACCAACCCAAAATGTGACAACAATACTGCATACATGGGAGAATGGTGGCCTTATAGAGGTACAGGATACTTTCAGGCGTAAGTAACTTTCTAGCAAGACAGGACAACCCCCCCTCTATGCAGCAGTCTTGGCAATACTCTCAATGTATCTGTTCTAGCTCATGTTCCCTGTGAACGTTAGCGTTTTATCTTTAGCCATAGCTATTGGTGGTTGAGAAGGTTTCTTGTAATTATTAAAGAAAACAAGCTTAGTCTTGACAGCATCGTATGTTACCATCCATTTTAGACCCCATTCCACTACAGATCGGAGATCTTCTTCTAGGGTTTTCGGCATTGCCCTGCATATGTTTTCGTTTGTTTTCTTGTCGTGCGTGTTATAGAGCGCGGTGTCGTCAGCAAATATACCCCTCCCAAAGACCATTTTATCAGGGAGGTCATTTATGAATATCTGTAATAATAAAGCTTCAAGGAACGACCCCTGAGGTACACCCGTATTTATATCATATTGTTTAGATGTGTGACCATCGAGGACAACCTGGATCCTTCTCTTATTTAAAAAGGATTTAATTATGTTTAGTATTCGTTCAGTCATACCATCAGTTATGATTTTTATGAAGACCATTAGATATATCTAGGTCTATTGCCCTCCCATCACCTGCCTTATCCAATGCATGGTATATAAGTTCAGTGATTACAGTTAGGATATCTGCAGGTGAACGGGCTTGTCTAAATCCATATTGATGGTCGAACAGAAGTTTCGCAACTGTAAGGTGGTAGACTAGAGCTTGTTTAATTATGGACTCAAATATTTTGGGACGATAATTCACGAATTCTTGTAAACTCGTACCACAGAAGCAGTTTTCCAGCAGCAAGAAAAGCCTGATTCGTTAAGGCAGTTGTCGATGAGTTTGGAGAGAACTGGAGCAACTTCAGCGGGGCATTTTTTAAATAGTACAGCCGGGATGAGATCAGGTTCACATGCTTTTGAGGTGTCTAGGGTTTTAGATCATCTAGTGTGGTTTCTGTTCGGAAAGGAAAATCAAGGAGGGAGTGGTTTGTTGGATCCAAAGAAGAGTTTGAGACAAATAGACGAGCAAGCATGTTAGCTTTCTCAATTGCCGTGCAAACAACATTATGATTGTTGGATAATGGGGGGATTGTTGATTGCCATTATTTACTTTTGTAGATTTTCCAGAAATCGTGAGTTTCTTATTTCTTCGCTTCAATACGTTTTCTTCTTACAATTACTTCTAGCTTCTATAAACTTTTGTCTGTTTGTACTGGACCTATGTTAGATAAATCCGCGGTATGAATGTTTCCTCTGAGCAATGGTTGTTGCGCAAGTAGAAGTAAACGATTGGGTAGAGTGGGGTTTGCTATAGAACTTCCGTGTAGGAACATGTGCTTCAATTGCTGCTTTGTACCATTCAGTGGTTTCATTTGCAGACTATTCCGCAGGAAGAGAAAAGATATTTCCCCAATGGGGCATCTCTGATGTGATCTCTAATGGTATCCCAGTCAGTCTTATTGTAGTACTTTGTCGTTTTGAGCAATGGCTCTTCAACTTCAAGAGTGTAGAGTGATGTCTATCATTATCACACCATGATCAGCATTCCCGAGTGGGCAATGGGAATTTGTTACACAATCCTCAGGAACTGTTGTCAGAAATAGATCCAGAAGTGAAGCTTGCTGGTTCTGGCGATCTGGGAGTCGGGTCGGGAATGTTACTGTCTGTGTCAAGAAATGGGATATAAAAAAGCTATGGATGATGCTACCAGCTGTGTCTGAGCAGTTAGAGAAGCCACACCAATTTTTGCGATGGGCGTTAAAGTCACTGAATACATGTATTTGGGTGCTAGTGTCAAGGGAGAGTGCTGCATATATGCTGTCAGAGATGTGATTGATTAGATCATAGTCGTGGGTTGAGGGATAGCGATAAAGAAAATATAGGTGGATAATGCTATGTTGTAAAGTTAGTATAAAACACATGAAGTTCTGACCATCTGATTCGAGTTAACGTTCCTTAGTCATATGGAGGGTGTTTCGAATATAGACTCTAAGTTCGTTCGTGTGTCTGCCAGAGTCCTTATGACAAACTGGAAGATAACCAGACATGTTAAAGATGTTAGAGGGGATGGGGGAGCGCAAGTTAGTTTCGCTTAGGGCTAAAATATCCAGTGAGTTTGCTAGAAGAAATGATTCTACATCATCTAAGTTAGTTTTAAGTCCACGGATATTTGTAAATGCAAGCCTCAAGGGAGAAGGCGAATCGTTGTTCGAGTGTGTGTCTTGTTTGATCTTTATTTTGGATTGAGCTGTCATTTCATTTTATTTCGTAGTTTTAGTTTAGGTTGAGAGATGCTAGACAAAGCAGATGTGCATAGCCACCATCATGCAACACAAATAGACCATTAGCCGACTCTGTATCCACAGGAATATGGCCTTGGAAATGCCCACCATAGATAAGTGCATGATCCTTTTCTATACACGATATGGCACTATAAATATCCCGATATTATACAACTGATGATAGAGCAACCGCTCTAAGCGCTACTAAAGAGTTAGGACTCTAGACTTTCAGTCAGAAACAGCAGCCAGCAACTATCAAACCAGGTACCTTCAAACCTGTCCGGCAAGAGTGGCCCAGTCTAATCATGTTAGTATACATGGTAAACAAGCACCACCAAGATGCCCAGTTAAAGGGAAAGAGGCAGGTTTAGCGGCGTTCTTTATCCTAGTCAGACAACAAGGCCAAGAAGCACTGGGCATCTCTTTTCTCCTTATTAATAAGCGGAAACAGGGCTTACTTACTCCTTAAGCAGTTTAGGTTTGCAAACCGGTGATTTGATCGAGTCATCAGCTCTAGTGAGGTTGTTGACCAGGACTAAGGAGGCCTCTCTCCCCGGTTAGGTGCCAAGACGTATGAGATCAGTGGCATCGGTTTGACATCGGAGCTTTCATTCTCCTAGATGGATGACATGACGAGATGTACGGGTTCATTAACACCGAGAGGGTTAGCCCCGCACCTGGTTTCAAAGCCAAGTATTTCTAAGCCCCCCCCCGCATTGGTAGTTAGAGTTATTTGCATTAGTATACAACATAGTAAGTTTTTGCTATAAAGTTTCACTCCTCAAAATAAGATAAGATCGGAAAACATCAATATAAGGGAATTAAGAAAGAATAAAGTTGAATACAATTTGAAATGCTATATACTAAGAAGTGCAATCTAGAATCATATCATATGATAATATATAAAGAAAGTCTTCTAAGCAAATGACAGTAAGTAATTAAAAAATATTTACATGGATCTAAGTATATCTTGTCTCGACTAAAACCCGATTAGATTAAGTTAAAATGAATTAAACTATCAAAGCATGCAAAATTAAACATTTTTCTTTATAAAAACGCAGGACACAAAATATTTTAAATAATAATAATAATAATAATAATAATAATAATAATAATAATAATAATAATATTAATAATAATAATAATAATAATAATAATAATGATAATAATAATAATAATAATAATAATAACAAAGTCTTTCGCTAGCGAGGACTACTATTGAGCGTAACCAGTTATACACTCCTTTTGAAATTTTCATCTCTATTTTTCTCGTTATTTACTGAATATTTTTAATGAAACCTATATGAAATATGTTCCTTATTAAATTGTAAAAATGTTCTATTCTGAAAGAAGTTTTAAAAAATTTTATCTAAAAAAGTTATTTTAAAGTTTTTGTTAAAAAAGTTGTGATTTTCTCATTATTCAGACATGTATGTCAAAGAGGGAGTTGCAAAAATGAGTTGTGGTCTGAGGAGAAATAGAAGCTGAAACAGAGAGAATATTCAGACCTGTAATAATACAAAAAGGGAGTTGCAAAAATGAGTTGTGGTGTGAGGAGAAATACAATCTGAAATAGACAGTAGGAGAGTTTTTATAAATACATACAAAACCACATTCATTTTTTTTAAATTAATAAATTAAATAAAATATAATCTTAAAAAGATACGATACAAGTTAGAAAAGCATTTCATCTAAGGCATGAATATTGTTAAACAAAATGTTTTTACTATAGGCTTATAAAATAAAGGTACAAGATTCAATTTGAAATTTCTTTATCTTCAAAGTGCACTTTTATACATTTTACAAAGTAAGGTATTATATTTTTATACTTTACTTTGTAAAATGTAAAGTGTACTTTGAAGATAAATAAATTTCAAATTGTATCTTGTACCTTTATTTTAAAATAAAGGTACAAGATTCAATTTGAAATTTATTTATCTAGCCTATAGTAAAACATTTTGTTTAACAATTTTCATGCCTTGGATGAAATGCTTTTCTAACTTGTATCCTATCTTTTTAAGATTATATTTAATATATTTTTCTTTATAAAGATAAATATTTTTAATATGATAAATACTTAGGAAATAAGGTAGAATAAACTGGAAATCGTAAATCACAATAAACCAAATAAATAAACCAAATGTAATAATGATAGCAAATATTAACACTAGTTATAATCAGATATATATTTAGAATGGATTAGAAATCGGACTATGGTGATATATTTTACATATGCATATATAGTAAATAATGTATTTTGAAATTATATGCAAATAATAATTTAGATATCAAATTAGTATATAGAATAGAAGTCAATGAACATTAAATATTCTAACAATATTTGGAAATGTTGAATATTAGTTGCAAATAAAAAAATATGTTTTAATTATAAATATAATAAAAAGCAAATGAGAGAGTGTGAAAAGATTAGATGTGTTGTAATGACAATTTTTAATCATCATATCGGTTATAGTAAAAGTAGAATTAAATTCTCGAGTATTGACTTAAATACTCAGTTAATTCGTTGAAAAAAGAAAGTATTAAATGATTGGTACGTGGACCCCAAATAAATAAATAGATAAAGTAAATGCAATAATAGAAAATAGATATAAAAAATTAGTTATATATCTATAATATATCTATGGAATAAATTTGAACATGAAATAGAGTAGGGTTAATTTGTTACATTAATTAGACGTTTATAATTTTATTGTAGAATGATAGGTTAAAATATAGTCAACTATTAAATCAGCATACAGAATTAAGGGAGATTGGAACATTCAAAGCATTTGTCTAACTGCGATATTTAAAGATGTTAAAGATTAGTTTACATTTAAATTTCAAATTATAAATCAACAAAAATGGTAAAATGGGAAAATGTATGAAAATATAAAATATTATGTTATAATAACAACATTAACAATCCTAAAATGATAGAAGCAAAATAAGAATTAAATCAAATATTTTAAAATACTCATTTAATCATTTAATTAATTAAAATAATAAATTATTATATGATTAGTGCAATAAATACAAGTGCAAATATTATTCAGTCAAGTAAACAAAGAGGAGGAGAGGGGAAGGAAGGGGAGGAAATTAGTTTGAGAAATGATTATTAATCCGTTTTTTACACAGTGATCACCACTTATCAAGGCCCGGAAGCCACTCAGGGATAAGGGTTATTGCAAGTACATTACGTTAATGTGGAGATTTGATGAAGTGTTTACTTAAGGGGGCGGTTCATTAGGAATTTGTTAGCATTCGACTTGAAGACATCCAAGTTGTAGTCCGCTGGGAAGCAGGCAGACGGAACAGAGTTCCATAGGCGTGCAGTTCTAAGAAAGAAGCTTTGTTCATGGAATCCGCGTTTTGATTTAGGCACAAATATAGAGTGGGGGAACTTTTTCATAGTGGATTCAGCTAGACGGGTGTTTTTTCGTGAAAGATTGGCGAGGGGGGACCAGAGATTGGAGTTCAGACAAGCACTTGCCATGGAAATAACGATAAAACAAGGATAGGCTCGCAACGTCTCTTCTGTTGGAGAGAGGTTGCAGGGTAGAGAAAATGGCATCCCCCACTATTGAAGAATATTTGTTTATAAAGTTTACAGATGGAGAAAGAAAAAAGTTCGTAAAACATTCAAAATAATAAAAGAGATGAATAAAATATGAATAATTACGCAAGTAAAATTAAATATTAAACTGATAAGGTTATAAATATAGAAATTAATTAAAATATAAATCATTATTGTTTATTATTAATGGATATAAACTATTATGAAATAAGAATAAAATTGAACAAAATATACAAATTAATTAATGAATATATGATAGATTGAAGTGAAATATTTGTTCATTATAATCACAATACAATAATATTAATGCAAAAAATAGCTTAAATGATATCAACGGTTAAAATTATTACATTAGAATTTACGGCTAAAATATAAAATAAATTAAGTATGTCATATAGTTTCAATATATTAGGATAAAAATAATAAAAAATTGGCATATATTCAATAAGTTAGAGTAGATGAAATATAATTGTAAAAGGATAACTAATAAACATACCAGGTAATAGTTTATTTTAATATTATAAATTAACTCAAATTATTTATAAATAAAAACTTATCAATATATATTAATTTATATTGAAATGTTTTAAATGTTAATATTTCATTTAAATAATGTAATCAGTTTATAATACAAATTAGACTAATAAATAAACGATTTATAATAAAACAATAATAAAACTAGATAATTATCATAATTTAAAAATATAATAAAAATCATTTAATATGACTAGGTTTAATAAAGGAAAGTAACTCATTTAAATTAGAAATTAAATAATCACCATTTAACTGTTCTTTTAACAAATTACGATAAAATATTACAAAGGGTAATTATATATTTAAATTAAGTAAAATTAATAGAAGATTAATTGACTGACAATAAAAGAATTATAATTTATGCAATAATAATTTTAAATAAAATAGAAATAAAACTGAATTAGATATGGATATAAAATTTAGATAAAATCAAAAATGTTATAACCGGAAATATAATACAATATATTTTGCTATTATTTTCGTATAGTATTAAGTAGATATATGGTGTATATATTACAATTATTCATATTTTTAAGTAAATATATAGATTAATTATAAATAATAAATTAATAAAATGTCAAATAGAATATTTTAATAGTGCATATCAAAATTAACACAATTTATAAATACGAATTTACAAATTTTACTGACTTTACTTGAAAATTGCAAATGGCGTAATAAAGAATAAAATAAAAGGTAATTGCAACTTCTTATCCAATTTTCGGATTTTATAATCATGTTCAAAACATCCTATTTTCTTTTAATGGACTTATAGTTGATATTTTTTTCTTATCAGTTAGAGGCAGATAGATTTATTAATTGATATAATAATTAAATGAATAATTTTGCGCTACGAAACAGTTCCTGTCAAGAATTGTGAATGTCAACGTAATTAAAGGATTAAAATGGTAAGATGGTCAACATCATTAAATTTGGAATATAGACTTTTGTCATTTGATATATATAAGTATACGAGAGTAAAGTAAAAGCTCTTATTCTTTTACTAGTTTAAGAGCTACAAAGACGGGAGTCTCACCATTAAAACTATTAACCGTTTGTGTGCCAGAATTTTCCTTTTCTACATAGTCACCACTATTATCAATGCACTTTTGCCAGAAATTAAATGACATATATCTGCTTCTGACGCGCGTCTATAATAGAGGTGTCTTTTGTCGAGACTTAAACCGTCAATATCTGCAACAGAGGGACGAAAGTTCCAGGTTAGTAATGCATGTGTTCAGTCATCATAAAGATGCATTTTGTAATTCCCTCTGATGTATTTGAGCGGAATAAAAAAATAAGAGGCATTACTTTTGGAACGCCTCTCATATGTATAATGGCCAACACACGAGGAAAGCATATATATATATATATATATATATATATATATATATATATATCACAATAGCATTTACATAAATTCCTAAACTATTTGCAGCACTAGTTTTTTTTTTCCTGTGGTGTTTAACGAAAATTAGTTGGTGTGTGATTGAAAAAGAAGTTTAAAAAATGTACTCACTATTACAGAGATTAAACTCACACTTTTCAGATTCTTGTACCTTTTGTTGGATTTATCCTCTCCCATGTATCATTATTATGGAATATTAACGTGGCTACTCACGCATTTTTATGGGACAGACTGCCCGCACCTTACGTATGATGGATTTTCAATCCTCAATTTCAAGCCTTGTGTGACATCCTCCCATCACAGAAGAGAATAGTAAATACCAGGCAACGAAGAAACGAAATATTATTTAATTACAAAACAATTTTTAAAAGCACATTTTTTCCTTAATTATAGTCAAAGATTTGCATTGTTAAATTTCACTGATTGATGCTGTTTACGATGATTTTAAAATCGCACTATCTTTTTGACTGGTTAGTACAGAAATGAAATATATATACTTTTTATACATTTTCCAAGATTACATTTAAACATTGTAATTCAGAAACTTCAAAAAATCACAATATTAATTTCTGAATAATAATAAAAAAATTAATAAGAATAATAGATTATATGTCTCTCTGTCTGTCTCCATTTTGTAAAGTGTATCTCCTTCAATATGCAAGGTTGCAGAACGAAGCGAAACGGATCAAATGATTGTATTTTTGCGTCATTGTGAACCGGTATAAATAGCTGCTAAGGGATCGAAATTTTACAAGAACTTGGCAGCCGTAAGTTGACTAAACGTGTTATTTTTACGCATGCGCAAATATACATTTATACGTTAAGGTCGGTTCATTTTCACTATTTCTTAACCATTTAACGATAGCTCAAACGTTAACAACTAAGACTGGATTGCTATGTTTTGGTTCTGATTCTGGTTGATGGCAGGCAAGTCATATTTTTTTTATTTATGAAATGACTACAAAATATTGAGTATGATATTCTAATATACAAAGGACTATATGTCTGTCTGTCTGTCGGTCTTCATACTTTTTAAACTCTACCCCCCCCCGAATTAAAAAAAAGAAACTCAAAGTCGCAGAGCGGCGCTAAGGGCCTCAAATGATTGGATTTTTTACGAGCCGTTCTTTTATAGGTATTTGGCCGGTTAAAATTGTTTTTAATGGGTCAAAAATGGGTCAAAATTGAAAAAAATCATTAAACATTTTGCACATTAATCTTAATTTATATTTAATCTTTAATTTTTAATAGGTTTGTATGCGTGTAACGTTGGTGCAGTTGTAAAGTCACCAGCTTTGAGTTCTACAGTTTCGATTCTAGCTGATAGCACCTAAATACTCTTTTAATTTTGAAATCTATAATAGTATACACGAAATTTGGACTAATTAAAATATCATATTAAAGTGTATTTCACTCCCCCTCCTCCGCCAGTATATAATAATCGACAGAGAATTGACTCTATAATAATAATTACGAATTCTTAATAAATTAAAATATCTATTTAAAAGTATTTTGCGATCCGCCAACGTGTTCAATACAGAAGTAAGGCAAAGTATACTTTTTTGTTTTAGTTAAGTAGTTTTTACATTTTTTTTTTCTCTGTTGTTTTGTACTTTGTTTTTTTTTGTTTTTTTGCTCTGTTGTTTTGACACTCTTGTTGTTTTGTAAGCTTATATTTTGATCTGTTTCCATCTTTCTATACAGTGATGTAATTTAATATACTTTACATATTACTAGCCTGGGTTCCCGGCGTTGCCCGGGTGTTTGGGTGTGTGTGTTGAACAAAAAAAAAATTGTAATAGGCAGGCAGGCTCGAACCCGTGACGAAAAGGTGGGAAAGAAAGTGGAGGTGTGTGTATGGGTGTTGGTAGCAAAAACAAAAGGGAAAATTGCGAGCGCAAAAAAAAAAAAAAAAAACATAGGAGTAGTAAGCAGGCTCGAACCCGTAACGCGTCAGAAGAAAAAGACGTGAAAAAAAAATGAAAAAAAAAACAATTTTACCGATGTGCCTACCGTGGTTGTGACGTCACGGGCGGTTAAAATAACGCGTTTTTAGCGACGTCGTGAACATGAGGGTTGAATGACTTGCGCAAAATGTTAGCGAAAATATCGACCCTCCCTGTGGAAAACTGCCCAGTTGAGGGTGAAAAAATTAATATTTTTTGGCCAATTTTTCGATATTTGTAGTCCGAATGGTCAAGCTTCCAAATGATACCGATCTCATAAAATCCATCGCCTCTGTGGAAAGTATAGGCAGAAATACAACCATGCATACATACATTTAAACAGTCAGGTGAGATTTATATTATAGATTATCTTATATCTTATAGATTATCATGTTTCATACTATATAATCTAAATTATATCGCTGACGTATGCTAGCGTTTACACTGAACGGATTTCTACCCATCAACGACTATTTTAATAAACTTATTAAAGAGAAAGGAGTTGATGGTTCAGAGGACGCTTCTACCAATTCCGTAGCTGGAAATCTCGTGAAGTAGACCTTTATACCACACCTTATCAAATGCCTTAGGTACATCAAAAGCAGAGATAAACTCGCAACGTCTCTTCTGTAAGAAGGAGGAAGTTAAGGGGGCAAAAATCTCCTCGCCAACAAATTTCGAAGACGGTTTTGTACTCTGTCAAGGCAAGAAAGGTACTCTTGGGAACTCCTTCCTAGCTGTGTTTAATGGATATTTTTTCATGGATAATGTGTTTGTGCATTAAATACGTCAATGGGTTGATATGCCGTAACAATTTTCTTTATATCATTTATTCGTTTTATCAGTAACTTATATTCCCTCTTCCTCTGCATGGGCACAATTATACGTCCGCTCCTCGTTCTCTAGATCGTATGTATAAGCAAACGTTTGTAAACACGCATTCAAATACTTAGAGGAAGAGAGAGAGGGTGATTGGGTGGGAGGGAGTTAGACAGCGACAGTAGATTGGGGAGAGAATCAGATAGAATGAGAGGCAGAGAAAACAAGAGGGAAAGGTTGACAGAGACAGAGGTAGGTGGGGAACAGGAACGAGAAAAAATCAAGAGGAAGTGGAAGAAAAAGAAGATAGAGAACGAAAGAGATAGAGCTGGAAAAGAAAGAGAAAAAAGATTAAGGGAATGAGACAAAGAGAGAGAGAGAGAGAGAGAGAGAGAGAGAGAGAGAGAGAGAGAGAGAGAGAGAGATAGTAAAGCAGAGAAACAGAGAAAAAGAGACAGAAAATGGAGAATGAGACAAAGTAACAAAGAAAAACATAAATGGGGAGCGGGAAATAAGAAAAAATAGGAGAGAGAGAGACATGCAGATAAAAAAGGGTGTTAGAGAAAGTATAATACGAACATAGGTTAACGGAGAGAGAAAGAGAAAGAGAGAGAGAGAGAGAAGGGGAGTGAAAGAGAGAGAGGGGGAGGGGGGAAGATTTCCTTTGATAATATCATTTCTTTTCCCCCAAATCTCACCAATGATTCCCCCGGAGAGATGTTACGTCTCCACGGCAAGTTATCCCAGTCCCATTTCGCAGCTGTGGAAATCGCCCTTCCAGCTGGGCACACAGGATAGACGACGTGACTCCCTTTCCGACATGCAAATACTATTTCCCCATTTATAAATGCAATTTGATAATAACAGCGCAATTAAATATATTATTCAAATCTCAGGAGAAGCAAAGCACGTTATTTGATACCACGACCATACATATACCCGCAGCACTAAAGTCGCCGGCTTGCTTGAATTTTTTTTTTTTTTTTTTTTTGGATTTCCGTAAATTTGAGAAGGTGAGGAAAACACATGAACGTTGGACTTGTAGGGGGAAAAAACGCAATTCAACAGAGAAATAAGATGAATAACTCGTATAAAGTAAAAGTCACTTTGTGTGTGTGTGTTCTTTCCTTATAGGTTTCGAAACGGCTGAGCCTATCTTTTGCAAGTTTTACCCAAAGCTAATTTATATGTCTGGCAGTGTTCTTAGATATGTTTTGTACAGAAATTCATCCGATAAGTATCGAAAATCGAAAAAATCCGATCATTCAATATAGTCTTTATTTCTTATAGATAAAACATTTTTTATAGGGATTATTTTCTGTTACACCGACAAGGTAGATAATAAAATCTTAGCAAATTATTTTTTCTTAAAAATACAGAATTATTGACATCGGGCGATATAGCTCAGTGGTAGCGCATACGACCGCAGATCATATTTAAGCGTATTATACAACCGGGCAACCCCGGGCGTCGGGTTATCCAGTTTATAGATATAAACTAACAGGATTCGATTGAAATTACAATGTTGCTTACTTTAAAAAAATTGTCCTAAAAATACATGTCAGCTCAGTACTTTAAATAAATAAAACAACTGTTATAGCGATTTAATCTATTCATTAAATCTAACAATTTAAATATTTGGAAAATAACCAACCTTTTTTACCATGTAAAATGGAATTCTATTCACGACGTCGGTACTTATCTAGTTTAGGACCCAAAGTTGACCTAGGGTTTATTTTCAGCAGCCTCGTAACCTTCGCTTCCCTTATTTCATCTTTTAGTCCCCACATCTGTGATCGATGTTTTTTGACAAAGGGAGAAGAATTGCTGTTTTCTGGGTGAAAAATCTATCTATCTAATACTTTGCTGTTGGTTAGTATTTTTTTTAACCTTCTTTGCTCTCCTTACACCAAGTGGTTTTATGCCGCTGCAGCAAATCGTCAAATAGGTTTGAAAGTCTATGAAATTTCTAAAACTCAACCTTTCATCATTTCTCGATATATGCACTTGTTAGCGATAATAAAGCACGCACAGCGTGTTATTAAAATATTTTGTTTATCTTGAATAACCTTTTCAATTTCTGAATGACAGTCTTGATATTAATTATGGCGTGCGGGCTTGGGTTGATGTGTGGAAAAAGAAAGTGTCGCTTAGTTCGTCCGTCGTAGTTGATCTCTCTCTCTCCCTCTCTCCCTCTCTCTCCTTCTCCCCCTCTCTCTCTCTCTCTCCTCCCCCTCTCTCTCTCTCTCTCTCCCTCTCTCTCCTCCTCTCCCCCCTCTCTCTCTCTCTCTCTCTCTCTCTTGTCTGCTATCTCTTTTATTAGTCTAGATGACGTCAACATTCCAACATGAATTGTCTTAAAATGTGGGTCAATTTCGCTGGCCCAATCTCTGGGGATTCTACCCCACACATTTAGACCGCTTTTGACGCCATTCCCGGGTATCTGCCCATGCTTCTGACCGACTTTCCTTTTGAAGTAATTCCCGGGGTCTGGGTTATCCAAAACCTTGTTTGGAGAGATTACCATTAAAAGAAATCTCCGACAACTTCACGTCGGCATCTTTCGGAATTGTTGCTTCAGCATCTATAAGGCGCCGAAGCAAAAACTGCTAGACGATTAATTCAAAACGCTGAACTCATGAAACAAAATGATTTTCTATTTAAAAGTCATGCTAAACATTCGGGTAAAAAAAAAACCCTTCTTGATTTAATGAACATCACGCTTTCATTGAAACTTATCTTCTAACAGTTGATTGGCTCATCATTTCGGCATTTTCCGACTGCTTACGTAACTTACCGGAAGATACCGACGCACAGTTGTCAGAGATATTTATTATTACAGAGCCAATTTTCTTTTGATTATTATATGGTACCCAATATATAGTAGCATTTTTTAAAAATTACTAAAAAAAAAGTAGCAGCTATTATTTTCGGCTAATAAAACATTGGTACGAATACCATATATCAAATTTCAAGTCTGTAGACCAAAGATTGACAAAATAGATTGGTAGAAACCGCTCCGCGCGCGCGCACACACACACACAGATAAGGCCATTTATATATATATATATATATAAATATATATGTGTGTGTGTGTGTTATATGTATGTGTCATATATATATGCGTGTGTGTGGTTGTGCGTGTGTGTATATGTATATAATCATTTACTATATTTGCGTTGCCCTGTCGTAACATATTATATTCATCATTACCGAATTAATTCACTATTGATTATGATATTGTGCCCAATATACAATAGGGCAGGTTGATTTGCAACTTTTTTTTTTCAGAAAATCAATATGGCAGTGATGATGATAGTTGGGATTTGATGTGATAAGAACATATACCAAAAATTAGATTCCTATCTTTAACAGAGAATTGAGCATTTAATTTTTAAAATCGTGTAGAAAAATGCTGAAAAATCCTTCATTTTCATAGCATTTTACACAACCCTGACTTTGAAATTTCACTATTTTGTAAAAAAAAAAAATCCAATTAAAATTGATATATTTATATGAAATACTTTGAAAGAAAAATAAATACATGAATTATAATTTTAATTACGAATTAGCAAAATATCTTAACTGTTACTGCGAAATAGCATATTAATATATAGATTATTATGGAGCCAATTTCCTATTAATTGTTATATTGTACTCAATATATACTAGTGACCACCGTCGTTTCCCGATTGTAATATACGCTTAAATAAGGCATTTTAATTCATTCAGATTTTGTATTTAAAAGCCGATACTCTATTGATTATTATATATCAAATATATAGTAATGATTTCGAAATATATATGTATTACTATTAGTAATCAGCAGGAATCGAAACTATTGACCTCTCTCTCTCTCTCTCTCTCTCACACACACACACACACACACACACACACATATATATATATATATATATATATATATATATATATATATATATATATATATATATATATATATTAGTGGCCTGGCAAAGCCACAGGGGACACAAAATTTTAACCATAGAATATAATAATCTTCAAAAAGCCTGCAATTTTTCACATAGTTTCGTCCCACAGAACGAAAGATATGAGCATTTCAATATTCAATTTGACTACCAGTATAGATATATTCATATATAGATATGCCATCTTCTTTTTTGGCAATTTTATTAATTCATTCCAAATGTCAGCGACTATTGATCAGAATTTAAGTGAAGGCTCGTTGGAAAGCTAATGACTGGAATTGTCTTGTGGACTATGTGACCTTTGCTGTTAATGTCGCACATTAAAGGGATTGTTCATCATCCAAAACGTATTTTTGGCACTTTTTACAGCCATAAAATGTTTCAATCATAGCCATTTGTTTTTCTAGTTTTGTATATGAATTACAAAATATCTGATATTCCCCCCCCCCCAAAAAAAAACCTCTGGGCTTGCTGCTATGGTTTCAAATGATCTGAAATAACAGCAAGGGGAAACTTGATTCCAAATATTTCTCATATGTTATATCTCCCCTCTTTGGTTTTCATGCATAATATAAATTTCAAAGTGTATGAGTATTATATGATACTTCATATATTCATAATCGAACCCTATTTTCACTATCTCTCACTAGCACCCCCTCTCTCTCTCTTAATTACAGTCGAAAGTAATAAAGGAAGAGAAGAATTATGTGAACTGCAATGTTTTCCCTTCTTGTTGCCTAATCACCTTGTTGAATGAACCTGTCTGTACGCATATGTCCAACAAGATTTTGTTTCCTAGAATTTTCTCACTAGAATTTTCACATTATCATAATTACCAATTATCACCCACTCGCAATTATTCATAAGAATCCGTGACATAACGGATACAGTATGTAAAAATAAGTTCTAAGAGACACTCTTCTGAAGGGTGAAGTTTCAATCCGCAGTGCGGGTGATAGTAAAAATACAATTGCGAATTACTTACAACTTGTACCCGGCTATGGTTGAGAGAACGAGAACATGCTACACCTGTGAATGAAAGAAAGAGTTCTGCTAGAAATTCCGTTCGGATTCCCGAGCTAGACACTGTGCACTTGAAGCAAGTCGAGGATTACATCGGCAAAACATATGACGTCATGATGATTTTGATGAAGCGAATGACAGAATAACGGAACGACTGGTAAGCAAAGGAAAGAAATATTCCAAATTATTATTATTATTATTATTATTATTATTATTATTATTGCTAATATTATTATTATTATTATTATTATTATTATTATTATTATTGCTAATATTATAATTTATTATTATTATTATTATTATTATTATTATTATTATTGGCTCACAAGGAGCTTTCACACAGGCTATCAATGATCTTTCCTTGAAAACAACCTATGATGTTCCTTGGAAGCTGAGTGCCAACAGCTCTCCCCAGATTTCCAATACTCTCCACCTCTTTCGATGACATTTGCAAATAAATGTGCGTTATAGCAACAGCTATTTACCATTGATTTCTCGCTGGCAGCGGCCATTTGTCTGAATTAGAATTTGATTTGCAATAAGCCCCCCCCCCTCAACGTCCCAGTTCTCTTCGTACCTGTCCAGTATAGGTCTGGGTTAGCGCTATTTCCTCAGTCTTTTCATCCTCCTTGATCCTTCTCGACTATTTGGCATCACTCTTTTGGGAGAGGGCGATGATGGGGCAATGGGAGAGGATGTGGGAGGGGATAAAGAACTTGTAGATATGCAGCTTCAATGTACTTGTTTTCATGTAACGCTTCATCATGTTTTGCCTCTGCAGCAGTTTGTCTGGCCCGCGCATGTGGCTCATGTGTATTAATCTCCGCATCAAAGGGGTTTCCTTAATTTTTCAGTTGTTTTCATTATTGTTATTCGTTGTATTTTTCAACCATTCCTCTGATTCCATTTTCTCCTATTCTTTTTTCAAAATTTTCGACATTGTTTCCTAGTGCTTCTTGTTCATTAGAATATCTTAAACGAATGGTTAATAGTGTAACATAGTCGTTACATATCAAAACTCAGGACCCACACGTTGTATGCAGACAATCGCAAAGAAACAAAGACGAGGAAGAACTTGACTCATTTTTTATGTTGAAACAACAGACATTTATTTACAGGTACTTCCAGAATATCGCTTTTTCTCTTCAAAAGTCTTCTTGTACTCCAATGTGATTAACAAGACCCTGCAGTGTCGAACGCGTGTTACTCTGTCTTTATCAGACCATGTTTAGGGCACATCTTTCCCTGTCGCTCTTGGGCCTCGTGTATAAAACGTCTATTTCTTGCCTTCTCGGCCACGTTTTTCTTTTTTATGTAATCTTTTTCTTTCTTCTTCTTCGCTGTGACATCTCCATCGCACATGGCTCGGTCATTTGCAAAAGTTTGCTATTGCTGCTGCTGTTGCTGCTCTCATACGCGCGTCCGCACTCTGTTACAATAGTGACATCTTACTGGCAAAACAGGTCATGATCTCTGTAGTCTGAATAACAAAAAATTGGCTCCGTTTTCCAGTACGTCTTACTATTTTTAATTACTATCACAAATCACATTGCATTTCCGTAACAACCGTTTACCATTGGTTTCTTGCTTAATTCCATATACATATTGAAAGAGCCAAACTAATAATAAAATAACCAAATAAAATCTAATAAAAAGAAATTATTATTATTATTATTATTATTATTATTATTATTATTATTATTATTATTATTATAGGAGTGGTCACGCAGGCCATCATCAAAGATTTCTCTTTAGAGTCCGAGTAACAACAAGTCTCTCAAGATTTCCAATAATCTCAGCCTTTTTCAATAACCTTTGCAGATGAATTTGCGTTATCGCAACAGCCGCTTACCATTGATTTCCCGTTTGCAGCAACCATTGGTTTTCGCTGGAATCTGGATGGCAATAAACCTCCCCAATGCCTCAGTCCTCTTTGCACTCATCCAGCGGAGGTCTGACTAGTGCTTTCTCTCATAAGTCTTTCCATTCTCCTTGACTCTCCTCACTTATTTAATGTAGTGCCAGTTTATGGTCACACACACACACACACACACACACACACACACACACACACACACACATAAACGTGGGGTGGAAGGCAGAGACGCATGGGTGTTAACTTACAATTATGCAATTTCAATTTTCATGATTCCATGTGATACCTCTTTGTGTTTTGCATCTGTATCAGTTTCTGTATGGCCGCCTTTCATCTGTAGCTTATCCACACTAATCTCCCCATTCAAGGGTTTTCCTTAATATTTCAGCCCTTTTCATTGTTGTTAATAGTTGTATTTTCTCGAGAACATCCGTCTGATTTCAATCTCCCCCACTCTTTTTTGAAAGCATTTCGGTATTGTTCTTAGTGCTCCTACTATTAGTGGTGTGACTTTCTAATTTTTTTTTTTTTTTACAAATAAATCACCACTTATCGAAGCCTAGAGGCCACTCGAGGATAAGGGTTAAAGAGTGTACAATGGTCAAAAGGACAATATCATAGTAATCGTTAGAAGTGTAAATTTGGTAAATTGGATTACTTAAAGGGAACGGCTCATCAAGAAATTGTTTACATTGGACTTGAAGAGGGCCATATTGTATTCAGCTGGAAAGAAGGTAAACGGAAGAGAGTTTCAATGTGTTTAGTTCTTAGAAAGATTTTCCATATTCCTTTGAGCTTTCCAGCCAATTTCATATATTTGCCCCGCTTCTCCGTCTCTTTGATCTTCTTTCCTTTCTACAAGCTGGTAGGACTTTTAATTCTTGTTAGCAAATATGGTATCCGGTCTTCTTGCTTGGATGGGTTCATCTGTTTGTATATCCATGTCCCGTAGAGTTTTGTGACTTTCAAGTACTGCTGCCAGTTTGTGCTTGTACCATTTGTCTGGGTGTTTAAGTTATTTGTATAATTCGCAGTGTATTGCATTCTCCATTTTATTGTGTCAATTTTTATATTCTTTTGGGGTATTATTATTATTATTATCATTATTATTATTTTTTAAAAATTATTATTATTATTTTTATTATTATTATTTTATTATTATTATTATTTTTTATTATTATTATTATTATTATTATTATTATTATTATTATTATTATTATTATTATTATTATTATTCGATGTATGCATGGCTTATTAGTTGCATAGATATGATGCAATCAAGCCCCCACCCCACCCCACTGATGACTGACGACCAACATCGATTTATCGACAGAATTCAAATTTACAATGAATGATACTGTAGCTTCATACCATCCATCAGCATCTGTCATCCTTTATATGAACGATAGTACGTTGAACCAACGTTGAACCAACCGAAACCACCAGCGACCAAATTGGTTCATCAGTTTTGCACCATCATGCGTGGGCGAAAGTGTCGTATAGAAATCCAAGTCCCTGTACAAAAATATCTAGTCATTAGGTGCAATAGCACCCGAGGTCGCCTCCCACCAGCTTAACGGCGTCAGATTAGAGAAACGACACCGAATTCCCGCAGGCTTCCACTATCATTACTTATTAAAAATAGGAAGAAAACATTCAATCATTGTTGCGTAAATTTGCTGCTTGATTTCTAGTCTACACTAATATGCATGGCGTTTATTTATTTTACTGTATGTGGATGCGTTTTATAATGGCTGCTAGCCTACAAGACATTTTCACACAGCACATACACACATATACGTATGTATGTGTGTGTATGTTTCGGTAAACTATGCTTTTTCAATTATATTTCACTATTTGTGCTTATTAATCTTTTAAGTTTAGAAGCTCAATGTTCGTAACAGCAGAGCATATATAAAACAATAACAATATAGCTACATTCTAAGTCCCAAATCTTTATTTTTCTTACTAAACAATTTTTTCAGCATTTCAAAACTTAGGCACATGTATTACAGATCTGTTTCTGCACACATACATAATCAATTATTATTATATCAACATTGAATGTTTTCGTGTGTATACTCTTCGAAAAATAAAAAAAATCGCTTAGAAAGATATGCATGAAAATATAATGTTGGAAAAAAATGAATTCCAACACAGCTTATTTATTGTATTAAGTGTAAAGCTAGTTTTAGTTTCAAATGTTCTAAAAAGGTTTTAATCAATAAAGAGATTATTTATATAATAATCATACCTTATTTAACTAATGTTTATTGCATGTACTATGTTTATTAGGGTTATATCTAAAATGGGGTTATTTAGGTTGGGGATACGAAACTAACTCACTTTTTAAAACTGCATTGAAGGTGTTTTTCGTATTGTTTGGTAAGTTATTTAGGCTGTTCACGCTGTAAGGCGGATTAAACCATGTACAATATCTACGTCTGTTTTTCTTATTTTTATTTCAGTTATGTTTGTTTAGGGTACTCATAGCCATATTATGGTGGTATGGTCTCCTTTTTCTATTCTGACCACTCTTTAGTTCCTTAGGTTTATGCATACTATATTTAATTTCACTATTAAGTGCTGAACTAACTTTATAATATTTTTCCTTAGTATTAAATATTTGTTCGTTATAAGACCACCTAGATATTCATTTTAAGATGTTGGGAATAATAGCTTTCTTTACTGGGTTTAGATGAATAGATTTAAAGTCGATATAATATGGATTGATTAGGCGTTTGGCATGGTTCATATATATTGTTAATTAAGCTGAGAACAGTATTAAGAAAGTTCAATGATTTATCATTGATATCAATGGTTATTTTAGGTCAATATCTTTAAAGAAAATATGCTACAACTATTTGGTTCATTCCAAATTTCTATCAGCAGAATTTACAAAAGATCCCTTTTTTATCGTATCTTACTATAGATTTCCTTAAGAATGTATAGACACGCATACCTGAGCCGATCCGGTCTCAATCGTAATGTCAATTTTCTCCCCTATTTTTTTCTGGTCTAAAATTTATTGTATTTAATTAGTGTTCTCCAAGCTTATTTAACTATGTCAGTTGCTAATTTGGCTATATCTGTTTCAGTTTTTGCTAGTTTTTAAGAACTGTTCAACAATTCCGAATAAATTGACGGGTAATAAACATCAATGTCAAACATTCTAAACTTACTATTCCTCCCTTGGAGTAATGTCACAAACCAACTCAGAACTTGTTCAGGAGACGTCCATAGTTTATGAGTTACATTGACTTAAATTTTAGGCAGGATCATAAATCCCTTTACTAATTATTCCTATTTTAGAGATACTTGGGGGATCAATCTTATGCTAGGTTTGTTATTAATTCATTCTTTGTAGTATTTTAGAGTAAACCTTGGGCACTAAACATAAATATTGTCATATATATTTATTTTGGAACATATATTCCGATATGGAACATATAATATGAAGTAATTTCTAATTGAAACTTGTATTAGACAACATTAATTTATTTAACATGCTATTAGCTTTTTTAAATATATAGTTATGTGTGTTTACATTTGATAAATATGAATAAATTTTCAAACAATATAACCTTATATGAAGAAATAGCAATACGAAAAACACTCAGATGACCGTACACAAACAATATTAAATGCGGTTTAAAAAGTGAGTTAGTTTTGTATACACAACCTTAATAAACCCGTTTTACATATACACCTAGTTAACATATTAGTTAAATTAAATAGTCTTATATAAATATTCTCTTTATAGACTAAAACTTTTTTAGAACATTTCAAACTCAAACATTACATATTACTAGCTTTATACACAGATGGCTACTTAAATAAATATGCGATGCTAGATCTTCTATGAAAAACAATTTTCCGTCAATATAGTATCATGTATATTCCTTTCTAAGCAAAAAATTCTATTTTCTGAAGAGTAAAAACACGAAAAGATTCGTTATTAAAAAAATATTAATTGATTGCGTACAGAAACATCTTTAATAAACGTACTAAAGTTTTGACATGCTTTTATATATATATATATATATATATATATATATATATATATATATATATATATATATATATATATATATATATACGAGAGTTTATCCAAAAAGTAAAACTTCAAAACTGGGAGTGGTACCATTAAAACGTGTGAACTTTTGGGCTCGCAGAATTTATTTTTCTATATAGTCAGCACCATTCTCAATGCACTTTTGCAAGGGCGTCCAGAGCAAGCTTTTTCACACGATGGCTGTTACAAAAGTAAAGCCATCTTTTTTTATTATTATTAAGAAGTTGAAGAGTTATAAAAACGAGAGTGGTGTAATTAAAACGAGTGACATTTTGTGCTCTGGAATTTGTTTTTCATACACAGTCACAATAATTCTCAATACACTTCTGCGAGGAATGCAATGGTACATCTTATCTTCTGACATACGGCAATGACCAGCGTTGCTTTCTTAGAGTCTTATACTATCAATATCTGATTATACTTCTATGTTTTTTTTTTTTTTTAATTTTTACAGTTTGATAGGATTTGAAACATTGGCTATCGTTTTATGTAAAAGAACGAAAAAAAAAAACAACAAAAAAAAACGAAGTTTTTGTCCGGCACTTTCCAGCGGTTTACATAACTTGTCCGAATATGTCGACCATAACTGGGTCCATATTCCACATAAGCCCGAAGCATTTTTTTTTTAATCAAACTTGTTTGAATGAAAGATTATGCTGGCGTAAATCACTATAATTCAGTAATAGTTTGATATTAATGTTGTCATTAGTTTTCTGTTTCTTGATTTAGAAACGTACAAAAGAGGCTACTTGAAGTTTGCCAACATCCATGAGTGAAAGTGGAGTAATTAGGTATCCATTCCTCGTGGATATCCAGTTCACCAGTACATTTTTTTACACATTTTAAGTAAGATAAAGATTTTCATGCGCAGGATGAACCAAATGAGGATTGCGAACATCGATATAAAATGTTCGAACCTGGGGGACCCAGATGTTAATTCTTCGCTAGTCTCTGTTAATTATTGTGGCCCACCAAAATTAACAAACTATTTTAAACACTGTAGATTAAGATATTTTACAGGCTTAATCCATGTTGCCAACATCCATGGAGGAAAGTTAAAGTATAAAAACGACTAGATCGAACTTGAAATATCTAGGCATCTGGCATCAATTGGGATGGATGGCTCTCGTCTGGGTGAGGCCCCGTGTTTTGACAAGCTTCTCGGTTTGACCTTTACTCCTGATCTGAAATGGAACACGTACATCAAGTCTGTTGCCAAGGTCGCTGGAAAGATGGTGGGATCCTTCTACCGCTCCAGAAGATATCTCACTACTGATGCAATTCTCTATCTATATAAAAGCCAAGTACATCCAAGGATGGAATACTGTTGCCATATCTGGGCAGGAGCTGCTAAAAACAGCCTATCCTGCCTTGACAGAGTACAAAATAGACTTCGTGGCTTAGTGGGAGACGCCCTTTTCTCTACCCTGCAACCTCTCTCCCACAGAAGAGACGTTGCGAGCCTATCTTTGTTTTATCGTTATTTCTATGGCAAGTGCTTGTCTGAACTCCAATCTCTGGTCCCCCCTCGCCAATCTTTCACGAAAAACACCCACTCCACTGTGAAAAACTTCCCCCACTCTTTATCTGTGCCTAAATCAAAACGTGAATTCCATGAACAAAGCTTCTTTCTTAGAACTGCACGCCTGTGGAACTCTGTTCCGTCTGCCTGCTTCCCACCGAACTACAACTGTGATGTCTTCAAGTCCAACGTTAACAAATTCCTAATGAACCGCCCCCTTAAGTAAACACTTCATCAAATCTCCACACTAACGTAAGGTACTTGCAATAATCCTTATCCCTGAGTGGCTTCGGGGCCTTGATAAGTGGTGATCACTGTGTAAAAAAAAAAGAAAAGGTGTTCATTCTTCGTCGGTATCCATTAACCACCGCAACCCGCCAAGATGCGCTGCTTTAAGCGATACATTTGAAACGCAGTAGAGTAAGTTTTTTTTTATATATATTTACAGTCCGAACCACGTGAAGGTAAGCAAGAGCTATGAGCGAAACTAGAATTAACGAACCAGTTGGATTCGAACTCGAAACACCTTGGTCTTAGTCTGCGTCGATCTCCAGTTCACTACGATGCTACTTGCAGGAATATATTTTAAGCACGTATCTTTAGTCGAATAGTTTTATTAGTTGTTCACGTGTGTTTATATATAATCCGACTTTTTCTATATATCATTGTATTTTTGTTGCTGTGTATCCTTTATGAAAAGCTTGTGTTTTGGCCGAAATAGATGTAACTAGTCTTCCTCTGCTCTATCTTTAATTTTATTGAAGGCGCTCGGTTGAGCTTCCTTCTATGACCCTCCACCAATAATTTCCTTTTATCCATTTCTGTGCTTAACATCAAACGAAGCTTCCACGAGCAAAATTTCTATCTCAGAACTACTCGTCCGTGGAACGATACTGCAAGGCTGCTTCCAAGCTGACTAAAACATTATCGTTTATTAAATCGGATGTAAATAAATTCTTGTTGAACGGTCCTCCTAAAATATCAAACTTCCACCATCATTACCGATCATCACGAGGTTGTCCCCGAGTTGCTTTTGGGCCTTGATTAGTATTTGCTATTTTAGTTAAAAAAATCAATAGAGCTAGAGGACAACAGACATTAGAAATTATATATACATAAACAAGTGTAACCGAAGTTAAAATGTTTTATAATGGATGTGAAATCTGTTGATATCATCCGACTTTTTATTATATACAGGATGAACTTTAAATTGACAACCTTATTTTCTTTAATTGCAGATTTGGAAACTATCGGTTATTTTGAGTTGAGCTTAGTTTTCCAATTCATGATGAAGAGACTGAAATCCGAGCAGACTTTGCAAATTGTGCAAATTCATTTTATTTATATTCGATGAATGAATAACTGACATTCGATGAATCAATACTATCACGAAATGGACCTGTCAACTGGAAACCTCGTCCTTGTGAATGAACCCTATTCTTTGGAAATATGTAAGATCCATTGTGAGCTGATAAACCACACACAGTAGACCCCCTATGATAAATCACACACAGTAGACCCCCTTTAAATCTAATATTCGGTGCGTTATTGCCAAAATACAGATTAATTAAATGCATAGAATTTGTGAAAAGTCGACCTCTAGATATACGCGCGAACATTGTATTTTAATTGTTAATGGCAAAAATTCCTTCGGAATAAACTATATATTTTTTATAATAAAAATATTTTTTCTGGCATTTACTTTAATTTAAAGTTCGCCGCCTCTAAAGGAACACCTTTTATGGCATTGCATTTGCACTGCTGTGTATCCTTTTATGAAGAACTCTGTTGTGTTTTGGCAATTGCAGAAGGCTTTTTTTTTTTAACGTCATTCGTTAATCAACGGACATGCATGTACATGATGCGCTTATGCCTTCTTTGCGCCCGTTTCAGAATGTCCAAGGCCACGTGATGCCGCTGGTTTCAATTGCATGCCGAGCGTACAAAATGCCCAAGTCATTATGTTCTTCTGTTTCGGTTAACATAATCCTCTCTGCTTTCAAGAAATCAATGGAAGGGTGCCAATCTACGAACTGTCTCACTCGCGATTCCCGCTTCGCTTCGCTCTCCACGATATCAATTTGTCTTCAATTCCAGCTGGTTGTACCCGCCGTACATTCGATAGCGTACTGCTTCGACATCAGCCACATTTAACTAGCTCAACAAATTCCATTCGCCTTCACTTATCAATTCATTTATCGATGGGCTCATCTCAGAAAAGTTCTCTCTCCGCATGCACCTAATATTTTTTGTACGACTTTGTTTTTTGTTTTATTTTTGTTTTACCTTTTTTTCTACTTTTAGAAGTCATTTACATTTTTTTACTATGAATTCGAACTGAAACATGCACAAAAAAGACATAATGCACACAAATGCAATCATTCGATATATGTATATATGCATATATTACATTTCTATATATGTATATATATATTGTAATATAAAATTATACAATATAGTACGTGTGTATATATATATATATATGTATGTATGTGTGTGTGTGTGTCTTGTTTGCATAAAGTTTAGATGAGATAAGTCATCTGTACCGTCAGTTTCAAACCCGATAATTAGGGACCGTTTTAGATACCCATATCAAACTCTCTTCAGCCAATACAAATTCTAATTTTTCTAATCCGCTCTTATTTTCGGATTTTCCTTATAATAGAGCACTCTGATGGATTTCTTTTTCAAAAAAAATATAACTAATTATATATATATATATATATATATATATATATATATATATATATATATATGAGTGTGTGTGTGTGTACATACATATGTATATTGGCAAGCAAGCTACGCATAAAATGAGTATGCTCTATTTCATTGTGGAAATCATCATGCTAACTATATATTTCTATCTACTATTATGTAAAATAAACTTTGTCTGTGTGTGCGTGTGTGCGTGTGTGTGTGCGTGTGTGTGCGTGTGCGTGTATATGTGCGTGTGTGTTTGTTCCCTATGGCCTCGAAAACGGTTGAACCGATTTTTATGAAATTTCACACAAGTGTAATTTTTTTTTACACAGGAATCACAATTTATCAAGGACAGGATGTCACTCGAGGATAAGGGTTAATAGCTATACATTAGTCAATGTGATTATGGCGTAGTAAACATAAGTAGTGGGAATTTTATAAATTGGATTACTTAGGGGGACGGTTCATGAAGAACTTGTTTACGTTGGACTTGAAGACCATCAGATTGTAGTCAGTTGGAAAGCAGGCAATCGGAAGAGAGTTTCACATGCGTGAAGTTCTAAGAAAGAAGCTTTGTTCATGGAATCTACGTTTAGGTTTAGGCACAGATAAAGAGTGTGGGAAATTATTGATAGTGGTTTTGGCTAGACGTAGCAAGGTCGCTAAAATTCAAAGCCGCCTGTAAAGCTTTCTTTCTTTAGACTACATGTTTGGCAACCATATTTCAACACATGTTTTTGTGCTAAATTATTTTATACTTGCTTATTCTTTTAATTTTGTTGAATATAAGTTTATTTCAGTTAGTTTTTAAAATGTAAATGTATGTAGACTATTCATAAAAAAATCCACTTTTACGTTTATTGTTTTATTTTTCTTTATAAATATAAAGCGGAAGTCTTGTACGGTACCCCCCTACCAACTCTCTGTCTGTCTGTCTGTCTGTCTGTCTGTCTCTCTCTCTCTCTCTCTCTCTCTCTCTCTCTTACTAGCGCTCACCCCGAAAACATGCCTTGTAGGAAGGAATACTGCGTTGAAGCTAGCCCTTGTGAATATTTGAGAGAAAAAGAATTAATACCTTTGTACTAGTAAGGTAAAAAACGCAATTTATAAATGTACTTGATGTGCCTAGCAGTGCTCTTAGATAGGTTTTCTATCGGAATGCCATCGATAAGTATCGGTAATCGATAATCGATAATCGAAATAATCCGATGAAAAAAGCAAGCAATTTTGACCAAAATTAACACCTTACACAGCCTAACATTACAAGTGCACCTGAGAAGTTTTATTACCACACAAGCTGAAAGTCTCACTATATAAAGTCGACAGCATGTTCTTTGATATAACAGGGGCGCGTCCGAAATGAATATTTCTGATTGGAGCACAATTGCACCATGATATTTGACGTTTGCATTTTAAACTTAAATTCAAGTCATTATCACAGCACATGCAGTAAAGCCAGGCATATAAAATCAACAGTAAGTTTTTTGATATGACATCGTTCGAAGTTATTTTTCTGTTTTGAACACAATTGATGCACGATACTAATTTTTTTGCATTTTAGACTTTAATGCAAACCATTATATATAAAAATAATTTAATAAAATCAACATTAGATTGTCTACAGTGCAATGTAGACTACAATATATTGTAGACTAAGTCACTGCATGAAGGCATAGAAGCTTCGTCCCAGTGCACCGCTATGTGTCCCCAACTAGAGGATAGCAACCAATTGATTTGATTGAAAATATATAGTGTTCACCTCAATTTAAAAATTAACTTCAAATCGAGAAGCTCCCCCCCCAAAAAAACAACTCCACAGCAAAAACTGAGTTTGAAACCAGCTTAAAGGCAACAATGCATGTCTAATCGTTGTTGTTCCAGGTAATTCAACATAACATTTAGTCCATATGCCTCGACTTTCTATTAGTGATTGCCAGAAGCTCATTAATCTCAACCTTTCTGGTTTATCCAATCGAAAAATCGGTCGAAGATTGAAATGTGAGGAGAAAACGATACGAATGACTGTAAAAAGGCACTAAAATACCGGCAGTGTTCGTGATGCCCCAAAGTCTGGTCGTCCTAGAGTTACTTCTTACAGGGAAGACAATACTATCACAATCCACAGCCTCAGAAACAGATTTGAAACGGCTCCCCCAATCCAACAACAGTATAATCTTGTTGAAAAGTGCTCTATTTCTACAATTAAGAATGAAGGAATTTAATTTGTGAGACGCAAACCAATGATTTCTGTAAAGAACAGAAAGCGTTGTCTATACTTCGTCAGATGCAATGAAAATCATGACTCTTCATATTGTTCAGCAGTAATTTTTAGCGACGAAAGCAAATTCAATAGGCTAGGTAGTGATTGTACATTCGTCGAAGAAAGGGCGAAGAATTTAATCCTAGGCGCACAGTTTCAACGCTGCAAGGTGGTGGAGGTTCAGTTTTGGTCATTCGTGCTAATGGTCTAGACGTATAGTTTGCTTATAAGGTCGAATTCATTCGACCAAGTACATTATTATGTTGACTAAGCATTTTCTACCCTACTTTAGCCGGAATTTGGATGATAATCCCATCTTCATGCAGGATAATACTCCCATTAACACAGCTGGCAATGTCAAGAGGTTCCTTGAAGAGCATGCTATTCTGTGTTTGGATTAGCCTACACAATCTCTAAACCTCAATTCTATCGAAGACCTATGGCATTCCATCAAGCCACAGCTACTTAATGATAAAATTTCAAATCTGGAAGAAGTTTGGACAAAAATTAAAGAGAAGTGGGATGCCATTTCGCCAGGGTATTGCCGCAGATTAATTCAACGAATGCTCAAAAATTGCAAGCTGTCAAATTGCAGAAGGGTTATGCTGCTAAATAATAATTACTTCATAGTGTTCTTGTTGTATTTGTATTGTATTAATTTTCTAAAGTGATATTTAAATAATAATTTTCTATTGTGCGGAGTTTTTAGTTTACCTGCTCGATTTGAAGTTATTTTTTTAAATTGACATAAACACGAGGATCGGGTTATCGGCCTTCGCGCCAGAATCAAAGTGTAGTATCTGCTCTGATACTGCACTTCACTTTTTCACTTCACTTTTTTGGTCTCGGTTAGTGGAAGAGAAATCCTTCTTGACTGATACATTTTTATTTTCATTACTAACCAGAAAACCCCCTTTTTAGGAGCTAGTTTCCCCTACATTAAAAAACCGCACTTGTGTCTAACTCAATTCTCGTGGGGAGGCTAGTAATCAACAAAAAATACACTATGATAATTTAATTAAAAGTCAAATATGAATAATTAAAATTATAGAGGAATAAAAGGCGAATCAAATGAAGAATAAGTTGTTTAAACATTTACATTCAAGTTAGCTTAAATTTGCGGTTTTTAAAACGATAACAAATGCTCCGCCGAAGTAGCTCCAGTTCTCTCCAAAGTTTACCACAAATGCCTTAATGAATCTTGCTTTCTTGCCTGCTGGAAAATTGCTTCTGTGGTACCAGTTCTCAAGAATTCTGGCGAAAGAACTGACCCAGTAAATTATCACCCCATTAGTCTTCTTCCACTTTTCACCAAAATATTTGAGTCCATAATTAACCAAGCTCTAGCAAATCATCTTACAGATGCTAAACTTCTGATCCACCAACAATGCGGATTTAGGCTAGCCCGTTCCACAGCAGATATCCTAACTGTAATCTCTGAACGTATATATCATTTACTGGACAAAGCAGACGAGGGTAGAGCGGTAGCTCTAAATATATCTAAGGTTTTTGACAGGGTATGGCATGAAGTTCTTCTCAGGAAAATCAGATCATACGGTATCACTGGAAGAATACTTAACATAATTAAATTCTTCTGAGATAAGAGAAAAATCCAGGGTGTCCTTGACGATCGTACATCTACACGATATGATATAAATGCGGGAGTGCCTCAAGGGTCTATCCTTGAACCTCTATTATTCCTAATATTCATAAATGGCCTCCCTGACAAAATTGTCTGTGAGATGGGTATATATGCTGATGACACCACGCTCTATAACACACGACAGGAAAACAAAGGAACACATATCTAAAGAAATGGCAGAAACACTAGAGGATCTGTAGTGGAATAGGGACAAAAATGGATGGTCACATTCAATGCTGCCAAGACTAAGCTTGTTTCCTTCAATACAAGAAACCTTCTCTACCACCAATAGCAATGGCCAAAGAGTCTTTACCTAAAAATACATCTTTTAAACTCATCGGCTTAACGTTCACAGGAAACATGAGTTGGAACGATTATATTGAGAGCATTGCCAGGATCGCTGCAAAGAAGGTAGGTTCTTTCTACCGTGCTAGACAGTACTAACGCCCAAAAGTATCCTGTACCTCTATAAGACCACCATTCGTCCATGTATGGAGTATTGTTGTCATATTTGGGTTGGTGCATCTGCTACTAGTCTCTCGCTGCTAGACAAGGTTCAAAAGAGAGTTGCTGAACTGTCATCTAAACTTCAGCCGCTGTCCCATCGACGAAATGTAGCATCCCTCTTCTACAAGTATTTAACGGTGAATGCTCCGACGAACTGCAAGTACTAGTACCCCTTCGACGTAAATACCCCCGACAAACCAGACAAGCAGCTAAGTCACACCCCTTCACAGTAGAGATCCCTAGATGTGAGAGAACCTTCAACTCCAATAGTTTCTTCCCCCAGAACTGCTAGACTTTGGAATTCCCTTCCGGGTTCCTGCTTCCCCAACTGTGCTGACATGCAGGAGTTCAAGTGTAACGTGAACCGACATCTTGCTTCCCAACTCCCTACATAGTACCCCTGTAGATTATGTCATTGATAGTAGTCTCCTACATCAAAGTGGCAATGTGCCTTGTTTGGGGGTGAACATGTAAAAAAATAAAAAGTGCAGACTTTCTTTTTAGCGCCACTACACACACACACACACACACACACACACACACACACACACATATATATATATATATATATATATATATATATATATATATATATATATATATATATATATATATGCGGGATAAGACACAGATTAAAAATCAGGCGAAAAATCCTGATAGATATTACTTGAGGTAATACTTTCAGGGTGATCCTAGCCAAAAAGGAGAAGCTTAATATTTAAGAATAGAGCAATATATAAGTTTAGTGGTTAAAACTTAATTCTGAAAATCAAAATATAGACACATATATTCGAGCTAAGAATTTATTGTTTGACAAAAGGAGTATATAGAAGGAGGTTGTGTTTATTTCCTTAATCCATGGATTTTCAATAATGGATATATCATCAGAGGAAATGAAATGCGGTTAGCAAAATGTTCAGCTGTGAATAGACACGTATTTTGCTTTTCAGCACAAATATTGAAAAAAGATTTTTTGTTGGTGACTGATAATTATATGAAAATAATTATAGGAAAAGGAATTTCATACAACCTGTGCAGTCCATTATCGGAAAGAGTATAATGTCCTGCGGGGATTTATTGCCAGGTAGGCTGAATATTGGTCCAGGGGAGAAGGCAGTAATCCCATATAACAAGAATGCGTGGTTGCTCCATACTGATTTTCCAAAAAGTATACGAGGCGACCGTATTCGTTGGTGAGTTGAATATATATATATATATATATATATATATATATATATATATATATATATATATATATATATAGAGAGAGAGAGAGAGAGAGAGAGAGAAAGAAATATTATTTTATTTCTCTATTTTGTCGGAATACTATTTCCATATTTCTCATCATATATATATATATATTTATATATATATATATATATATATATATATAAATATATATATATTTTTTTAATAGCACAGCGCTATTGTCGCATACGCTTTATATATTTTAATTGATGTAGATTTCGTATTTACTACTATAGAGTCAAGTTTTTTTTATTATATTGTACCCAATATAATACCCAAGTTTGTGCAAAAAAATATCGTTTTCTCACATGTTACGTTTATAAATGATTTCTGAATTAATTCATTGATATATATATATATATATATATATATATATATATATATATATATATAATTTTGAAGCGGCGTTTTCGCTCTATCGAATCGTGTTATTCATTACTGTTCTCAATGTCTACATTCACTTTTTGCAGGCTTTTTGACAACATGGATAAACTTAAAATCTGCACGATTTTCTTGTTCCAGTTCAAAGTAAGCCCAAAAGCTGACGAGATAGCTCGTGGTATCAGTGATGCATTTGGCCCAGGAACGACTAACACAACGGTGGTTCAGAAATTTCGCACTAGTGACGACAGCCTCGAAGATGAAGAGAGTCGCGGCCAGTCGACTGCCTTTGATAACGAACATTTTAAAGTCTTAATTGAAGCCTCGCAAAACCACACGAGAAGTTGCTGTTGAACTCGATGTCGATCACTCAACAGTTGTTCGCCATTTAAAGCCATTAAGGAAGTCAAAGATGTTGGATAAATGAGTACCGCATGAATTGAACGATAATAAAAAATATCGTCGTTTTAAGGTGTCTTCTGCGCTCCTTCTGCGCCACAAAAAAAAAACGACCCATTTCTCGAGCGGATTTTGACGTGTGACGAGAACTAGATCCTCTACGACAACCGGCGACGTTCGGCACAGTGGTTGGATGCCGGAGAAGCTCCACAACATTTCCCGAAGCCGATATTGCACCAAAAAAGATTATAGTGACTGTTTGGTGTTCTGCGGTCGGTCTCATCCGTTACAGCTCATTGAATCCGGGCGAAACGAGTACGATGGAGAAGTATTGCCGACAAATTGATGAAATGCACCAGAAGCTCCAACGTATGTGCTGCGATTGTGATAGTGTTGCTCGTCGGATGCAATGTAGCATTTTTATTCTATTCGTCTTAAATGGCGTTCGAAAGCTACATTAGATAGTGACTATTAGGCTAGATGTATTGAATTAGTATATGACATCGGTTGTTGCAAACCTGCGATATTTGGATCCACAGGGGAATTTCTGCAGTCATCTTATTAGATGGAAGATAAAGTTGTGATTTAAAAAATAAAAATATATATCCGTATGGCTTGGGTGCATCATCTTAAATAAAAACCAAAACCAAAACTGTATGTATGTAGAAAAGAATATATATATATATATATATATATATATATATATATATATATATATATATATATATATATATATATAACTTGAGTCTTTCAGCTATAATCGAGACCGAAACCAAAACTTATGACGAATTCTTGTTAAAATTATTTTAAAAATATATATGACTTGAGTGCCATCAGCTATAATATAAATCGAAACGAAAACTTATAAAAAAATTCTTGGTAAAATTATTTATAAAAAATAGATGACTTCAGTGCCGTCAGCTATAATCGAAACCGAAACCAAAACCAAAACTTATGTGGAATTCTTGGTAATAGTATTTATTACAAGAAATTGAAAGTCATAACAATTAAACGACAGTCACTCGGAAGAAAAAAGATGTAAGCGTGAGGCAGGAAATAACACGCACACTATCGTATTAATATATAGACTAGTGAGACCTTTGGAAATTTCACAGGCGGCTCATTCATATGTAATATATTGATGTTGGCAGTGTATATGTTCAGTGTAAATAGAGACGTTCTGATATTATTGTAGCTTTTTTGTTTAAACTGCAAAAGTAGTTACCTAAGCTAGCACGAACTCTCGGCAAAGCCCGGTCGTAAAGTACGCTCAAATATGATATTTTAATTCCTGCAGATTTCGTATATATTATTGTAGAGTTAACGTTATATCGATTTTTATATATTATAAAGTTGTGATTTAAAAAATAAAAAGAATATATCTATATGACTTGGCCGCATTAGCTAAAATCGAAACCGAAATAAAAACTTATGAAAAAAACTATAAGTATATAGATAACTTGAGTTCCTTCAGCCATAATCGAAACCGAAACCAAAACTTATGAAGACTTCTTTGTAAAATTATTTATAAAAAAACCTAATAGATGGCTTAAGTGTCATCAGCTATAATCGAAACCGAAACCAAAACTTATGAAGACTTCTTTGTAAAATTATTTATAAAAAAACCTAATAGATGGCTTAAGTGTCATCAGCTATAATCGAAACCGAAACCAAAACTTATGAAGAATTGTTGGTAAAATTATTTATGACAAGAAATGGAAGTACATAAAAATTAAACGACCCGGATGTAAGCGTGACACAGAAAATAACACACACGCTATCATATTAATATATAGGTACATGTTACATCATGTTTGAAGCATTATACACTTTCGGCTTTGCTTCTATTTGAAAAAAGAAATTTTCTTTGCTATCTCATAATTATCTTTTTAATGGTGTTTTACTAATCTCTCTCTCTCTCTCTCTCTCTCTCTCTCTTGTTTGTTCTCTGTTTTCGTCCTAGAATTCATTAATTTAATTCTCAATGTTTTGATTAATTAAATTTAATTTTCACTTGCTCGTTATTTTTTTGTTCGATAATGATAATAAATAAAGGTAATCTGGGATTGAACTCCGGTCCATTCTGTTTAAAATCTTACATTTCAATCACCTCCCTACACACTTGTCAGTGATTTTATCATGCAATAAGCAAGAATATTGACCGCCATCGAGTCTTCGTTTTACCTGTCCATAGAGAGAAAGAAGACAATTCGTAGGTTGGCTGCTTCTTAGGCGTCGCCTTTTCCTCCCCAATGGAACAGAACATTAAAACTTTGCCCTGTCGCACTTGGCTTCATGATTCTATTGGGAACGGGCATTAAAACTGGGCAGTCATTAAGGGGGTCCCTAGCAAGTCCCGCGAGGCCCACGTAACAAAATTAATTTTTACCTTGACAGTTTTAGGATAAACATTTATAAACGTAACTATTCCTCGTTTTCGCTTTTCCTCTCCTGCATTCTCTCTCTCCATT